>NC_143245.1:3954758-4311425 GCF_009617815.1 Ciona robusta | reverse complement strand
ACATGGTAACTCGTAAGCTGGCACGAGGTGTTAAACCCGTGTTATAACGACTGTTGTTTTCCGATCATGCGAGGGTAAAGTAAGTTACATTCATACACTCATTCATTACACTAACATTTTCACCATGCCTGGGATTTATTATTCGATACACGAACCTGTTTGGAAACTTTCCCTGTTTTCGTTGAAGATAAATTATACTGGTGGGTTGGGGTGTAACGATAGATACGCTTGACTGCACGTAACGGAGGCTGCTGGCTCTTCCATTGTTTCTGCTGCCTCCGGTGTTCATTTTCTAAATCGGACTCGGTGACTTTGAGATCGATAATCTGAAGTTGGGTTAAAACAAAATTAAAGTAGTTGGGTTAGAAAATACACCCCTCCTAGCTTTCTAAAAGAATTTTACGTCAAAAATTTATGTAGGAAAATACTTTGAATATTTTCCTACATAAATTTTTTATACTAAGGGATATTTAAACTTCCGACATGACACAAATTAACAGGAAAAATAGGTTGAGCTTTTTCTTGTGATACTGCCTTTTGTGATAAACATATTATGTATGAATATTGTTTTATTTGCCCCAATATCAGGAGTATAAAACAGTTGGAAATTCCTTATAAAATTATAAAAAATTAAGAAACATTTTTTTAGACATCAATGTTTGATAAATATGTATATTTTTGGCACAATTTTACTCTATTGATGTAATGATCTAAATTATCAAGGATGTCAGTTCTGCCAAAATTGGACTTTGTTGGCCAGTTTTCATTCAAAGACGCTGCAACATTACATGCAGATAATACACATATACACAAGAATGTCTATTCCAGAAGTTAATATTCAGGACCAGTGATGCAGTCATAAAAAATAAGGGCAGTATTGGTGTTACAGCTACATACAACTTTATAACCCTTCTTTTTTCGCCTAAATTCTCCTGTTTTTAGTCTAATTAATGGATTGGCATAAGAAATACACAAACTCTTGCTGAGGTACTTTGTTGATTCGTAGAGGTTTTATAAAAAAATATGTCGTTTCTTAGGACCAGAGTGCTCTTCAAAACTAATTTTGAGAGAATGAAAAGTTTTTGGGCATGAAACATGACGCAGCATATGACTGTGTTATAACATTTTAAACAAAACTACATTACCATATTCATAAGGACATCGGGTTGCATAGATTTTGGATTTAACTTCCGTAACTTCTCCATAGTTTCGTACAAACCGGGAAGTTGTTTCAGCAACTCTGGTGTACCGAGTGTGCTTTTTAAAAGAACAAGTCCACAACGAAAAACAATCTTCACACCTGAGATAGGAACTATAATTGATAGGAACTATAAAATAAAAGTTTTGAACAAACATCGTGGTAAACAAAGGATGAATTCATCCACTTTTGTATGTGAATAAAAAAATTGTCACTTATTCGGGCATGACGCTGTGAAGTTATAACAACACATGCTGATTATGAGTTATCACCCATTAAATCTGCAGGTGAATATTTTGTTTATTACATTGTTTGTTTTTTTCTATACGGCTGACATTTTGTGGTTGGTACTCATGTCCATAATACCATGAAGCTTCGAATTCAGTAGAGTCAAGTACCTTAACTACTGAGCTACAAACTTAAAATATGAACTTTCTTTTGTTCAAACTTTATTAACAAACATTTAGTATTCCATAATAGTATACTAACATACAGTATATAGGTATAATTTATAAAATTTAGGTTCAACTTATTGTTGTTTATTATAAAAACCTAAATTTGCTTTATTAAGCCCTATCCTTAATATTTTACTGGAATATAATAGTTTAACAAAGTAATATTTGCAGGACCTAAGATGGGCATAAAACATAAGAATGCTACATCAAATGAAAATTTCATCAAAAAAATAAAAATAATGTTTATCATAACAGTTTGTCCTATGCAAGTACCAGAGTAATAATTCATTTGTTTTCAATGTGTTAGAAAAAATTTATATTTGAAAATAACATTTAAATATGTTCAAGATTGAGTAATTTTACTCAATTACAGTAAAACTGAGCAACATTTTTTCTTTCTAAGTCAATAAAGTCAAGCCAGTCATTCATGGCAACCAAATCTTTTGTTAATATCATGATGTTTGATTTGCTTGTTTAAACAACATAAATTGCAAATTCATCTTATTTCAAAATTGAGTATTTTTTTAATTCTCATTTCTGACTTACATATTTTTTCTCTTTTAAAATTTGTAAATCAATATTATAAAGAGGTAAAAAATCTGCTTGATGCATAAAATAATTAGGTTCAACAGGTAAAAAAGCTACTTTGTTTCAAATAAAATCAATATTAAATAATATATTAATGTTATGCTAGTATATAACCAATCATCACTAATTAAACATATTTTAGTATTCAAATTTATCACTTGTAACCAATCTTAGTATGTGGTGTACTTTTGAAATCAAATTAAAGAAGCATACCAACAATGCTTACGGGTGAATCAAATATTTTTTTTTTAAATGAAAAAAAAGTAATAAAAAATCGTGTAGAAAAAAACTTGCTGAAGTAAATAAAAATTGAAGTGCGACAATGTATGGGGTTTTACACAGGAGGAGCTTTTCATCTTACAGGATAAAAGCATTTTTTGGTAACTGTGATAGCAGAATATAAATTACTCATCAAATAAAAAAATTAAATATTAAAATTTTGGCTAAAACGCAGTGCATTAGACTGTTAGTAATAAACTTTGTCCAATCTGTTCTATAGTATAAATCTATCAAGCATACTTTATTGTGTTGGAGACCACACTATTGTTAACTGTACTTTGGATTGTGAGGCAAACTAATTATTAAAGTTTGATTACACACATTTTATATTCTTGCCTGTGATTTGTGTATGGGGTAGGTAGGTTGATACCACAGGAAATTATGCTTGTGACTGTACCGTGTCATTTAAGTAGTAAGTACACTGTGTGTGATTTCTGTTTTATGAATGATTATATCTGTTATAACTAATAGTTACAGTACTTATCAGTGTGTATTGGAAATAGTCTATGAATACTCTAAGTGTGTTTGCTTGACAACATTGGTAATATATATTATATCTACTAAACAATGCATATAATACCGTGAAAAATTAAAATACTAATTATTACTTTCACATAAGGTAATTAAACTTTTTATGATTACTGTTTAGTGTCCACATTGTTTTTTATTTTACATTGTACATTGCATAATCCTTAAGGTGTAACGGTTTCGCCTTTTATTCAAAAAACATTATTTCTCTCTTTTTTATCAACAAGCATGTTTAAACAACTGTTGTTTATTGTACAACTTGTCTTTTCGCTTATATAAACTCTCCTGTTCTTTCCTCTTTGGTCACGAACGATAACGAATTCATTCATTTTAGCTTATATATATATATACAATATGTGTTTTATTTTAAGACTTACTAACTCAGATATTATCAATTAACAAAAACAGTTGACCAAAGTAAAGTTTGGGAAATTCACCCAACAACATCTTAAAAAAGATGTTTAGATAAGTTTTGTAATACAATTAACATTACCTTCACAGAAGAACATGTCCCACAGTCGAAGAACAGAAGGCCACGGTAATGTCCGTGCAAATATACACATGAACCATTCTGTGCAGTATAGCATCGGTGAGACGTGGTGTTTTTCCATGTGTTTATATATAATGGGGCAAACCGAGCGTAAAAGACCTTGCATTACATTTCCATCAACTTGCACCACTTCCTATAAAAATTAAGTACATTCAGTGGCGCAGCCAGGGGGGTTTAGGGAGTCGCGACCCCCCCCCCCCCTTATAAACCAGAAAAAACATTTAAAACAATTTTTTGAAAATTATTTGATAAAGCCCCCACCCCCCCTCTCCCCTATTTTTTTTTTCTGGCTGGGCCATTGAGTACATTGATATATAAATATCAAGTATTAGTTGTATTACACTGTTATAGTTTAAAAAATGTATAGTATAGTCAATTTGTTTCTCAATCTTTCATATCCTACCACCCTCGTGCAGAAATACTCAACACATTTTGTCACCTTTGCACATAATAATAAATCAACCTAATCATGTCTAGCTAAATTGTCTTATGTATGGTACAGGTTATTACATGTTATAAAATATTATTATTTTAAAAGAAAGCAATGATAAAAAAACAATAAATTGTCTTTTCTGTGTGGGAGTTGCTACTACTAATTTGAATTTAACTGTAGAATCATTCAGTACTACAGAGGGTAAATGGGACATTAATAAACAATAAAATTGTAAAAAAAGGTTAAACCAAACTGAACTGCAGAAATTATCTGAATGTATCGTTTCTTACATTGACATAATGCAAACACTGAATGTCTTAAAATAGTAGATGGTGATGACTAATGTACTCTACATCTACTCTTTACAGTTTTAAATTATTACTTTTTATTATTAAAATAATGGAAAGTTTTTAAAAATAAAAGGCCACAATGCTTTTAAATAGCAAAATGTTTCGTAAAAACAGCAAAATATGCAGTGCGAACTGCATAAACAAAAACTTTTAAACTTACCAAACCTGGGCTGAAATATCCTGGTATGTAAAAGTCAAACATTGCAACCATACACCAAAATGCTTCCTGCAAAATATTTTGAAATAAGACAATTTGAAAGGTTTCCAAATTAAGAACTAGGCCACACTTTTTAACTTTTTTTTTAAAGATTTTAATTTGTTTTAGCTACATTCTTACTGTTCCCAGCTCACAGGTTACGAACATTAACAATTACCCAAGCTTGGTGCATTTTACAAAACTTGGATTTAGCACTATCAATTCCGGCATGTAGTTGGACAAAGTTGTGCGGGCTGCACAAAAGCTGCACACTGCTCATTTCCCACGGTTTGTCCCAACCTGGATTATCATATGACTGATTCATTAAGATGTTACTTACCTCTGCAGGCATATGCATGAGTAACACTGCTGCAATTGGTGCTTGTGCTTGACAGTATCCATCTTTAGGATTGTACACAGCATATGCGTACAATATGTTGTATAAATCCTGCTGCCCAGTTCCGTGCTTCTTCGCAAACATTTCATGGAAGGGAAACTGCCGATGAAGATCTTTTTCGATATCCTCGACCGCGTTCGATGCTGCTTCAGTCTTTAGCAGCTCCTATGGTGAAGGTTTTATTTGTAATAGCAACTAGCAACTTTGAACTAGCTTTAGACTTACTGTTTCATGTCAAAATTTACAATACCAGAGATGAGAACCCACCATAGGTATCTTAAATATTGAATAAACTTTACACATAATTGTCAAACAAGTTTCCTAGTTTAACAAAATTACATTTATATATTTGTGTTACTTTTAGTAAATAACAGTGAAAACAAGCTGTGATTCACTGGTGGTAAGACTCAGCACCAATCGTAATTACGAGATTTTAGAAAACAAATCTCCTTGTGTTTTTATTAAATGTTTATGTTTGTTGCAAAGAGCTAATGCTTTAAAATATGAACAATATTTTGATAATTTTTCTGTACGATTCTGATTTGCATTCTGTTTTGTTTCTGCATGATTGTGTTTTACAGTCATTATGGTATGTATGAACTATAAACATACATAAGGAAAGGCAGACATTTCAAAACATTGATCAAGAATGTACTATATGCATCAGTGCATGAAACAATCATAAAGCACCCTAAGTTTTACATATTTTACAATTCTATAGAACAGAATGCAAATGATCTGACAAGGTACAGGTTATGTAAGTATCATGGTAGTATAAGGTCAGCAGTTTTAATGTACAAATAATAAAAATCTGTTTAGAACTGTTTTAGGGTGCATTTCTCCCTACTTTCTCTCTCAAAATATAATTATACAACAACAGCATAAAATTGTTGGCAGAGTGTGGTCTCACTTTAAAACAAGAACTTTAGCTGTGTTTGCAGCTGCTCTGTATGTGACAACTGGCAAGTGCGGCATGAGGCAAGGCGATTAAAATAATCATTTAAATTGAAACAATGAACTATCAGTAACAGCCATGAATTAAAAGTTATTCGCAATAACAATGTGTGTCAATGTGTGTATTAGTTTTTATATACAAGGCTCCTGCACTTACTTGCCCCTAGATGTTTTTTTATATTTATAAATGGTATGATTTTCAATTATTCAAACATTCTATTTCAATTAAGCTACAACCACATTAAAAATGATAAAACTATAACAAAATAACAGAACCAGTCGCAATTGCTTATTATTCTTCCATAATGGCTAGGTCTCAACCCCTAAAATATATAGATATTATATTACCACTAGTCCACTACCATCTACCATTTTATGGTCTTTTAGAATACAACTAAGCAGTCGCAATAAAGTTAGTTGTTATCTGTGAAATGAAACTATAAAACTGAGTGGTTTTATATACCTACCAATGGTTCACAACTTTTTTCTCTACATAACCCCCTATTCATAGGATTAGGAACCATTTTTAGTTTTTATATGATATGACTTTGTTAGATTATGCTTTTACATACTACATACCAAACCAATTCTAAAATCTGATGCACATAAACTAAAATTTGCATGTATATAATGTAAAAATCGAAGGACAATTACAATATTAGGTCTATGGCATGATTTGAGAAGTTGAGTACACAATAGAATACAGCTTTGGTATAAGACAACTGATACTACTTTTATAAAAAAGAAAGAAGCTGACAATTTAAAAAAAAGCTAATATTTGTTTGGATTATGGGGTTAATTGGCAGCAAGAAAAAGTAAATATCTATGTGATATAAATGTAGATTTGTTGTATCGGCTATTAAAGAATTAGTAAAAGCCTTGTCGTGGTTTGACAATGAACAGACTTCTGTCCTGTGGGGTGGGGAATTAGGTATCAGTTGGGAAACCATGGTATTAGGAATTTTCTACTTATATATATTTTTAATAGAATGTGTAATGAACCACACACCTCATATTTTCCAACATTTTGTCTTTGTAGTAAATTGCTTCCACACAATAACTGCCATGCTCTGCCACGGAGTGAAGATGGAATTCCTTTTCTGCATCTTTGTTTAACCTGAAAAACACGAAATATAAACATGTTATCAGTACTCCAAATACCATACCAGCTACTGCCATGTAAGATTCATTCTGAACCAACAGTTCCCAAACTTTTCTGAAAAATTTGGCTGATGGACCCTTTGCAACTATTTTGATATTTCGAGGCCCAATAAAAATTAAAGAATGCAATTGAAAAAATGTAAAAACCACAACAATGTGTGATTTGTATTATCACATTATAATCATTTTTCTACATTGCAGATCCTCTAGACTGCCATACGGAGCCCAGTTTGGAAACCACTGTTCTAAACGCTTATTCTGTAGTCTTTTGAAGCTATTAAAGCATAGATAGTAATTATAATATTTTGCTTTCCATTCCTACTATGCTGTGGTGAAATAAAAACAGAAGCTAATTGTCACTTAAAAGAAAAATAGCTTTCATTTTAAACAGTGATTATTTTACCAGTAAAATATAAATTCCTAAATCAAACAAAAAATTGGCAAAAAAATTTCTAAGCGGTTTTCTAAACTTTTTATTATGAGAAGGCCTTTTGTGATTAACATTAAACGCATAACAAATTAGGAATGCAGGTATTTGCTATATTTTGAATTAGCTCACTTTACAAACTTAGTATATGAACTGCCAGAGCAAACTTGCTAAGTGGTTCATCATCTACTTTACACTGTGACATCATGAAAACCGTTATTTGAATATTATTGAAATACCTTGGAAAACTTTTTGGCCATCCACAAATCCCAATTATCAAGCATTGTCAACCATTTTATTTCTCGTTTCCGAATCTTATTTACTGGAATATCTTCGGAACTATGGAACAAAAGAATAAAGATTATGTAATAAGTACAAAATATTGTGTTCTGATGCAGTTTACTAATTTACAAGAAGACCAAGACAAAGAAGAGGTCAAAAGACTTGAATATTACTAGATCACAATATTACAACCATAGGCATCAATTCCTGGAGTGGGAGGGGTGGAGTTTCGATCAAAACAAATATCTAAATCAACTTACTCCGGATTTGTATATTGTGTGCCTCCAGTAAACCCATATTTATCAATTTCTTGCATTTGTTTTGAAGTTCCAGATGTTTCCTCGACATGATTGCCGTTGATTATCGGATCTTGTGCATTATCTGATTGTTCCATTGTTTACATCACAATGCGAGGATATAACTTAGAAAATGACTGCAGTTATCCCCAAATTAAATACAGCACTGAGATACAACAGCGGTTGGCTACATGTTATAATGTAATAATTCATACATCAGTAACTCATACAATCTTTATCATCTGTCAAGAACATAATTGTGAAAAAGCCATAAGAAAATTTAGACCTAGTAAAGAATCCTCCGGTAGGTTACAGATTGGTCTATATTTCTTTAAAAGGACTGATGGTATTTTGTAAATTACAAATAAATTAAACTACCATTGCCAGCAACAAAGTATCACTATCCGCCACTATGTAGAATACAGAATATACAGCTGAAGAAGTTAATATACACAGAGAAGGTTTAGCTTTCAACAACTTTACCCTATAAGCTTCTAAACCTAAAAAACTTGGCGGTACTAGTAAAAAATCTCCCCCCCCCCACACCTTATTCGCTAACCACCAACCTCTAACTTCTAACTCCTAACCCAGTAACCTAACCATCAATCCCTAAATAGCAACCTCTAACACTTTCCACCAGCCCTTCTGCTATGTACCGGAGGATTTTTTACTAGTGCCCACTTGGCACATGACAGGAAAGACAAGTTGTTTTATCAACACATCCTGGGTTTTGGGTGTATCACGAATGTTGAGCAAATCAATAAAAGAACTGCAAGGTAATATCAAATGTAAATTTGGTGTCCGCTAGATGTCACTATTGTGCAGACGCAGCGTAGTTTAAAAATTTAAACGGTAAAAAAATGGTAAAACTGTAAAAATAGAAGTTTATCTGTTAACTTAAGTTATATATTTTTTGAACTATCGTAAGCATTTAAAAGGGGACCGACTGGGAAGGCTTCATCTTTTTATAATTTTATTTGAAATCCCGATACATGTTCAGTGCTCTGGTTCTGTAAAGCTTTGTGATACCATTCCGAGTACACGAACCCAGAGCCATCAAAATACCTACGACTCCGCACAAACTATGGTCCAAACACAAAAAAATATTTCATAAACTGTTACCACCCCTATAAAATTGTAACATTAAATGACAAGTTACATTTAGTGGAAACCTGAGTGCGTATATAAACATGTGCCCGTATATAAACATACTGGTAGAAACAACTTTGTCAATGATCCAAAATCGATTATTCCATAGTCATAGTGCCTCAAAGCATAGGTTACTGAACAGTATTCTATGCCTCAAAGCTTAATCATATGAATCGTCAAATGTAAACTACACGTTTGAACATAGATATCATATACATAATACGTACAGCTCAGAGCCATAGAAATACCGTTTATACGACAGCTCAGAGCCATAGAAAGGTGTTTATACGACTCTGGTACAGCTCATTCCGTATGACGTAGAAAATCAGCGGGATTTCGTTACTGAATTAACTTCGTAGTAAAACAGGGTACCTAGATAGATAGTATAACATCTGTTTTACGTTGTAAAGGATAACACGTAAAACTAGATTCGACCGTCTATGACTGTTTATAATGTATGTTAATATTATTTTTGTGTAAATATATCAAAATGTCCAACTAATGTATGAAACGAATGTACCAGGTATTCGTAAAGAACTTGTATATACACACTGCGTGTTAATAGGAAAAAAGCATTGCAAGATTTTGAGGTTGAGTGGACCAATATAAGTAACAAACAATGAGTCAATCGAATGGACTTTTTGAAAAAGCTCTTACTAGGAAGGCGTCATGGCCAGACAAAGAGGAATTATTGGATGTAGTGTACTGGAGTCGTCAAATCATTGCTTTAATCATAGGAATTTTGTGGGGAATTTTCCCTTTTGTTGGAATTTTGGCCATCTTGCTTTACTTTGCAATTACAACGCTCACAATGAATTTCTATGTAACTGAGTTTCAGAAACAGGACATTGAAGAATATGGCGGTTTTTTTGAAGTCGCAAAAGAAGGTTTTATGACAGCATTTGCTAGTTTTTTAGTCTCTTGGATTATAGTCTATTCTTCAGTGCATGGGTCATGACCAAAATTTGTATATAGAACTCATATGCAATGGCTGCAGTTGTTAAACAAATTCTATTCAAGCCTTGCTTCATGCAACTACATTATGTAAATTTTGATGTGACATTTTAACCAAACTGGTGGTTCAAATAATACTACAAAAATTTGTTTGATATTTGAAAAGTGTAATTCATTCAAAAGAGTGTTTAAAGTTTTAGAAATCTACAATCAAAATAATTGTAATTTATTTAATATATCTATTGAAATTTGCAACAGATATGTATGTATTGAAATGGTATTCGTTGAGTTTCAAATAAGTTTAATTTGGTGTTCGTGGTTACTATTTCCAATAACGATTTTATATAAATTATACAATTATTCATATTACGTCTACTATACTACTTGAAGGTACAGTTTACATTTTGTGTAATTGTTCAATGGTGATATTCTATTAGTCGATACCTTGTACAATCACTTACCAAAGCAAAAATAAATGGTTTGAATGTAATGGTTTGACAGCAGAACTGTTACTGGATCGATGATTGTACTGATTTGAAAGGAGTTATTGCCAATGGGCTCTAAGAAAGAAAAAAAAGATGTGAGAGAAGTTGTTCATAAAGTGAAAAAGGCAAAACATGAAAAGAAATCTGAAGACTCAAATAAGAGATCATACTTTTCCAGTACAAGTAAAAAAAGAAAGAAAAGATACTCTTCTTCTAGTTGTTCAACTGATTCAGAGCGAAAAGTAAAGAAGAAAAAGAGAAAGAGGACAACTTCAGAAGATACATCCTCCTCAGAAGACAGAACACAGAAAACTTTAAAAAGAAAAAAGGCCAAACATAAAAAGAAAACTAAAAAAAAGAAGATGAAGAAAGAAAAAACTATTAAAACAACAGATGAAAACAGTCCCAAAAACATAAAATCCCTTAAGAAAAACAAAGAGGAAACAGGTTAGCCTGGTTCAAAGCAATCTCTGAGAAAATTGTGTGGTTTCATTATCATATTTTATTGCAGATCCTGATCCAAGAGCCCTGGCAATGCGTCCAATGACGCAGGAGGAATGGGAGAAACGACAGAGCGTAATGCGTCACGTATATGACGCAGAAACCGGACGCACGCGGCTCGTCAAAGGAGATGGTGAAATTATGGAAGAAATAGTCTCTCGAGAGCGCCACCTGGCGATTAACAAACAAGCGACTATTGGTGACGGAAATTCATTCCAAGCGAAGCTTGGGCTTAATAAGCGATGAAGTTGATAGTCAACTCAATAGTTTCTGGTCACATTTAAATTGTTCCATGCTCTTTTTCGGAATTACTTAAAATACATTCGGAGTATTTAATCGTTCTAATCTGGAGAACAACGACTGTTGCTTCATTGACTTATCGTGGACCGCGCTGTTTTACAAGAACAAACATTAAATGCTTCAACTTTTATAAGTGCTTTGCTTTAAATATAAACAGGTTCATACAAGTTAGATTAGTGGGCAATTTTCTATGTACTACAAAATGCGAGCTAGCGAATTCCGCTTAGGAGACTTTGTCTTGCTGACTTGACTCGATCGTTTTTTAGATCCTTGCCAATTTTTCCCCTTAGGAATGACTTCAGCAGGCCTTGACAATCTGTCCAAACGTTCCGCGAGTTCGGGGTAATGCTTCTCCAGGTTCAATAAAAGGGATTCGTATTTATGAGGTTCAGTATCTACGTTGGTGGACCCTGTATAGAGAATCCAAGAATAATTCCTTTATTTAAAAACTGTCATAAATAACAAAAAATTTCACGGCAAACTGATTTCCGTTGACTTACTTATAACCTTGATTAGAACATATTTCCGCCTTCCTTCCAGATACTGACTCGCGTACTCTGTCAAATTTTCTTTGTCGGAAATATTAGATACATTCCCAGCTTCGTCGACCAAGTCCAGGATTGCTAAAAGCATTTAAATATACAGCGGATTACGTGAGACTGTATAGCTTCAATGGAAGTGAAATTACCTTCGTCGCCGCATCTGCACTTTTCGCGTATACATTCTAGTAAAAGCAAACTTTTGCAATGTGGGTTAAAAAGTTCTTCTTTATTTTCTATATGAACAGAAAGAATTAAAATTAAGTTTAATTTGATTCACACAAATTCACAAACCTCCATATCTAACAGTGATGAAAAGTTGGGTTGACATGATTATGTGATTTTCGTACAAACATAAAAATACAAAATCCTTTCGGTGCAATATACGCTACAAATATTAGAAAATTAGAAACTTGAAGTAATACAACAGTAGATTTCGAATCTAGTCAAATACATAAGGTATTAGACTTCCCTGTTAAAATTTAGTCCCCAATCTTTAGTAAATTACCAAATTAAAAATTAATCAAGCGTAAAACGTGATTATGACGTAATCATGCATTTTTTGTGTCTGTAAATAGTAAATACGTCAAATTTCTGATATGTAATTTAATATTATACAATCCTTGCTTAAATGCTAGTGGATAATGTCGCACACGTATTTTGCTTACTGCTCTGACCACAATAGCGTCCTTGAACCTAAAACGTTTCAAAAGTGTAGCAACCAACTAGAAAACGACAGTAAACAGATTACTGTGCACGATTAGTTAAAAAGGCGCGCCGATAGGCATACGAATAACAGATTTCAACTGACATCAGTTATCCCTTGAGAAAGTTCCTTCTGATATTTCTGTCGGACGAAACGTATTAAAGTAATACGTGATACACGCGACCGCCTGGCTTGAATAAACCGTATCATAACACCACATAAAGGTCTGCCTCAATGGAAACGACTGACACTTTGACACCAAAGGCTTTCCTCAATTATAACCTAAGTACACAAACGTGCAAATATCCATTATTGGCGGCTATTACCAATATTATCCCCCTACTGTAATCACATCGGTAAAATGTTAATGAAATGAAGGTCTACTTTTAAACCACGACACTCTTAATTTAAGCTTAAAATATATTTCTTTCTTATTATCCATTTATAGTAGGGTGGGAGAAGATGGGACACCTTTACCACATAATTTCCAAACATCCTGATCGTGTTTTGAACGATTAACAACGGTATATGGGAGTCGTAAGGATACGGTTTTATAATTCTGTGAGTTTTTTTTTGTATACTACCAAATGGGGCGAGAAAATAGAATGAAAAGGTGTCCCATCTTCCCCTCCCTACTATATCATAGTATGCTACGTACTTAAAACAAGCAACAATTTTATAATTAAACTTAGTTAGTCGCATTTATGCTAGAGTGTCTGACTTGTACAAATTGTGAATGGTTAGATTACACCTCCCGCTTTGCTGAATGAATGTAGTAGCTTAAGTTACAACGTAATTGGCCCCCGATCAAATTCCAACACGATAAAAGAAAGATAGGCAACCGCAACGAAGTCTATACGATACAATATATAACCAGAATAGGCATGTGAGTCAAATATACATCTCTTTCGACACATTTTATGTATTTTCTGCATAAACGATGGCTTACATTAGCGTAAATAAAAATATTGACAAATCTATATGGTTTATAGTACAGTGGGGCAAGGCGGGACACTCAGGCACATATTTCCACCTGCTTTTAGACTCGAGGTGTATGATGGGATACCTTTTTATTTTATTTTCATCTCCAATTTGGTAGTAAACAAAGAAAATTTAGGAATTATAAAATCATATATCCCCACGACTCCCAGAGACCTTTAACTGTTTAATAGACGATCAGGATATTTGGATGTTATGTGACACAGGTGTCCCGTCTTCCCCCGCTCTACTATATGATATGATTATACTTTTTTTTCTTCCAGCGTGGCGGGGACAGTCGTGATGATAATACAGGTGTTTTGTTTGATACCTCATGCTCGCATGTATAAGCAAGTAAAGAAACTGTTAAGAAAACATTAGTATGTCGATTTAAATTATTTGTTTATTAGGTAATTTTCTAATCGTACAGCCGTAAACTAAACACCGGTTACAGAAAACAGGTTTCGTATATATGTGATTAACAAAGTTTATAAAATTAATACGTTGACCAAAATCAAAACGATTGTGGCACTGAACAGCAAAAACTGGAGCGTGGCATAACAGAATTAAAATCCGGTGTCGCGTGAAATAAGGTCACCTGAAACGAACAAGGCACACGTAGATCAGAGTTTCAATAACAAATCCGCCCCTTGAAGGATAATGGAAACAAATGGAAAGTTTTCGCAACAAAAGGCGGGAGCTCTTTATTCGCGCTTATGTGAATGTTGAAGTGTTTGTTTCGAGTCATGATTTCAGTGTTGCCAAAATAAAAATGTTGTAATCGTTTTTGGAAAAATAGTTGTATTTACCTAAATTTGGAAAACATACCTTGTTTCTGTTGATTAAGATGACTTTTTGCTTTTCATCTGGAAACACTGGTATGGTGTGTCCAAAAGAATTCGTTTCGATGGTTGTGTTCGTAGTTTTTGAGTGTAAGCGAAAGTACGTGGTAAGGTTAACGATGCAGTCAACTATAAACTACGATCAACTTAAAGTTGTTAATAGTACAGCGGAAGACAGGATCGAATCACGACATGAAAATTTCATGAAAACTTTCACCAGCGTTTTTGTGAAGCCCGAGCCTGTGAAGCCGGGAATGCCAACCAAACCAACGATAGCGTTTGAACTGGGCCATGCTGGTTTGAATCGACCCAAATCCAGATATGCGGCGGTAAGAGGCAAAATCACACGAAAAACGGAGGACCCACCTACTGTGTACGATGATCCAAGAGTACATGATGTTAGACTTCATATATCAAAGCATAAAAAAGGTTTGCAAACTGAAACAGCTCCGGACGATCTGGTATTGGCAAAAGATCGGAATATTGGGTGTCTGAGAATGCTGATGAAGAAGTTGCCTTTTGAGAGAACACGCAAGGAACACAAAAGGGTGTATCGTCTACTACGCGAGCTGTGGCCTTCTGAACTTGCTTGCTTGCTCGAAGATAGTGGTGACAGTCACCCAGTGCTCCGCGAACTCGCAACAGTGGCAGCTTTGGATAGTTACGGAGAAGCGGGACTGACAGTGTTCGGAAACACTGGCCTACATATGATTCTTCGTGGATCTGTAAGACCGCAAACTCTTCCATATATTCGTGCAGGGTTGTCTACCGAAGATGACGCTGAAGTATTTCCTTCCCCCACCCCTTTACTTCGGAGAAAACTGGGGAAACTGCAACATGGCGATTGGTTCGGGACCCTTGAAAAGGTCGAAGGTCGAGAGGTCAACACAAAGGTCATGACCTCCGTCACCTTAGAACCGTGCCAATTTTTAAAGATCGCAATAGCGGATTACAAGCGCATTTTGGAACGAATAAAGGAGCGAATTCAAGCCGAAAAGACAACCGTTGTTCAAGCGAGCGACTTATATAGAAATTGGCCCGGATTATCACTTCGAAAACTGGCCGCACTGGTTGAATGGCAAACCATACCTGGAAACACTGTTGTTATACCAGAAGGAGAAATCGCTCCCTTCATATTTTTCCTCAAAAAGGGTAAATGCGACGTCTTCAAGCAAGTGGAGGCAATCAAGACTCTTCCGAACGGTAGAAGAAAAAAGCTCTTCCGGAGCGTGAGGATGGGATCGTTAAGGGAGGGAGACTCGATCGGAGAGGACAGTTTGTTGGAAAAGAAACCTTTGTCTTGTTCCATCGTGTCTTGCGAAGATTTGGAAGTTGGTGTTATTACATTGGAAAGACTTGAGTTGTTGGACCCCACCACACGTTCCTTGCTTTCTCAAAGCTCTCGGCCAAAGTTTGATGACGTCACTGATGACATCATTCAAGAGAACTTCGTTCAGCAGGAAATGAAAGACGATTGGGCAGAGTTGAAACGTAACGTGTTACTACGAACCATAAACTACTGTGGTATTCGACCCGGTTACGGAAAATGGGCGAAATAAAAATATAAATTCTTGTTTTTTTTAGTTTGTATAAAAAAGTGACACTTTATATCGAATGCTAATATTTATTTTTCAGAAAAAATAAATACTGAGACCGCGTACAACGGTTTGAAAATGCTACAACGAAAGGGATAGCTGCGTGGAATGAACTACATATAAGTTTTAATCGGAAATTATTCCAAAACACTCTGCTCCAGCTATAATTGTTAATAAAGTCAATAATATGTAGATTTTATACAAAAAGATGAGACTTAAGGTTGGTAGCTGGCAGTGCTGACCGATAATATTATGTGCAGTGTTGTGTAGTTTGAGAGAAAACTATAAAGCAACACTGTTAATCCACCATGCTTTCAATTTATCGACTCGAACTTTGTTTGATCTGCGCAAGTCGTCGTTTTAAATCGGATATATTTGCTGAAGAACTAATGCTGCGTTCTTTCGGTTGCGATTGAAAGCCGCTGGAACGAACAGCCGGCTCATCGGCCTGTAATGACATAATAAAATAGAACTTGTATAAAACTCTACTGGCAAAGCAGGGCATGATCTAATATCATGCAACTATAAGTTATTTTTTAAGTTATACCGGTCAACTGTAGTGTTTATGAATTTATATTACGCAGTATACCAATTCTATAATTGTGCCACATGACCAGATATTATACAATAACCACACTAAGCATTAAATGTCATTATTCTAGAATTACAACGATACAAACAATAGTGCCGTGTCTAGTCTTTATAGTAGACCGCGAAACACTGTAACAACCTTTTTTTAATTGAAAATATATTTTATATAAAAAATAATATAAAATAGAACAAACAGAGGAAAATTATTTAGGGTGGAACAAAAAAGATAAAAATAATATCAAATAAACAAAAGATTGAAAATAATAATAAATAGAATAAAAGATAAAAATAATATAAAATAGAATAAAAATATTAATAAATAGAACAAAAAGAGTTAAAATAATATCGAAAGAACAAAAAGATTAAACCACCAACCTTGACTATGGATGATTCACCAGATGGTTCGGGATGATTGACATCTGTGGTGGTTTTTTCACCATTTTGCTTCTCGGATGTGCAGCGTGGTTTTAAACCACAGCGTTCACGAAGATACTGGAATTAAACGTTTGTATGAAATGTAAAAGAAATTACGACACACTTGTGTTGCGCAAGCCAATGACCTGATAACTTTAAGATATATATTTCTTTATCCTCACTTACCCCAAAAACGACAGTCGTTATAACACGGGTGTTAATACACCTCGTGCCAGCTTACGAGTTACCATGTATACTACTTTGTGGCCTGTGGGTGAATATTTCTGTGGAATTTTTTATGTATGGCTGATTATTTGGTCAATAAGTGACCACTGGTTTGAAGCAATTGCCGTTAAGTGTCTTGCCCAAGGACACATACGCCCACAATAGTAGCAGCGTCGAGCCTTAAACCCATTACCTCTGGGTTACCACTATGCCATGGCGCCGGTCAAATATTTTTGGGGAAAAACAAATCGAAAACAAAATATGGCCTGTAAATGCAAACAAAACATTTGCCTCTGCTTTAATTTTTAAGTCACAAATGTCATGCTATGTTAGTAATTGAAACAACATGAAATATTATAAAAGTAAGATTATATTTAAATATCATTAGTTAAAATATTAGTGATTTCTATTTGAACCAAGTATATTACTAATGATAAACAAACTTACATTTAATCTGTCCCATGATTCCTGTACAGTAGGTGGCTGGTAATTACTTTTCTGGGATTCTGTGAAAGCTGAAAATAAAATTTGCGTTACAAAATATATCAGTATTTAGATTTGCAAATAAATGGAACAATAGTCATTTTTCAAAACCTGGGGCAATATTATTAATATTTAACTTTATTAAAGTTGTTAAATTTTTAAATTTCAGTAAAAAACATTTGCAATGGAAGCGTTATAAACTTAATACACTGAAACAATAATAACCTTTATTTTATTTAATAATACTCAATTATTTATACTTTTTTTTTATAAAAACTCCTTTAAATATAACAGGGTGTATTACACATCAGTTTTACAACCAGCAAAAAAATTGTACAAATTACAATTAAACAAACTAAAAAACAACAAATAAAAATGCTGTACCATTTTTAACATACAAAAGAAATAAAAAAAATATATGAGCAATAGGCCAACTCTGGTCTAAATCGCATGGTAAGCGATAAACTAAACAAAAAATTAATAAAAAAATACAAAACAAGATAACTAATCGAATATTTTACAAAAAACTACAACATTTAAAATGTACAAACTTAAATAGCTCCTCATATGGGCTACATATGAAAACATAAGCATCATACATATGAAAACTTTACCCACCTCCACTTTTGGTTTGTTTTTCACTTTCTATTCGTTTGAGGTTTCGTCGAATATATTGTTGGAAAATATCAATGTCGAGCGAATTTATTCGTGATTCGAGATCATAATGTGGGTTGGTGACTTTGAAATCGTACAATTCCTGCAAACCCTGTTAGAATTGGAGGGAGGAAAGGTTAGCATTGGAAAATTACTACTTCAGTGGATTTCAATTCTAAAACAGTATTTCTAGCAATACATTAGGGTACTGAGATTTCGTTAGGGATGTGCTGAAGTTGTAAAAAGCTGAAGTTAAACTCGAGATGGGCACATTTGCTGAGGTTATGATTCGTGACTTTCCAGAGAGAAAATTCACAGCGAACAAATTACAGAGAAAACTATGCTGACTAGTCTCGCTATCTTTTAGTTGCTTCACTTTTTTCATGTTTATTATTTTTCGCTCTTGCTTGCAATAATAGAAATAAGACTCAACCTAATTTTCAGCCTAGTGCCAAGTGCCAAAAAAGAACAAATTCGTACACAAGCTTTTGAGTTGAGGCCTGTCACATTCGTAGTTTTTATCATCTTAGAAAAAAGATCTGTTTTAGAATTATAATAAAGAAGATAAAATCAACCTGTTTGGTTTGTTTTCGATCGCTGACTTTTTTAAAGATAATCGAGAGTTGCGCATCAGGGGAAAGTCCCTGCTCCCGGATGTTCTCCTTCTGCTCCGAAGATGAAGAGGAATTTGGTCGGTTGGGGATCTTCATGTTTCCTGCTCCGGATGCTTTTCGGATGATTTGAACAACCTCAGAGGATTCGGGATTAGGGATCATGTAAAGTTCATCCATTATCTGTAAAAAGAAGATTTTTTGAAAATCTTTTTTTTTTCGCTTTACATAGAATTGATCGTATTTTTCAATGTTTTTTTTTAATATATATACTTTTTTTAAAAAGTTTTTCTTTTTTTTTTAAATAACTTAAACACATTTGTACTGGGGATTTGAATATCAAGTAAAAGTGGGAAAATGAATATCACATATCTCACCAAATAGGAAAATTCGAAAAATATGAACTTATGATAGAATAGTGTTCAGATTTTAGAGTTTTTAAAAATAGGTGTATAGAAACAGTTATACAGGTTCCAAGTGAACCAAGACTCCAATAAGAAGGAAAAATTATTCTTTAAAAAACAACAAACAATTTCCCATTCACCTTCACACCCAGCTCTCTACACAGAATCACCAGCAATGTCTTAACCGACCGAATCGAAGTTTTATTTTCATTTTTTTCATAAATAGGATGATCCTTGGGATAAGTTGACCAATATTTGTCCAACTCTGCAACCACTGCTGCCACCTAGTGAGAGTAATAAAGCTGCGATTTTAAAATCATTTAATAAATAACTCGAAAACATTTAATTTTTATGTTTCTATGAAACAATGCAGTTTCTGGTTGATCAGTATTAAACAAATATTTTAAAAGAATACCGAATACATTTCAATATGTTTATAAGTAATAATAACATGCTTTTACTGCATCACAATCTATATTTTAGTGTTACAACTTATATTAAAAAATACAAGTACATTTTTTTCATTGGAATAAAAATAAATTTCTAAACCTTTAAAGGTTTATGTTGAAAAGCTTCTTTCTGTTTCTCTGGATTTAAAAACTTTGAGATAAGCCTTCCAAGTTTCCATAAGCACTGTGTGGAAATATATTTTGAACAATACTTTAATTGACGCAAATGAATGAATGTTACTATAACACGATAAGGCAAATTAATTATAACAAGGATGTTCTATTTCATACAACTTGTGTTTGCTTACGAGTTACATCATACATAGACGTCAAAGCTAGGGTGGCAGGCCTTCCCTAGAAATAGCACTGCATTAAAGAGTTAACAATACAAACAAATTTGTTTCATAGGAATGCATGTTTAACTGCTCGCTGCCTTCCCTATACTGACATGTAACTTTTTTTTTAATCAAAAAAAAATCCAAAATTTTTTTTTTATGTTTTTTTAAAATAATATTTTTTTTTGGTTTAAAGGGCGGGGGGGGTGCACGACCCCCGAAACACCCCCCTGGCTGCGCCACTGATAGCATGGTATAGATATCTTTTGCACATTATTTAACTTCATATTGAAATAAAGCTAGTATTAGCCAGTTTTTTTTTACACAGAATATTTATGGTAACAAACTTCCACGTACCTTCACCACAAGTTCAATATACTTCGGGGTTGCTGTCTCCATACTGTCAGTAAGCACATGCACCACAGCACTGTTGTGACAAATATTTTAATTGAGTGTAAGGGTTTTTTTTATTTAATATCATTAATTAAAACCAGTTTTTAATATTCTATGATCATACAGTATATGTATACGTTGGTTTATACAAAATCAAAGTGAAAACTTCTTTTGAGTCATTGCTGCATTTTAAAAACCCTATATAACCTTTTCCCCTTGGTAAACTTTAAATAGTTATAAAACCATACACAATCTTCCTGTAATATATAAATATTACATAAAAATAATTCATTTTTTAACTCCCACCAACTGTCTTTTGTGTAAAACAAAAAAGTAATAAAGAAAACTAATATATGGACTTTAAAATTTGTAAATATTTTCTATAATACTGCTTTTATACGTTATAACTGTTTAAACTAGAAAGGTGTTAAAACTTTTCATTTTTTATTATTTGTTATTAAACTACTTTTTATTATTATACATTTAATTAAAAATTAGAAACAACCTTTTAAACTTTATTCATAACGAAAATTAATAATTAAACTAAAAATTAATCACAGTTTAAATAGAAGAATGTACCTATATAACATTTCATAATTTAGTTAAAATACTCCGGACTGTACATTTTGAGACTAAATCGCGTTTTGCAGTTTTTTTTTTAATATTTATTTAGTTTTCAAAAAAACTTTTTGGTTTTTTTTTCCCGAACTCACCATATTATGGAGGTTGGATCGCTGTGGTCGATCATCCGTAACACGAGGATGTTGAGGACTTGTAGGAGACGATCCGCGGATGTTAAGTTTGGGAGCTGATCACTGAGGAGGAGCTGAAGGATGAAACGGAAGAGATCGAAGAGGATGTACGTGGATGCTTGCGAGGCAAGCGTGTCCTGCTCGAATATCTGGGAAAATATAAACAGATACTTTTAAATTAATAGTTCGTCTTGTAGCGGTTGCATCATGGTTTAATGTAAGCGGTAAACCAAGAGGGCGAATGACCAAAATTATTAAACCACTGAAACAACGCAATTAAATTAAAATTTATTTAATGTGTTCATATCTAACCAGGAAAAATATACTAAATTTTTAAGCCAGAGTTTCCAAAACAACATTGTGAAATTGGGTCAAAATGAATTTAAATAAATATTTTTTACTATAATTGTTCAGACACTTTTTAGCAGTAGATGTGTATTATCAAATGTCTATAATGTCCATGCGAATATTTAATGACACATTGAAAGTTAATTTTGCCAAAACTATCAGATTTTAAAAGTTTTTACCAATACTGCTTAAGACAGTTGAAAACAGGGGAAAATTGGAACGATATTTTTATTGCACAATGAAGAAAACTGCTCCAACTATTTGTTTTTATTTGCTTATTTTCTAATATAGTTTCAAGACAGCAAATGGTTAAAACATTAAAGCAATGCTTATTAAATCTCAGGGTCACTCCCAAAATATAAATGGCTGATAAACTTTAACCTGTTTTTGTTAAATTGAAATTCAAATGATTAAACTGTATGCTTACTACAAGTTGTGTGAAATATAGTTAGTAAATGGAACCGCTGAAGCTTCGTTATAAAATTATGGATTACCAGAAAAAAAACGCTGCTTCACTGCTTAAAAAACATTGCTTTAAATAGCACAAATAAAACGCTGAAAGGCTTTAATGTTTCCACATATGTATCGGCGTACAAACATTTACTTACCTCAGTAATTAGAGAGTTTCCACATATTTTTTTATATTTTTTTTTTCACATATTTTCCACATATTTTTTTTTCCACATATTTTTTTTCCACATATTTTTTTTCTCTCACATATTTTTTTCCACATATTTTTTTTCTCAGTAATTAGAGAGTTTTCACATATGAAAGGCTTTAATGTTTTCACATATGTATCGGTTTCCACATATGTACTAACATTTGCTTACCTCAGTAATTAGAGAGATGTGACTTTTACAAAGAGATAAAAAACTTTGTTCAGTTAAGTTTGAATGTTCTTCACCAACTAATTGTTCATTAGAAGTTATAATTGGGAGGTATCTGTGGGAAATACATTGCTTGTTTCAGTAAATTCACAAGACATCTTTACACACACTTTTTTTATCAGAAGTTTAACTTGATGATAATTAAACATAAATGGCCCGTTTGTTTAATAGGTGTAGCGAACAGACTTATTTTCTTTCAATTAAATGTAAGTATGTTTTTAACTGTAAGCGTGTTTTAACAACCGTTGTTTTGTCGCTATATCCTGTCTTTTTGCTTAAAATTTTATAAATCTTCGATACCAAAATTGAAGAGATAGAAATGGAGTTTATATATACCAAAACATTACATTTATATTGCGACACTTTATTTGGCAAAAATTGAATATTTTAAGCAGCGTTTTTAATTTATTTTTAATTAGTAGATCTAATTTAAAGTATTTTTTATGCGTATGCAGTTTTGTAACAAAACCGTAGCACAATATATGTAAATATAAAGAAAAAATTCTGGTCTAGAAAGTATTTTAAATCCGCACTAAGTGCTAGACGTGGCACGATTGTAAAACAGCCAGTGCATTTAAATACTTTTCATTTGTGATATTTTAACGATCATAACATTGTAAGTCTAAATTGATCCAACCCAGTGGTCTCTTACGATCTAAACTCTCAGCTTTAAATTTAAATTAGTACACAATTACCTATTTTATTAGGATGAAAAACTCACTTATTCATTCATTCCATCAAATATAAACCAGTAACTAGTTTACATAAACTACATAAAACTACACCATAAATATAATAACAGTATTCCACATTTGCCTAGCCCTAAACAAACTAGATTGAACTTAATCACGCCCCACCTGTCAATCATCATACGAAGTTGTGTGGTGGCAGACATGAGAACTTGGTCAATTTTTCCCGCCAATAACGGGAACTTATCCTTGTGTTTGAGCAACTGGTATAACTGAAATTAGAAAAAGTTTTATAAGTGGATCTATTATTTTAAATCACAAATTAAACATTGCAGGATAAAACTATCTTTATAAAAGTTTATCTAAATGTACTTACATGGTATTTTTTCACCCAAAACTGTTTTTTTTAGTAGGCTGTATTAATTTTAAAATTATAGGAAAGTTAATGTGAATATCATTTGAGTTTCACATTGATGCATATGATATGCTCATATGGAGATAACAATCCATAATACAATAGTTTCATTTTAGCACAAGTAACTGCTTTGTGCAATAACTATTTGCTAAATACACTCAGTTTTTAAAAACCAATTTAAAAATCTACTAAAAGCCACGAATGTAAATAAATAAATATGGCAACTTTATAATATGCCTAAAAATTGCCACATTATATTACGCCTAGTTTCCCACCTACCTCGTGCATTGCATTAATAGCAGTGTCAATATTAGGGCTTGCTACTTGAGAAATAACCGCGTCCACTGTCGAGCTGGCTTGCGAAGAACCCGCAATATTGCTTTAAAACAAATTAATCTCAGTTTTAGTAAACATGAACTGATAAAAATTTAGAAATCAGGATAACACATTTGTAAATAGAGATTTTTAGTGGTGTTTAATCTGTTAATGTAGACGTTATATAGAAATTAAATGGTGATTTATTCTTGTGCTAGTTTCCGGTGTATTTATGGACTGCTGGAACATTAGTACCACAGTTGGAGCACTCTCTCAACCAAATAAAACCACGTTAAATATTCAATACCTCCACCATTGTATGTGTATCATTAGGCAAGTGATGATCATTGCTTCAAACCAGTGGCCACAAAAACAGTTGTCCAAAATGCTAACCATTCAGGCAACAAAAAAATGCAATACAAAATAAATACATTCGCTTACAAAGTTTCAAAGTAGTCAGTAAGCCTTAAGTGTTTGAAACAGAACACCCATGTTATACGTTTCGAGGTTCCCAACGAATGACAGTCGTAATAACACAAGTGGTTTGTTTCATACACCCCGCGTAAGCTTACAAGTTACCATGTATGTTACTTTGTGGGTGATTATTTTCTGGGGAACTTTTTTGTGGCTGATAATTTGGACAACCTATAAGTGACCACTGGATTGAAGTAATTGCTGTTAAGTGTCTGCCCAAGGACACATACGCCCACAATGGTAGCAGTGAGAAGCCTTAAACCCATTACCTCTGGGTTAGAGGCAGGTGTGCTAACCAACGTGGCGCCGAACAAATAAGTTATATTCATTCATACAAACCTGAGGCCAGGAATTCTGCTTTTTAAATTCACAAACTCCGGCAAAGGTTCCAACACAACATTGAAATCAACTGGTTTGATCTGTGAGAGGAGACGGGCAACTGACGGTATCTTCATGGGATCCGTCTGCATCGTGTTTCCGGAGGAGTGAAGATCGTGCATCGACTCTTGAATCGAATGGGAGCTGAGGATGTTGGGTAAGTTGATGAGAATGGGGTAATTGGGGTAATCTTAAATCGAGGACCTATACCATGCCACGCCGCGGGACCACACTAACATAGAATGAGAGGAGAATGTTTTTGTGGAGCAGATGATTAACATTAAACAAATAGTTTAGGAGCAGGTTAAGATAAAATAACCTTATATACTTTTATGCTGCTGTCAGGCATCATGAGTCCAATAAAGCTGCTCTGATAAAGAGATTTTACCAGCGTAATACTATTAGGCTCACAACTATTTTTAAATATTGGATTCCGTTTAACAAAACTAAAAAATAAGAAACGAAAAAAGATCCTATTACATTAACAAAATGAAATTCAAAAACCTGGATTTGGAAAAAACAGAAACATAACTCTTTGGTTAAAAAAAGTAAATATATAGAAATTTCACAGGCAAGTGTAAATATCAAGGTTGGTAGATAGAGTCGTAGATGATGTTTTAGTATCATGGGTAAAATGTGTTACAACCCTATAACAGCTGCATACCAGGGGTAGGTGTACAGGTTAAGGTTGCAACACCTTTACACGTACACCTGATGCATCAATAACTTACGGTGGTGCTGCTTGTTGTTGTTGTTGTTGTTGTCGTTCGTTGTTTGTTGACGCAGACCTTCCTTCTTTTGTTGTTTTCCTAGCGGGGGCCTCCGGTGGTGGGGCAGCGGGGGTTTCCCCATATTTTCCAGATCTTTTCACCCTTTCTTCCAACATACTCATGTCTTTCTCGTTTAACTGAAATAAATTACAAGTCATGATGACGTAGGCAACTTCTATTGATCAACAAAATTTAGATCATCAGCAATTTTCAGGGTTCTGATACTTCTGCTACCAGGCATAATGTAAATAACCTTTTAGCAGCTAATCTAGTTCATAACGAAGTGTATTTACGACAATTCCTCTTAAGTCTTGCCAGTTAACAGACAAAAACATCGGAAATACACTTCATTTTTATAACAGACAAGCTGCTCAAAGAATTTTCAGGGTTATTGATAATTTTATAAAAAATAGAAAATTTTAATTTTAGTGTGCATTTTTACAGTGAGTCCATGTTTGGAACACAAACTTTAAATAAAAAGAGGTTTTATATTAAAAATTTATTGTATATAACGTTTATTTAAAAAAAGCACAATAGTTTAAAGTGGAAAGTAAATATGTTGCATTCATTATTAACTAGCCTTTAAAAAAATCATGAAAGTTTATAAGTCATATCTAGTTCAATATTAAGTATAAACCAAATATACCCACCCTGCCCACATGTTTAAATACAACATCCCCACAAACATTGTATGCGGCGACAATCGCATTCAACGCAGATGACCGAACTGACTTGTCCCGGTCACCAATATTAGTAGCAACTTCTTTCAATGCTTTGGGAAGTGATGGTTGACAAACATTCACTCCATGAGTTTCAATGAACAAAGCTATCTCATCCAAACATTCTATTGATATATTATATGATTGATTAGTATATAGTATACAGCAAACTACTGAGGAATAAATTATGAATGGGAAATGGAAAGACTTGTGGTCGAGAATTAGTTAGTATGTGAACATTGTTTGATTTAACTATTTTAAACAAAACCAAAACCAGTTTATTGTTTAGTTCTGCTGAGTGCTGACTTAGGCCTACTGTTGCAGTTAAAGGGTTGTATTTGGTATCAGCATGGGTAGGAAAGTTAGCATAGTGGTTAGAGCATTTGACTTGTACCCAGAGGATAACAGGTTCGGAGCTAAATGCTATAATTGTGGGTATGTGTGTTCTTAGGCTAGATAATAAATAGTTTTTTCTTTCATTCCAAGGTCAATAATGGGTTGTTGAAATTAACAATAATATAAAATAAGAACTACCTAAGAGGTTAAACATTTGGTAACTCGAAAGCGGGCATAAGGTTAATACACAGATAGACAATGCATAGAAACAAATATAAGAATAAACTAATGAAGACCAAAGTCTTGTAATAAATGTTTTCTGCTTCACATAATATTATTTATTACCACAGTTAGCAAAAAATCCGCACCTGAACGTTGTCGTGAATTCTTCGATTTAGTTCCATCCATGATATGCGTGAAGAGTTTACTTGCAGGGTAGATAAGTGACAACTGTTTGATGATGCCGTGCACTGCTTTGCGTATGTTGTCTTTACTCTCACCAATCTGAAACAAATATTGTTTTCATGATACACGGACAGTTGTTAATATAAATCGTGAAAATTGTAACAGGTTTCTGAGAAGTTGCGGAATACATCGATGAGCTTTTTACAAAGACGAAAACATAAACTGTTAAAGCTTAAAATTTTTTT
Source organism: Ciona robusta (assembly GCF_009617815.1). Taxonomy (NCBI): domain Eukaryota; kingdom Metazoa; phylum Chordata; class Ascidiacea; order Phlebobranchia; family Cionidae; genus Ciona; species Ciona robusta. The sequence goes on along the minus strand of NC_143245.1, from coordinate 4,283,990 downwards.
ATCAAGTTATAAAACAGTTTATAAAACATTATAAAACAAGATTTGGTGCAACGAAACACGTTACACAAAAAAACTAGTCCAGCAAGTTGTATAATATTTAAGATATATATCCTTTATCCTCACTTACCCCAAAAACGACAGTCGTTATAACACGGGTGTTAAAACACCTCGTGCCAGCTTACGAGTTACCATGTATATTACTTTCTGGGTGAACATTTTTGTTGAATTTTTTATGTATGGCTGTCTGGCTGATAATTTGGACAACCCAATAGTGACCACTGGGTTGGAGCAATTGCTGTTAAGTGTCTTGCTCAAGGACACATACGCCCACAATGGTAGCAGCGATGCGCTTTGAACCCATTACCCCTGGGTTGCAGGCAGACACGCTTATTAACTGTGCAACAACGCTGGACATAATTTTATATGTATAATAAAAACAAGCAAAAAGTGAATTGACTGTACGTCTCTACATGAAAAAAAAACTTTAAAACTTATATAAAAAATCACTTAACTCACCTTTATAATAAGATGTGGTAAAAATGCCGACACCTCATACTCTGGCATTCGATAATTTCCCTCAATCAGTTTATCAAACAATGACTTGATATATTCCAATGTTTTGATGTGAACTGTTGTGTTTTTGTCATAAAATCTGAGCGTGAGCCATCGTAGTAGGAGGTCAAGACATTGCATGGTGTTTTCAAAGTTCTTGTCCAATGCCTAAGTGAGTATTAATATTCAATGACAAATTTTGGAGTTCTTAAAGTGGCTGTACACAGTATCAGGAATTCGTCCGTTTTGTCTGTTTTGTCCGGATTTCGCTGCCGCATGCGGAATTGGACACGGGTTTGCATACGACTTCGCGTGCGAATTCGCACGCCGGATACTGTGTACAGCCACCAATAAAGAACGTTTTATTGAATTCATAACAAATTTAGACTGACACATGTGGTTCGCATGAAAACTGATGGTCATCAAACATTGGAATTTTTATTTATTATTATTCTTTATGGGTGAGGTCCTTGTCAAGGACCTGGGATTTAGGCCTGATTTGGCCCATTACCCCAACACCCCATCAAACATTGGAAACTTTTTTTATTGAAATGACTCATACATACACATTATACAATATAGTAGACTAGCAGTATATTGAATAGAATTTCGCTTCTGCATAGACCTAGTTGCAGAGTAAAAGTTATTTAGGATTTAAATTGAATTGCTTCTACATATGTCACTTCAGGGACCTCTAATCTGATGTTACACAAATGGTATAGAGTGCAGTAAGTCAGATGGCCTGTTATTTCAGTTTTAATTTGACTATTATGCAAAAACACCCGTTGTTGTTGCTTAATAACAGCAAAAATATTTGATAAAAATAAAAACAAACCAATATTTTCAAAATTCTATAAGAACAAGGTCTTACAGCAAGTTACGTCGGGGCACTTAAGGGCACCATGGTTTTTAAAATATAATATCCTCTCTTGGTTGTGTTTTACATAACTTTTAAAATACCAATTAATCTAGTTAAAACCAGTTTAAACTGACCTGGTTCAGCATCACAATGGCTTTTAAATGATGTTGAAAGTCCAGATGAAACATCTCAGTAATAAGGGCAGGGCTGACACAAGTAGATAGTTGTGTTTGTAGCTGAACGATAAGTTCTTCACGTGGAGCGGTAAAGTTCCATTTAATGGTCTACAAATACAAAACATTGTTTATTTTATAGTTTAAATAATTTAATTTTTTTTTGTGGAAATGTTGTTGTAACTTTTTTAATTTTTATTTTGTTGTTACTTTTAAAGTTTAATGGTCTATAAACTACAAATACATTGTTTATTTTAAAGTTTATTAATTTTACCTTTAGTGGAACCTTGTTGTAACTTTTTGAATATTATGATAAAGAATATGTCACTTGAAAACTTTTTTATATATATATATATATATTTGTAAATAACTAGTATGGTACTCTTAGCAGTAATTTGACTTTCAAATATTCCAAACCTTTAACTTAATTTCATCTTTCATTCGTTGCTCCTTCCCGTTGGGAAGCGAGATGAATAAAGGAGTCGTGTCTTCTTCAGGTTGCGCTTTTTTTGACACAGGTGCAGGTTTGGATTTTTTCTGGTGAAACATCAAACAAAACTATTATATTCTATTCTATTATATTCTAAAACTATTATATACAACAACCATTACGTGGCTACAAGCATAATAATGTTAAATATTTTTTGGTTCTTTTTGTGCTTCGGTCTTTTTGTGTAAAAACTTTAATTTTTTTTACATTACTTTGTCTGTTCGGCAAAAGATCAGTCTAACAATATATTGAATTTGTATTCGTTGCAAATATTCTTTAATTAATATTTCACAAATTGCGCAATTTTTTGCTAATTATACTGTCTGTAAAAAAATTTAGTTTTTTTAAACCAGCACACACGATTCAGTCAAAACCAAAACTTCTCCAAAAATCTTTGGTTCGACCAAATAAATTCGCCAAACCACACCTTTGGTGCATCACTACAATAAACCAATATGTAAACCTAAGAGTAAATAATATCTGGTGTTGTGTTATGTTTTGTGAAAATTGAAAACACTTTTCATGGATAAAAAGCTGAAAAAGAAATGGTATAATAAAACTACTATAACCAAACATAAAGAAATTATATTTTATGAATTGTTTACTTTTCAGATAAGTTTTAAGAAATAAAAATACAAACAAAAATAAATAAAAACAAAAACAATTTTTTTAAAATGTAAAATAAACCAGGAAAACTTTTCAACTTTTACCACTAATCCCTTCTTTTCCTTTGCTGCAGGAGCTTTTGTCGCGGGTTCTTCAGACTTTACTTCCATTTTCACCTCCGAGGCACTAGGTGGCGATACAGAGGGAGCAGGTTTTGAAACTTTGGTTGGAGCAGGAATTTGTTCTCGTGCTTTCTCAAGCAATGTTATTATTGTTGGTTTCGATGTCGCCTGTGGTGTATGAATATATTTCACCAACGTTGCAAAAATATGACACTAAATTAATTTAAGGCCAGTAACTTCTCACGCGCAAACATTTAATAGCCTAACCTCTAGCGGCGATAGGGCAGGGCTACAAAACTATTTTCAGCAAATTTCCAGTTACAAAAGTTGCTTAGATTCGTTGAAATAAGTTACAGCCCGAGAAAACCTAGAAACCACGCTTTTGAAACGCTGCATCACCTTGTTGGTTTGTATTAAACATGTGTAAACATTAGTTTATCAACAAAAGATGGCGCAAAATGCTGCCACCCCGATTGATAAGCGACCTTTTAACAGAAAAAAAACAGTTAGAAGGCTGGTTTGAGCTTCGACTTACACACTCATTAATTAATCAAATAAGCACAAATAGCAAAACTAAAGATGAACATTCATTTGCCTAAGTACTAAAATTAGGTCAGACTATGGTCTACCAGTTGAGTAGCCCTGCCACAGTTTGTTTAGTATTTTTTCGTGAAGTTTTGCAAATTAGGCCATACTTCATTTTGCTAATATAAGAAAAAACAATTCCTAATGTAAAGCAATAGGTAAAACAAAAAATAGATTTCAATTCAGACTATTACAAATAGATTGATTGATTTTTTTCCAAAAAATTTGATCTTTTTAATATTTTTCATGAACTCACCGTGAGTTTTCCGGTTCCTTTGATCATTTTATCATATGATATATGTCTCATGATAGCAGGGAGGAATCCTTGAGCCTTGGCTCTCACCTCTCCACTCCGATCCTCACAACATGAGTAGATGACGGGGACGCACATCTCCAACCCTTCCTTGGCACTAGAGGGCAGTTTAGCGACGGAGAGCAACTTTTCAGCAAGCCACGTCAACAACTGAAAAAATTGGGATTTTTTTAATTTGGGCAAAAAATCTATTTCTTTATAATAAGTTCATGGTTATATTAAAAATTCAGCTATAAATTGAATTTAAAAAACTAAACTGCACAGCGGTCAAATATTTAAAAAAAAGTTTTTTAAAGGGGTTGTAACTTGCAGTAAAAGGAATATTGAACCTCCAAAAAATTGATTAAATTAGAATCATTTAATTAACAGAATTTAAAAAAAAAAGGTTTAAAAAAATTTTTAAAGTTAAAAAAATTGTATTTTTTTCATGTGTTTTGGTATAGTGTCAAAAATTAGTAAAATATCAGTTTGGTATATAAAAATAACGGTCAATGAAAACAATTGATATCGGTCAGTCTAATTTTAAAAAACAAGTTGAGATATAAAAAGTTGCTACATTACCTCAATTCTTAGGAAGGTATGTTTAGCAACAGATAAAGCTGAACTGATCATGTCACCTTCCAACCACATCGATAACTTGGTGTTCTCAAGCCACGTGTTCATGCATTTCAACGCTGCTTGTCTTACTTGGGGCTGTAGGGTTTTTGGAATTAGTACAAGTTAAAGTTATGAAAAAAACTGAACATTTGGCTAACCCAAAAAAATATTTTTGAATGTTCAGCTACCAAAAAAATGTATTTTTTTGGCTACTAAAAATATATTTTTGAATGTTTGGCTACCAAAAACACAATGCTTTCTTAAATATTCACTCTATATGAAACGGTAAAATACAAAAACAAAAAGGTGATGCTATGATAAGGTTATACATTTAAGTTTGAATAAGAGGACAAAGACAAGCCAACTCCATCTAATCAAGGATATAGCGTTGAAAAAATGAATAATTGTCTACAATTTACCAACCTTGCTATCAGCTAGTGTATTGATTATGTTTGCACTGAGTATTTGCAGATGTTTAGCAGAGTGTGGTCCCAATGCTGTTGCAAGTTGGGTCAGTATATTCAGCGTAGTAGTCAACTGTATATTGAAAACAAATTGGGTAATTTTTGCATGTAACAGGTGTAAATAAAAAAATAATATATATGTATATATAGCATAGCGTGGAAGAAGAAGGGACACCTTTAGCACATGATATTCAAGTATCCTGAACAAGTTTTAAACTATTAACAACAGTCAACAGAGTTTGTGACGATATGGTTTTACTTTAAATGTTATTTGTTTACTACCAAATGGGACGAGAAAATAGATTAAAAAGGTATCCCATCTTCCCCCACCCTACTGTATATATTAAATAGATTTTATGAAACATTGCAGAAGTTTAAACCAAGTTTGTTTGAGGAAATATCTTTTAAACCAATTATCATAAAATCTTTAAAGAGCAAAAAAAAATTTAAAAAAAATTATTTAAAAAAAATAAACTAAAAATAGACGTTTTTATAAATTTTATACTATTATACTGCATATTTAAACCTTACCAAAATTTTGTTGGAATCTGAAAGTCTTGCTTTCAACCCAGTAGCAAGGTCCCCGATATCTGATGTCACAAATTTCGCTTCGTTTAAGATTTCTATGACAGACTCAAGCGCTTCTTTTCTTTCTTTCCAATTTTTATCAGCCATTTGTGAAATGAGCGCATCTGTAATTTTGCCACTAAAACAAAAAAATAAATTATGTTACATTTGGTTTCTAAAAATGCGGATTGCCAATTAAAAATCGTTTGGAAAATATTATTTATACAACATGTACGGAAAAGATAACTAAACTTTTTAAATAAAGCTAATTTTCATCTGTTTTGATGCCTTCGTCTTAAAAAAAAGCATAAACCAACCTTTTTTTGCATCTTAATTTCTGTCAAATTACTTTTTCTGTAGAAAATTTTAATACAAAAAAATCCTACTTTAAAGTTGCAAGAAAAGCTTATGAAAATTACATCAGGTCATATTTTGATTAGACAATTCGAATTTAAACCAATAACATTTTTCTTACCTGATATCCACCCGAGTGACAAGATCATCCATAGTTATTCCCGTCTCTTCAACATCTTCATCAGATTGCTCTCCAACATCCGCTGAACCGGACTTCTTCTTTACACCACGAGTGGGCGCTGGAGGGCTCTGACCTTTGACCTTTACAAACAATGTAATTGTTGCGTAAACTGCTAAAATAAAAAAAAAACCTAAACAAGCATCAAAAACTAAAAAATTTTCACAAATAAAAAAATGAAAACTTTAATATGTCAAAAACATAATACACTATTACACTCTTTTGAAAAAATGGTTTCAATTCTTTTTAAATTTAATATATCCTAAATTGCAGATTTTATATTACATTACATATATTACATATTTACTTTTTCAATTTCAGCATCAATTTGTTGCAAGAGCGCTGGTTTCTCATTCTCAAACAACATATGTAATTTCCCCCCGATGAACATCGCAAGACTGCCTACTAGTGACAGAGCAGCAGCTCTCACGGCCTGAAAAATTTAATAATTAAAAATTTCTTTCGTATTTTAAAAAAATTCATAAGATTTTACGCTTTTTGCTGTTTTAAGCAGTCTAGTACAAAAAAAATATTTTAGTCAAAATTTTTCTTCTATATTAAAAAAATGCAATGACTTTCCACTTACGGGGTTTGTTGCAGTGAACGCTACTTTTGATTTTTCTATCAACATCTTTATGTTTAAACCAGTCATTCCAAACTCAATAATAGACTTGGCAACCCATGATATTGATTCACTTTGAATTTTCGGGTTTTTCTGTGACATAGCGTGCGCTAAAACCTGGAAAAGAGAAATAATTGTTAGCGTGGCTGAGAATACATGCTAAAATACTGTCAAAAATATTTGGGCATTAAAAACTTGAACATTAATTACTATTTAGTGAATTTAAAAAAAATAATTATTGGAATATGTTTAGAGTCTCAGACCAGATGCTAAAAAAAAAATTATGCAATCAAATTTCTCCTTAAATATGACTCATTGTTTGGTAAGTTTTGTTTGTCTCACAGTAAAGGTCTTTTAAAGTTTAATAAAAATAAAGAAAATTGGTTTTCAAAAACTTGTTGTATAATAATGTGAACTAACCTCTTCTAAAGTCCAACCAAATCCCACAGCTTCACTCACAGCAGTTAAAGTTGCTTTTGCACCAACCCCACACTTTACATCTCCCACCTTATCAATGGTGGCAGTCAAGCATACACCAGCGGATGTTCTAAGAATATTAACTGGGTCAGAACTGGATATGATATTTCAATCAATGCAAACATAAATGGTGTTTTCTTGTTTGTTTTTAAAGCAAAACTGTTATATAATTGCAAAGGTAAAGGAAATTTGTCATTTTGTGAAGAATACTGGTTAGATTACTTCTTTGGTTACTTGGTTAAGTTGGGAAGATACGTTGAAAAATTTAATTACTATAACTTAATATATTTATTAAAAGGGTTATAATTTATTAACACGCTAATATAAGTGTAGCATAAAAAAAGAAAGTAACAGGTGAAAAGAATGATTATACTATTAACACTTTCGGCGCCAATCTACGTATATATACGTTTAAGCATTTTTTCATTGTTACGAGTGCCGCGTTGCGTTTAAACTAATAGTAAACCACATATATATACGTGCGCTCGATCTAGGCTGCATTGAGACTAAATGCGAACGTCTGCTTTAAGATCAGCTGTTTCTGACGATTTCAAGTATATTTTACGCAATATTACTAGTTTACAATGTTTTTACTGCTGCCAATGCTGGAATAATTACAGATAATGGTTCAAACTTCAAAGTTTTATAGTCTGATCATTACAATTATGATGTTGTGAAGTTTTGTTTTGTCCAATACTTATTCTTCCGGCTCGGACGAATAGTGAAGATATGGATAAATTAGTGATGTTATATGTCCATACAAACGGGAAAACATGGATATGTCACTGTTTCTTAGATTCCTGTTGCTTAATGTTGTATAATCCGCAACTTTCAATTGTAATTCATAGCTTATTTAAAATTTAATAAAATCCAAAATTCTTGCGGCACTGAGTGTCCGATTGTTCCAACTAGTGCGGCGCCGAAAGTGTTAAAAAGTATACAGTCCGAACTATATTTAAGAACTAAAAGCCACTAATACAAACATGTTTTTTATAATACATTAAACTACAATGTCGCATTAAAAGACAAACAATTTATGAATAAGCTATATGTGGTAAGGATAATCATGAAATTATTGTTTTGCTAACATAGACACCAATCCTAGGGCAGGGTGGGCACGCCAACCCTGGAAATTTTGTGTTTTAATTATGATGTTGCCCCTGTATTTAAGATCGTTTGGTACCAACACCTTCTACCTATCTTATTTAAACCATAATGTTTGTTTTAAAAACCCTTACCTGCTAAACTTTCCATTTTGAGCCAGATGTACAAGAATGTTGAATTTTTCATTCAAACAGTTGAAGTTATTATCTTTAAGACCTGGTTTCATGCTGAGCAACTTTACAATGGCTTGGCATGGAAGCGAGCTACGATCTAATCCTTTGATTTTCTATGGTGACAAAAAAATTATAAGTAAGAGCAGTGGCACAGCCAGAAAAAAAATAAGTTGGGGGGGTTATCAAAAAATGTTCAAAAAGAATTTGTTTTTAATTTTTTTAAATTATGTTTTTTAATTTTTTGGGGGGTTTAAAAGGGGGGTCACGGCCCCCTAACCCCCCTCGCCAATGAGTAAGAGGTTATTGGGTGACAGCAGCAGTCGAACTTAACACTTTTGTAGAAAAAACATTTCATAACACTAATTCTGTAATGTTTTTTAGTAATCTGTTCTTTTTTAATCTAAAAGAATATTTTATTGGTGAAAGAAGGTGACTGCCCCCGCTAACCACTTCAGATGTTAGCCACTGGTCATGGGGTGTCACGTCTACCAGTCCTGGTTATAGAATACGAATCTCCGCTCAATTTGACATTAATCCTATTATATTTCACCACCTATTATATTATAGTTTCGGAAACTTAACTATTATATATTTTGAAATGAAATCTATTATTGAAAGCTATTACATAATGAGACATTTTTCTCCATTACCGAGAACATGGATTGCAGCCCAGCGAGTCTCTCCTTCCAATTATTATTCAATATCTGAGCTCTCTCCTCATCTGTGATCACGGAAGCGATAAGATCATCCACAGCTGCATCACCAAGCTCCTGCTCCACTGCCGGCTCCACGCTCGCTGCCGACCTGAAGAAATATTTGAAAATCAAAAAATAAACAAAAATGAATTAGGCCTGGCAATTTAAAGAAGGCCATTACTTGATGAAATAAATTTCTCGAATATGAAGTGTTAATTTAAACCTATAGTTTAACTCACAAAAAAAGAACAAACAGTTATCCTCACAAAAACCTCACAACTTAACGTTTTTTCCAAACCTCATTGCAAGGATACCAGCCTTAAGTAAAGGTTGCTGTGCATTTTATGTGTTTGACAACTGATGTTCCATCGCTATGATTTATCTATCATAAATGTAACAAGCTAATTCACTCTAACACATCAAACGTAGGGCTGTAAATTTTCCCTATTTTTGTTTAACCGTTAACCGTTCAGTTTTAACCGGTTAACCGTTTAACCGATACAAGTGTAATCCTAATAAAAGCGTCTTGTTTATCGCTTTTCTTTTTCTAGCCCTAATCAAACGAGAGTCGTTTAATTAAACACACATAATCTGTGGCGAAGCCAGGGGGGTTTAGGGTGTCGCAAACCCCCTTCCTTTTAAACCAAAAAAAGAATTAAGTAAAAAATAATATTTTTGAAAATTTTTTGATTAAACCTCCCTTTATTTTTTCTGGCTATGCCACTGCACATAATGCAGTCCTATTGTCAAAAACAGAAGATATGATAAATGTGTAACTTACTTAGCAGATTGTGATGCAGGTTTCTTTCCTCCTTTCACAACTTTCTTCGTCCCGTCAGCTTTCTTAAATAAGAGAAAGTAAAACAACATCTTGTTAATTTCTTTACTCAATCATTTACTATATCTATTACATTTGCATAAAAAATCTTCCACCCCTAGTTTTCTAACATCAAAATATCAAATCTTGAATAAAAAGGCCCACCATACATTAAAGAATATATAGTTATTACTATTAGCTGCTACATTGTTACAACATATATAAACACAAGAACTAAATTACTAAAGGCAGTAGGCATGTACAAGCAGACGTGTATTTAAGCTACTTGCAATTAAATTTGAATCCTAATTACTCACATGACTAAACAACACTTAGGATTATACAGCATGGTATGATGTTGGTGCACACATATTTATGTCAACAAACAAAGTTCATATTTAGTTATGGTCGGTCCAGGTACTTATTAATATAGAAATCTATTGATTATACAAATATAAAAATAATATAACATATATATATAAAGACAAATATAAAAATAATATAACATTAATTAAAAACATACTTTAATAAATTTTAATAAAAAAACATACCTTTCCCTTACAATATTACATATCAATTTTTTAAAAGTTATAAAACTGTTGGAAAATACCTAAATTTGAGCAAAAATACACAAACTATACAAAAAAGTACAACACAATTCAATAGACTGTGTGTATCAATGGTTCTTAACCTATGGTATGCCATACTCATACCATTTGTGGCACATGAAGACTTGTAGGTAGTATTAGAGCAACTTATTTTTTTAAACTAATTAAAAAAGTTAAAAGTAAAACAATTAAAAAAATATCATGAATTTAGTGTGTTGTTTTAAATATTTGGTACTAGGGTAGAAAAAGTTTGAAAACCATTTGCCTTAATTGAATTAAACCATACTTCAAACAAACTTACTGGCTTTGCTGCTGCGGATTTTGGTGCAGCAGATTTTGGTCTAGTAGGTGCTTCTGGTTCTTTTTTGACAGGTGCTGCTGGTTTGGATGCGCCAGCACTGGTGGAGGGTTTTCCACCATCTAATTTACCAGCACATTCTGTAATCTGGTGACACCAATTTATTGGTAATAAGTTGATGTATAGCAATTTAAACAACAAAGTATTAGTATATATATAATTATACATATATATATATATGTGTAACAGTTTATTAGATGCTTGACTTTGAGCATAAAATTAATATTATTGTAGGTAAGATTAAGATGGTTTTCAATACTGTTTTTTTTTTATAGTGTTATCCATATGATACAAAATCGCAACAATAACTAAATGGTAAGCACTAGATAACATACTGGAATAAGATGTGATTATAATAAATTACGCGAATCTACCCCGATCTGGTGCTTTTATAGTTGAATAATTCTTGTGTAAAGAAATACAGTAAGGATCTGGTGTTATGAAAACTAGGGATGTGCTGAAGTTGAAAAAGCTCGGGTTCGCCAAGCGCCGAGCTTCAACGAAAAGCTCGGCACGAGCCCGAGCCCGAGCACCTATGACGTCATCAAGGAGAAAGGCGTACGAGAATGCGTTCCTATTCAGCCGAAAAGCGCCGCTAATCAAAATAATACAGAACACGTGGTTTGCGGTTAAAGACGCGTCTCGCTTTTCATAATTCCTACTGTTGCAAAATGTAAAATTCATACAAATAATATTTAATTAATCAATTATTTATAACTGTTACAGCCAGTGGCACAACTAGCAAGTTTCTACGCAAGTTCATCTTGGATAATGTAACGGTATTTACGTCAGAATAAACCTTTACAATCGTTACATCACAAACGAGATTGTTGGAAAACAATCGTGTTTTATTCGCTTCCATACGATCTGTAGTTTGTGTATAATTTTTGTTTCTGATGATTAGTTTAATGCAGGTAAATCGCGATTATGTTAATTTTAATTGGTGCAAATATAAGAGCGAGGAGCGACGCTATCAGTAAATTGGAACCAACATAAATTGTAATATGATATTACAAAGTATCATCCCGGTCGAGCTTGGACAGAAGCCAAAAAACATCGTTTGATGGCGCCACACGAGAACCAGAGTTTCATTACGTCATTTTTCACGAGAATAAATTCACAACGATTGCTTCGTTTGTTACGTGTGGAATGTATGCTACCGCATGCGTCTTCCTTTATTTCATACGCCGGCGCAGAGTTTAAAAATGTGACGCTGATACACGATGTTTTGATCTCGTGGTTGGTTGGGCTGCCCAACTTGGGCAGTGGGCACATTCCTCCCGATTGTTATATTATAAAACGTCATAATTAATAGTTACGTTGCGATAGGACACGTGACGTAACAATTGAATGAAAAATTGTTCTAATTCCAAGCGAAGGAATGTTATATTGAATGCAACGCGTGTGTGTGTGCGTCTTAGCACTTTCTGGCTGCGTACGTGTCTGCGGTAAAGGTGGCTTAGAGGTTGCAAAACTCTGTGGTTGCAAAACCGTGGTTGCAGCAATTTATATTATTTCATTATAAAAAAGTTTAAGAGTTTTTGGCTTTTATTTAAAATGTGATACGAAAACATTGGGCGCTCGTGTAATTCGACAACGGCTGTAATTCGATACAGGCAAATTCGCTGACGTTGCGATTCGTTACTTGCGAGAGAGCAAATTCACAACGAACGAAAAATAATTAAAGAGAAAGCTACGCTGACTAGTCTCGTTATCTCCTCGTAGTAGCTTCACTTTTTTTTATTTTTAATATTTTTCGCTCTCGCGTGCAACATTATAGCATAAGGCTCGGCGCTCGGCCCAGTTTTCAGCCGAGCGCCGAGCGTCAAAAAAGGAGACGCTCGGGCACGAGCTTTTGAGTTCGGGCTCGGCTCGGCACATCCCTAATGAAAACGTAACAGACAAAATCAAGTCTAACCGTTTGTATAATGAAAAGAGATATAATTTGCTTAAATGGCATCGTCAGTCTCTTTTTCAAAGAGAATCAATAAAATGTGATGTGAAATATATCATACGGCAAGTGAAGTATAACTTTAGGTAAAACATTTTTATACAGCTATTTTAAGCCTAATAAAAATAGGTTTGAAAGATTTCGTATCCAAAATATTATTTGTGGTTAAATGGGTTGGTATGCATAATGCATGATAGACAAGACATTTCAAAATGGGAACCAGAATAAAAAAGGGGAAAATACATTGTTAAAATTATTAAATCAAAATTTCCAACTACCTTTTCCATCTTCAATTTATCAAGATCGGCAAGAAATGGAAGTAGTTTGCTCTCTCCTGCCACCTTAAGGATCGCACCAAAAGATAGAAATGCACCGTCTCTAACATCAGGAGCGCTGTGTTCGATGTTCTGATGAAAACAAATATATTTCTTCTAAATTTCCAAACAGTGTCTTTAAACTATGGGTTTTTAAACTGCGTGAAATCTTCACTTAAAAGGTCATGTAAATTCGGATATAATAACTGTTTTATTGACTCCTATGAGCTATCATGACTAAACATTCCTGTGAACAAAGGTGAGAAAGTGTGTAGCAACAAAACAACAATAAGTCTTAAAGTATTTAAAAACCCTGCATAATACAGGTGTGTCATTATTCAACTGTAAAAAATGAAAATTTGTATCTGGTAAAAGAGATGCTCAAATCTGAAATGTGATCTAAAGGTACCACAAGTTTCATAAAACAAAACAAATATGCAATATCGCACGGCCGAATTTTTTACTCCGACGGTTAAACCTGCGCTTTTAAAACTTATTTCCAGAAGCTGTTTTGATTATAAAAACTTTAGTGGCACCTTTAGATCACATTTAAGCCTTTCTATCTATACACACAATTGGATTTTTCATTGGAATGCCCCTTTAAATGACTATCTTTTGTAAAAATGCAGATCATCTTATCTAAAACTTTAACACAATACCCATGCTAACAATTGCTCTGTTTTTTTATACGAACACACACACAGCAACAAAGTGTTTAAAACTGAACTATGCGAACCTTTAACAGAGGAGCCACAATTGTTTTAATAGTAGCTTTGTTCAGCACAGAAGATTTGGTTTTAAGAAGCGCCCTAGACAGGAATAAACCGGTTTGAGCTCGTATTGCAGGGTTCTTGTGAGCCAGAAACTCAATTATAGTTTCCAAGATGGCTGCCAGGTTGGTCTGATGGGAAAATATTGAAAATTAGTTAAATTGTACAAAAAAAATGTACTTTTTTTATATTTTTCGAAAAAAGGGCTTTTAATTAAAGTATAGTGGGGTGGGGGAAGCCTTTTCATTCTATTTTCTTGTCCCATTTGGTAGTAAACAAAGAACATTCAAAGAAATATTAAACCGTATGGTCCTGACTCCCATAGACTGTTCTTAATTGTTTAAAACGCGATTAGGATATTTAAATATTATGTGCTAAAGATGTCCCATCTTCCCCCACCGCACTATATGAAACCTTGTTTCTAAGGGTGTGGAAAGATAGACTATATTCAGTATTCACCATAAATAATTTATCAGGACATTTCACAAACAATTGGGCTACCATACAGTTGACAGGTATACAGCTATAGATAAGAATATTATGCAGAAGGTAAACAACTTAACCATGGGATGGTAAAATTTCAACAAATTCTTAGGTATAAAAATACAATAATGAAAATAAGCAATTAAACAAAGTAGGTAAATTTGTCGCTAAATATTACTTATTATTTGTATTACTAATTTAAATGTATAAATAAACAAAACATTAAATAACAGTGGAAACAATACCCATTGAAGTTAGATTATTGATTATATATATATATATATATATTAAAAAATATTAAAGGTATGACGACAATTCATGGCCCCAAATTTACAGTCAACAATTTAGATTGGCAAAATAAGAAAATAGCCAGAGGTTACAGACTCGGATATCTAAAAAGTGTTGGCTTCAAATTACTGCCCGAATTGTTAGCAGAGAACTATTTTTTCTAAACTAAAAGTGTCAAAAGTTTTTCTGCACTAAATGTGGTAAAAATGTCTTGCACTTACCGTGGCAAAAACCGCATCAATAGCTTCTTGTAGAGCAGCCACTACGTTTGGTTTCTTCTCCTTGAACCTTTCAAGCATTCCTTCTATGCATACGTGAGCATAAGATTGGAATTTCTTGCGCAATCCGTTGGCTAAAGCTCCAATGCATTTGATTGAGATGGTTACAAGCATTATGTTTGTGTCTTTGGATAACACCTGGAAAATACGGTAGTAGGGACTTGAGTATAGGTGAACAGCTGAAATAAAGATAAATTTTTAAAAAATGCTCACGACAATCACTAAAAGATCATTTGCGATCGTTTGGTCTGAACCTAAAAAGGTGCCCACATTACCTTGGAACCTTTACGTACCATAATTTGGGAAGCACTGATTTAAGCTAATCATCAGAAACAGAAAATATACAAAAACTACAAACTGTAGAAAAGCGAATAAAACTGTTTAGTTATAAAGTATAACCTACATATTAAGTTATAGATATGTTAAATTATGGTAATACCAACCTTTTTTAAGGCTTTTACCAAATCTGCATAATCACCAGGAACAAGCTTAGGGTTTTGCACGAGGTTCTCACAAGCTTCAAGCATCGCTTTACGTTCCTGCCATTTCTTTGATTCCTGTTAGACAGAGACACCAAATAAAATTATTGAATAAAATAGTGATTTTCAACTGATGGATTGTGGGCCAAAAGTCCATCACTGGTTAATTTTGATAGGTTACAAAACAACGTAACCTAACTGTTATTGTAAAATTTAAGCATTTTTGTATACTTTTTTGTGGGGATGTGCAGTAAAAAATGCTTAGTACAGTTTTTCATTTATTAGGAAATTTTATGAAAAAATATATGGAAAAAATGATGTGCTTGCATCTAGTATAACAGCAATTAAGTGATTGTTGGAAAATAGATATTACTGTAGGTCTCAGTACATACAATTTCTTCATAGAACTTTGGAGGAAGTTTTGATAAAATTTCCACCGGCTCCATAAGATCGTACGGATCCACCGTCTCCACTTCCGCATCCTCTGATCCTGGATGTTAAAGATCGGATGTTGGATAAAGATTAAAACACTTCACTTACTTTTGATAAGATTTCATGCAACTTTACTTTTACACAACACCTAAGCCCCATTTTTTATATTTTTTTAGTAATATTTCGAATTATAATTGTACAAAGTTACTGCTTTCTTAAAATGTGTGTTGCGATTTTCGTTGATTTAATATTTCAAAGCTCTGGCACGCTATGCGTATATTTATTCAAAGCAGGGTTTTCAATCACAAATATATACATTGAGACAGAAATGCTGATGGCAATTTCACTGATTTTCCCTATATGCTATGGTATAAATGTTACTAAAGCATAATCTCATTGTTGTCAATGCGATAAATACAACTTTAGTAATAAATGTTACTTATAAATTATTTTATCACTGGTGCATTGTACTATGGCACCGCTACAAAAGTGTTTAAGAACCATTGATCTGTTTAATAATAGTTATTTTTAATTGAAAAATTTTACATCATACTTTTCATCTGTTTTGTTTTTTCTTACAAAACTTTCTTACAAACAAGTGGAACCGAACTACTATAAAGAAGGTGTTAGTACTTTTAAACAATTTATTACCCATTATTTTTTAAGAAAAAAAAGTTTTAACATCATACTATACGTATAAATAGAAAAACTAAACATCTTATAAAAATCACCTCCTGCATCACCACCTCCACCAGCTTGCTCTTCAGCTTTTGCTTCCATCTTCTCTCTCAGATCTTGCTGTGATCTCATGAATCTTGTTTGACGAGGAGGACCTTCTGCTGCAACTTTTTCCCATCCTTCCTCTAATTCTTTCAACTGAAACGAAGTAAAAAAACATTTTTGACCAAAAACTGTTTTTAAATATATATATATATATATATATCTTGTTTAGATTTTTATATATATCTGGTCTAAACAAGATAAATATATTTAGATCCTATATGTAAAAATCTAAACAAGATAAATATATATATATCTTGTTTAGATTTTTCCCAAAAGTTGTTTTCCCCTTTTTTGGTTTTCTAGTTTATTCAACTGCAAATTTGTAAATTTTTATTTTAAATTCAATAATTTCCAGATTGCTTTGCCATTTTCAGTAAAGAACTGAACATCACAAAAATCAAAAACCAATATGTAAAAAGAAAGTTAAATTTAACCATAATTTTCTGCATGTGGTAAATGCAAGTTAAACTTTGGGTCTGTTAGTTTGAATAGACACCTAACAGCAGGATAAACCTATTTAAACGAAGTTGGGGTGCTAAAACATCCCAACCATCCCCTATATAAACATAGGAATCTATGATATTTAATACTGTTTATAATAAGATAAGTAAACCAAATCAAACAAATCTCAATGAACAAGCAAACAGACAGCAATTCACACCCACCATAGGAGGGATGCTACATGCTACTTCTAATAAACTATGATGTGAGTTAACAGATGCTGGTGTTGGTGGATTTTCCTTGCTTGATGAAGTTGACTCAGGTGATTTAGATCGACTTCTCTGACGAGATAAACGTCTGAAATCGTGCAAGTGAAGAATCCGTGCGACTGCATCATATGCTTTCTCTTTAGTTTGGTTTTCGAATGAAACGGTTTTTTCTTTCTGATGGGAAATAGGTGGGAATGGAGTTGTTTTGTGGACACTGTCTTTATATGTTGCTTTAATTGCTCGTTTCAGTGATTTTGAAGATAAATTGTCAGTTTTTTCTTCTTGTGATGTTTTGTTTATATTTTCTTTGGTTTTAGACATTGGTAAATGTGCTGTACTTTGCTTGGACAATTCTTCTGCCTTTTTACTAGATTTTTTAAGACTTTTATCATAGGTTTCATGCTGCTGTGCAGTATTCGCACATGGAACTTCCTGTGTTTTTTCATCAAGTTCTTGCAGATTAAACTTGTCTTTGTGTTTATAGACTTCAGTGAGAATACTTTCTTTGCTGTTGGAGCAGTGTTCACCAATTTTAAGATTTTTGCTTTTTGAAGGAAGGGTTTCAGAGGATTTTTCATCTAAAACAGTTACAACCTTGTTTAATGTTGGGGACTCACGAACAGATTTTTGCTTTGCTGAAGTAGCTATTGCAGGATTAAAACACAGTTGAGATTGCTTTGTGTATAAACTGTCGGTTTTTGTTTTAAAATTTTTAACTTGCATGTCACGATTTTTTTGCTTAGAACTTGTTGTGTATGTCTGAACTGGCTCAACAGACTGTATACTTATCATTGGATGAGAGCTTTCCGTCTGAATTACATCATTATCAGAGCTTGCAACTGAAATCAATTCCACGTCATTAACAAATTGATTTGTTTCATCAATTTCACAACTTTCCAACAAGCTCTTTGGGTTTCCTAATATAGTAGGTTCACTTTTACATTGGGTAGTTTTTCCTGTATTTTCTGATGCATGGTCAGCATGAGAAGTATTTAGATTTGAAGTTACATCAAGTTGAGGTTGTGAACATTTCTCTATGGTTGGTTCCACACACTGTATGCTGACTATTGACCCAAAATCTTGGGAGAAATTTTCTTTGTCCATTTTCAAACAGAACTACACAAAACTTTAATTTAAATGCGGATTAAACCTCTTGATATTTTTTAACATACAACACATGACTGATTATGTTGATATTGAAAATTTAATATTTAAATAAAGTTTTTCGATTAGTTTTCTTTTAATATACATGAGTAAGGTAGCACGGCTAGACATGTCATGGGACAAGAAATTAGGCCTAGTTATTACGAGCAGTTCCCATACAACAAGCAAAGATGTCTTAAAATAAAATTATTTTTATCTAATTATAAAGAGTTCTTGCACTTTTTAGTTTAAAATTTATAAAGTCAAATACAAAGTATTTCATTATCAATCAGTGTATGGCTTGACAAAGGCCAAATATTCTATACCACTAAGTATACAACAAATATTTGAGATCTTAAGTCTACTTAGAGAACAATCGCCACTGTTGCTTTTATTTAAGCAACCGAAGTAAATTATTTCATTGTTAAGTCGAAATATTTCATTCATTGTGTAAGATTCAAGTTAGTAATGTTGCCATTCAGGCATTCACCATTAAAAAAACACTGGGCAGGAAAAGAGGTTAAAACGACTTAAATCTTCTTATCTTAAACGAAAAAGCTGTTTCTCTAGTGTTATAAATGTCAATGCTGAAACAATAACTTTTCATCTATTATAAAAATTGAAATTAACCCCTGTTTTACATAACTTAAACTTTTTTTATCCTGACCACTTTATAAGCTTAGTTTACAAATGCAAGTACCATTTCTAAAACAAGTACCTATAAATAACATAACTGAAATTGTATATTTTGTCTAATTATTGGGCTGTCTTTCAAAGTTTTAGCAATACCATTACAATGAGCAAGACGATTCTATAGTTCCACATTGGTGTCAACAACACACTTGTTACCAAATAATCATCACACACGCACCTTTGCTATGTCAGGATTGATAAGAAGAAAAGAAACAACAATAAGACACCAGAATTCCCATCTATTGTATGTGGCATATCAACACAGAGGGGAGGAGGGCTCTTAAAAAACTTCAAAAACACAGGTGGAGAATTTCTTTTGTTAGGGGGATTTAAATTATAGCACTGAGATACCAGTATCTCAAATTTCAGAACTATATCTTGGGTATAATGAAATGTAAACTATGGTTTGATATCTGTATCGTTTACCTATTGTAATCAAACCAAGTAGCTTGTTACATTGTAATCTGGAGGGTATGCCTTTATTCAATTTGTCATGATTAGGTAATAGGTATGCCTATACTAAAAGTGGTTTGTAATTAAAAGGTTTTACACGAACATGTTAATAAATTATGCTTAATAAGATAGACTTCATATAAGATATTTATAAACTAACAAACTAAATCAAAAAAATAGGAAAAACAGTACTCCAATCGAGTCCAATGTCAATGAAGGCATATCAAGAAAAACAAAATATAAAAGGGAACCAGACTAAGATACTTTTTAATAATTATGACATATTAGTGTCATAGATTGGGCTGCACAATGTAGGTAGGGTGCCTACTGAATTTTCAATCATGGTAAACACTAAAACTTTACATGCAATAGTCAATTTTACTGTTGTCTTAACAAACAGCTTCACTATACAACTTAATTACTTGGCGCTAAGTAAAGGAGGAATTACTGGGTAAGAACTAAATTTAACCAACCTATATCTTATCAGGCTTCGCTGACTAGTCTTTTTTAAAAGTTAAGCACTGAAAAAATTAAAGACACAGTACATTAACCATAGTATTAACCAATTGCCATGGTATTTGCGGCAGCGGTATTTGCTCCACATGTATTAGATTTACTAAAAAAATGTGAGAACTCCTGCAGAAAAATTCGTTTGCCCAAACATCGGTTGGAATACTCCAAATATATTTAGGAAATCGGCAGGCCTGATATATATATATAATATATAGATACACATCAGCGGCGGACACTGGGGGGTGCGAGCGGGTGCGCAAGCACCCCCAATAAAATAAACAATAGAAGTGCTAACTCGCGCGCTTAAAATCTCTCCCACGCGGGTATGTCTAGAGGACGTGCGCATTTAAAATATTGTAGTTACGATCAGTAATTCAAATAGAAAAGCTGACGTCAATTAAAAATAATCCGTCATGCGCAGCAGGGCTTCATGGTCGTGTTAACCGAGGGTAACCAATTTTCATTAGAAAACGGGAAATTCCCGTATGCGATTGGTATAAAAATACACGCGTTGACGCGAGGGCGAAAAATATTAAAATTGAAGAAAGAGAAGCAACTAACATTATTCAAGCGAGCTTGACTTTATCTTTAATTAATTTTCGTTCGTTTTGCTCTGAAAAGTAACGAATCGCACGAGATGAGCGTAGCGGCAATCGTGCTTTGATCGGGGCAGAACGTTGGTGCGCTGCGGTCCACGATTAGCATCGCACGAAAAATCGTTGGCTTAAAGCCAAAAACGCTGTTCTTTGGAACATAGGAGAAAAGATAGTAATACTAAGTGAGCGGTAATGTAGCTTGTTTATTAACCACCGTAGAAACTTATGTTATTAACAATATACTTTTTTTTATATTATTTGTGCATCTTGCCACACTGGAATTCACGCGTCTTCTCTTTATCAAGCAGCGTTTGAACGTAAGCCATGTGTTCTGTATGATTTTGATTAGCGGTGCTTTTCGACTAAACAGGAGCGTATTCTCGTACGCCTTTCTCCTTGAAGACATCATTAGCACTCGGCTCGGCGCTTTGTCTGGATTTAGTAGAGACCGACCGATATAATTTTTTTCCATTAAAACCGATAATTGTCATGTAACGAAACATATGAAATGATCAGTATTAAACAAAATTAATAACTGTATTCACGATATTGCAAGTTATAATAAAGAAAAAGAAATGGTTGTTGGATTTAAATTATAGCACTGAGATACCAGTATCTCAAATTTCAGAACTATATCTTGGGTATAATGAAATGTAAACTATGGTTTGATATCTGTATCGTTTACCTATTGTAATCAAACCAAGTAGCTTGTTACATTGTAATCTGGAGGGTATGCCTTTATTCAATTTGTCATGATTAGGTAATAGGTATGCCTATACTAAAAGTGGTTTGTAATTAAAAGGTTTTACACGAACATGTTAATAAATTATGCTTAATAAGATAGACTTCATATAAGATATTTATAAACTAACAAACTAAATCAAAAAAATAGGAAAAACAGTACTCCAATCGAGTCCAATGTCAATGAAGGCATATCAAGAAAAACAAAATATAAAAGGGAACCAGACTAAGATACTTTTTAATAATTATGACATATTAGTGTCATAGATTGGGCTGCACAATGTAGGTAGGGTGCCTACTGAATTTTCAATCATGGTAAACACTAAAACTTTACATGCAATAGTCAATTTTACTGTTGTCTTAACAAACAGCTTCACTATACAACTTAATTACTTGGCGCTAAGTAAAGGAGGAATTACTGGGTAAGAACTAAATTTAACCAACCTATATCTTATCAGGCTTCGCTGACTAGTCTTTTTTAAAAGTTAAGCACTGAAAAAATTAAAGACACAGTACATTAACCATAGTATTAACCAATTGCCATGGTATTTGCGGCAGCGGTATTTGCTCCACATGTATTAGATTTACTAAAAAAATGTGAGAACTCCTGCAGAAAAATTCGTTTGCCCAAACATCGGTTGGAATACTCCAAATATATTTAGGAAATCGGCAGGCCTGATATATATATATAATATATAGATACACATCAGCGGCGGACACTGGGGGGTGCGAGCGGGTGCGCAAGCACCCCCAATAAAATAAACAATAGAAGTGCTAACTCGCGCGCTTAAAATCTCTCCCACGCGGGTATGTCTAGAGGACGTGCGCATTTAAAATATTGTAGTTACGATCAGTAATTCAAATAGAAAAGCTGACGTCAATTAAAAATAATCCGTCATGCGCAGCAGGGCTTCATGGTCGTGTTAACCGAGGGTAACCAATTTTCATTAGAAAACGGGAAATTCCCGTATGCGATTGGTATAAAAATACACGCGTTGACGCGAGGGCGAAAAATATTAAAATTGAAGAAAGAGAAGCAACTAACATTATTCAAGCGAGCTTGACTTTATCTTTAATTAATTTTCGTTCGTTTTGCTCTGAAAAGTAACGAATCGCACGAGATGAGCGTAGCGGCAATCGTGCTTTGATCGGGGCAGAACGTTGGTGCGCTGCGGTCCACGATTAGCATCGCACGAAAAATCGTTGGCTTAAAGCCAAAAACGCTGTTCTTTGGAACATAGGAGAAAAGATAGTAATACTAAGTGAGCGGTAATGTAGCTTGTTTATTAACCACCGTAGAAACTTATGTTATTAACAATATACTTTTTTTTATATTATTTGTGCATCTTGCCACACTGGAATTCACGCGTCTTCTCTTTATCAAGCAGCGTTTGAACGTAAGCCATGTGTTCTGTATGATTTTGATTAGCGGTGCTTTTCGACTAAACAGGAGCGTATTCTCGTACGCCTTTCTCCTTGAAGACATCATTAGCACTCGGCTCGGCGCTTTGTCTGGATTTAGTAGAGACCGACCGATATAATTTTTTTCCATTAAAACCGATAATTGTCATGTAACGAAACATATGAAATGATCAGTATTAAACAAAATTAATAACTGTATTCACGATATTGCAAGTTATAATAAAGAAAAAGAAATGGTTGTTCTGCACGTTCTCAGTAGGTAACGTTATATGTGTTGCTTGTCTAAAACAACTTTGGAGGAACGACCAACGTAAATACTAAACGTAAACTACGAAAGTCGTCATTCATAAATCTAAACTACGACGCACGTGGACGTTAAACTATGACGCACATAAAGGCTAAATACAGCCCACGTGAAGGCTAAACAAGACGCACGGGAAGGCTAAACTACGACAAACGTAAAGGTCAAGTAGGACGTACGTCGCTTCGCACGAACTATTTTATATATCAGTGTATTATCCGCGCATTCTTACCGATACCGATTATCGGTAAAACTTAAATTTCCGCCGACCTCTAGTTGTCAGCACCCCCAAATATTGACCAAGTGTCCGCCATTGATACACATACATATCAACATCAAGTATTATCTTACCACAACAGAATTGATGGCTTGAAGAGGTGTTCTAATGGCAGGACCTATCCACCGATAAATGACCATAAACAAAGATTTTGTTGCTTCTCTCACATTCTTATCACGATGGTCCAAAAGTTTAATTCCTTGTTTTAGCAGCGGTTTGACTGCGATCACTTTTGACCCAAATTCACTGATAATGCAAAAAAAAAACACAAAAGAATAAAATACTGGAATATAGTTAGAAAATTAGACAAAGTTACTTTTACAGAAATGACCAATTGGAAAAATTGGTAAAATACCATTCTTTATGGCCTATGGCAGTGCTCTTCAACCTTTTTTGGGTTGGTGAACCCTCAAAGTTGTTGTGACGAACTCATGCACCCCTGATTGCTTTAACGTAAAAATAATAACGTTTCTCGTTCCCAGTTATGCAAATATAGAATTCATATAAAAAAAAACTGAAGGAAAGTGGCTAAATTTGTTAAAAATGTTCAAAACTGAATATTATTGCTGAAAACTGTTGAAGTTTGTGATGCACCCTTATATACCCTTTTGTTCTGCTGCACCCCTGGCATGTTTTTGTGCACCCTAGGGTGCACCGTGCACCCCGGTTGAAGAGCACTGGCCTATGGTATTAAAATGAAGGATATTAAAGAACTACTTAGGCCTAAGGGTTTCTTCTTTTGTATATATAACATAATCTAGCCGCTTGTGCTTGAACCGATTTTATATACTATTTATAAATATGGTTTTGCCCACAGGTGCAACAAAACAAAATAGTTTGCTGAAAAGTGGTATGACAAAATCGTGTTCGTAACTTCTCTTTAATTACTTAAAACCAACATAAAATCATAGAATTATTTCAGTTTAAATCTGATATGTTACTTGCAAAATCTTTGGACTGTAAGGCAAAGTACAATCAGACAGTGTTGTAATCCTTATCTATGATATACTCGCTAATCAAATGTTAATTGTTTTTTTTTGCCGTCGCAAGACTGCTGTGCTTTAGTTTTCTTAAAATTGAAATACAAACACACACATTACAAAGCTTTGAGATTTAGAAAACAAAATAGTTGCACCTCAACCTTCCCGCTTATTTTGAAATCTAGGTGCCTACGACTATGTTTATACAAACTCACCTTAATGCAGCAATAATAAGGTCAAGGCAGGCATGAACAACTTTTGGTTGTTTATTTTCAAAGCCTTTCAAAACTTCTTCCAAAACCACCTCATTACGATCAATCTCAACGTACATGAGACAAACTTTAATTCCAAGTTCCCGAAGTCGAGGTTTGGAGTTAAAACACTTTGCAATGACCCCAGATACAACTTCACTACATGTTCTGTTATAAAGAGACAAAATATGATTAATAAATTAAAACCAATAAATGAAATGTAAAAGGTACTTTGACAAGAATATCACTGTCAACAATTTAGAATTTATTTGGAGATAAAAAGCTGTAGAATAAGCAGTGGTGAAACCAGGGCGTTCAAAATGGAACTGTCTTATAGAAATTTACGCCCAGTAAACGTTTATCTCTGACACGATAACATCGCTGTATTGGTTGTGCACACTAAATATTACATCATTAAGTTTTGGCATATCTTCAATTTAGAAGTTAGGTGTATAATATCCAAAAAATGGTTTATCCTGGCAACTATGTAGTTTGCTAACTATGTAAGAGTAGACCCGATAAGCCAATGGTGACTTACTTTCCAGCAACTGCTGCATTTTCGACAAAAATCAAGGTTGCTTCTAATCCCTGAATCCGAACAAGTTCATTGGAATCCGTGACAAACTTCTTCACCAAACCAAGATATTTACTAAACTCCGGACTCTTTTCATCCAATGGTCCGAACTTCTTGGCACATTCTTTGTATCCTTCAGCACGTGCTTTCCACGACTAGGAGTTTAAAATATTCGGTTTCAATTATCAGCTTGGGTTCTGTTTTTAAGAGATTTTCCTAAGCCAGGTATATAAATTTAACATTTCGTGTTTGGTGTTCAGTCATTAAGAATGGAGACTTACATACACATTCAGCGAAGTAGTTATCTAATTATTTTAGGCCTACTATTTTGCATGTATAAATGTAACTTGTAATCCACCTCGTGGCAGGTAATGACAGTTATAACATGGCCTTACTGTTTCATACACCTCAAGCCCTCCTATATGTTATCATATAGATGACATCTTAGCCGATTTGTAATAAACCACTGCTCAAACAGTTGCCATGTTTGGTCATAAGACAAATATGCCCCATTATCACATGAATGAGCTATTAAGAAGAGAGAGATCAAAAGACACCAAACAAACCAGGTGTGCTTTGGCTAATACTTCCCTGAGACGTTTTATAAAATGATTTAACTTTGCACATTCTGCAGTAAATTAAAATTTAAAACAAACTTCTCCCCAGAAATATCTGAAATGCTTAGAGGAATTCAGAACTTTAATTTTTTCACCTTGTGTTGAACTTTTTGTTCTGTTGGTAACTTCTTCCATTCATCATCATCAGCCATGATTATATACAAACATCAACTAACTATGAAACTAACAAAACAACAAATCCAACGTTACAACTAAATCTATTAACGATAAGCCAAATATATATATTGCAGGATATTATACTAATCGAATATGTGGCAGAATTAAATAAGTGATAGGAATTTTACATGCAAGGTACCGTATACTGACAGCAACCAAGGTGATCCATAGAATACAGATGTTATAGCGGCCATTTTCGATACCTTATACTGGTGCCACCAACCTAAAATTTGGACACTGTACTAACTAGACGGGTCCCTAATAAAACTACAGGTTGCAAATGGTTGCGCGCGGTTGCAGATATTTTGATTATTTCAAACAGCAACCAACTTTTGGTCCGATTTCTCGAATGGTTTTTGATTTATTGAAAAAACCAAAATATCTGCAACCACAAATGGTTTTTTGACCATAACTCAAAATTCAATTGAGGTATCGGACCAAAAGTTGGTTTGTTACACTCGTATGGTCATTTGACATCTTTTGGACCTGGCCGCATAGCATTTCTGGTCGAAATAACCAAAATATCTGCAACTGTTTGCAACCTGTAGATTTATTACGTACCCCAGTGGTACCGATTATAAAATAAAAAAATTTAAATTAGAAAAAATTATGAATAGTATTATTCGTCATAAAAACATACTAATAGATTTTTGCACGAACCAGCTTTAAATATGTTATAGTGCTACGTAATACCTAAAAAAAAAACTTTTTTTTCTTTAAAAAAAGCAGGGAAGGGTCGTAAATATTAAAAAGTATGATCATAACTTAAATCATACAAATATATATTAATTTTACGAATTTTTTTCGCCAAAATATAACATATGCATACAGCATACATCTATGTTGGTCACTAACACGTCATTTCCATCAAAAAATAGTTAACTTTAAATTTTTTTTAATAATAAATATTAATATTCATTATAAAAACATATTTACAAAATCTTGGCATGAACCAGCTTTAAATATGTTATAGCGCTAGGTAATACCTAAAAAATAAAACATCTTTTTCTTAAAAAAAAGTAAATTATCCGAGCAAAACAACAAACTTTTCAATCTGGTCTAAATTTGCCAGTAACATCTCATTTAATTAATAAATTTTCATGCTACCACCCAACACATTCTGTTTAAACAGGTAAACTAACTGCTTAATCTTGAATTTCTCATTTATCTAAAGTCGACAACAGAAGAAAGTAATGTTATGAACTACCCACAATTGAGAAAAATTGTAACTTTGAACATGTCACGTGACGACCAGTCAGCCAACCAAATCAACAATACTATATCGGATACGTGCAAGCGCGCAGTTAATATGGACATAAAAATATAGAACACGTTTAGCCAATGCATAAAACTATAAGTATATATACATTGCCTTTAGTACATATTATCCACATATCCTGATAGTGTTTTACAATTAAAAGTTAAACCATTGACAACGGTCTAGACACAGAGTCTATGGAAGTGGTGAGGATCAGAGACCGTATATAAACGTTTACATACGGACTCCGGTGAGGATACGGTTTTTCGTTTCTAGTCTTTTTGTCGCATTGGTTAATTTTTCATTTTTTATATTTAATATTTTATTTCTCACTGCGGTACATTCTGTATCACTCAAAACAAAAATTGGTGGTCCGCGATAAAAGTTAAGTTTAAAAAAGTCATAACTGGCATGTAGCTCAGCCAAAAAATGAAACCATAACAATCAACTGGCATGTAGCTCAGCTAAAAAATAAACCATAACAATCAACATTTCAGAAGCAACCATTATACCAAATTACAGGATAATTTTTTTTGTAGTGGTTTAGAAACTAGAGACAGAGTTTATTAGAAACCGTGCTTTTTGAAACTTCGGTGGTATCTCGACCTGCCTACACATTCAGATATTTTATTGGTATGCTCCTTTGACTTAATCCTGCATACTCACAATAACACCAGCACATAATAATGGACATTACATTTTATTTGTTTGTTTATAAGCGTCATCTTTGGAATTTTAAACTTTATTACTTTACAGTTTTACACCAGGCACAGTAAAATCTTAACTCTACAGAGGCAAGAAAAACGACTGTTTAATTTACGAGGGTCTAGTTTTTCGCCAAACCTGTTAAAGTTATGTTATTTAATAGCAGTTTGGAATTTAAGACAAAGTTTATTAATGATGTACAGTTGCATTGATGGATTAGATTCCTCCTCTGAGACGAAGAACCAAGTGAAGAGTAGACTCCTTCTGGATGTTGTAATCGCTCAGTGTGCGTCCGTCTTCAAGCTGCTTACCAGCGAAGATGAGACGTTGCTGATCTGGGGGGATTCCTGTAAAATTGGAAACAAATTTTAATGTTTGCTGCCTAAATTCTTGACCTCTGCAAATTGAACAATTATTGGAAAAAATGTTTACATGCATCTGGCTGGATGCAGCTTTTTAAATGGGTTTTAAAAATTACCTTCTTTGTCTTGGATCTTGGCTTTGACATTGTCAATAGAGTCAGATGCCTCAACTTCAAGAGTGATGGTTTTTCCTGTCAAAGTTTTGACAAAGATTTGCATTCCTCCTCTGAGACGAAGAACCAAGTGAAGAGTAGACTCTTTTTGGATGTTGTAATCGCTCAGTGTGCGTCCATCTTCAAGCTGCTTACCAGCGAAGATAAGACGTTGCTGATCTGGGGGGATTCCTGTGAAAAGTGTTAACAAAGTTATTATTTGCAGTTAGTACAAGCAGTGGCGAAGCAGTGGCGAATAAATTGAAAACTATTGGGGTGGGTAAAACCATTTATCAAATATATATTACATTTGAAAAATGTTTACCTCTGAAAATTAAACATTTCTTAAAAAAAATCATTTTATGTCTTTGGATAAGAGCAAATTATTAAATGTGTTAAAGATTACCTTCTTTGTCTTGGATCTTGGCTTTGACGTTGTCAATAGAGTCAGATGCCTCAACTTCAAGAGTGATAGTCTTTCCAGTCAAAGTTTTGACAAAAATTTGCATTCCTCCTCTAAGACGAAGAACCAAGTGAAGAGTAGACTCTTTTTGGATGTTGTAATCGCTCAATGTACGTCCGTCTTCAAGCTGCTTACCAGCGAAGATAAGACGTTGCTGATCTGGAGGGATTCCTGTGAAAATTGTAAACAAAGTTACCATTTGCAGTTTGCAAAAACAAATACATGCAATGGCAAATAAATTGAAAAATATTGGGGTGGGTAAAACGAATTATCGTACTCAATTTTACATTTAAAAAAATGTTAACCTTTGCATTTTTAACTTTTCCTTAAAAAATCCTTTTTACGCCTCTGAATAAGAGCAAATTATTAAATGTGTTGTAAAAATTACCTTCTTTGTCTTGGATCTTGGCTTTGACATTGTCAATAGAGTCAGATGCCTCAACTTCAAGAGTAATGGTCTTTCCAGTCAAAGTTTTGACAAAGATTTGCATCCCTCCTCTAAGACGAAGAACCAAGTGAAGAGTAGACTCTTTCTGGATGTTGTAATCGCTCAGTGTGCGTCCGTCTTCAAGCTGCTTACCAGCAAAGATAAGACGTTGCTGATCTGGGGGGATTCCTGTGAAAATTGTAAACAAAGTTAGAATTTACTATTTACAAAATAGGCAGCACAGTAGCGGACACATTCAAATTATTGTGGAGGACTAATTAAAATTACTGTATTAGACTTACCCGATTAAGCCTGCAACTTTGCGAACTAATCATTAGTTGGAACAGATTTTTATTTGAAGAGGTTTTGAGTAGCCGCAACTTTGCGAACTAATCATTCGTTGGAACAGATTTTTATTTGAACAGGTTTTGAGTAGCCGCATCAAATCGGGACACTAAATCAAACTTTTGAACATTACCTTCTTTGTCTTGGATCTTGGCTTTGACATTGTCAATGGAATCAGATGCCTCAACTTCAAGGGTGATGGTTTTTCCAGTCAAAGTTTTGACAAAGATTTGCATTCCTCCTCTGAGACGAAGAACCAAGTGAAGAGTGGACTCTTTCTGGATGTTGTAATCGCTCAGTGTGCGTCCGTCTTCAAGCTGCTTACCAGCGAAGATAAGACGTTGCTGATCTGGGGGGATTCCTGTGAAAATTGTAAACAAAGTTATAATTCAATATTTACAAAATACGCAGCACAGTAAGGGACAAATTTAAATTATTGTGGTGGACTAATTTAAAGTATTGTATTAGACTTTCCTGATTAAACCTGCAACTTTGTGGACTAATCATTCATTGGAACAGATTTTTATTTAAAGAGGTTTTGAGTAGCCGCACGGCACCAGATAGGCACACTTCATTAAAGCTTTTGAAAATTACCTTCTTTGTCTTGGATCTTGGCTTTGACGTTGTCAATAGAGTCAGATGCCTCAACTTCAAGAGTGATGGTCTTTCCTGTCAAAGTTTTGACAAAGATTTGCATCCCTCCTCTGAGACGAAGAACCAAGTGAAGAGTAGACTCTTTTTGGATGTTGTAATCGCTCAGTGTGCGTCCATCTTCAAGCTGCTTACCAGCGAAGATAAGACGTTGCTGATCTGGGGGGATTCCTGTACAATTGTAAACAAATTTATATGTTTGCTGCTTAAATTCTTAACCTCTGTAAATTGAACGTTTAATGGAAAAAATGTTTTCATACATCTGGCCGGGTGCACATTTTTAAATGGGGTTTCAAAATTACCTTCTTTGTCTTGGATCTTAGCTTTGACGTTGTCAATAGAATCAGAAGCCTCAACTTCAAGAGTGATAGTCTTTCCAGTCAAAGTTTTGACAAAGATTTGCATCCCTCCTCTGAGACGAAGAACCAAGTGAAGAGTAGACTCTTTCTGGATGTTGTAATCGCTCAATGTACGTCCATCTTCAAGCTGCTTACCAGCGAAGATAAGACGTTGCTGATCTGGTGGGATTCCTGTAAAACGAATTATCGAACTGAATTGTACATTTAAAAAATGTTACCCTTTGATTTTCAACATTTCCTTAAAAAATCCTTTTTACGTCCCTGAATAAGAGCAAATTAATAAATGTGTTGTTAAATTTACCTTCTTTGTCTTGGATCTTGGCTTTGACGTTGTCAATAGAGTCAGATGCCTCAACTTCAAGAGTGATGGTCTTTCCTGTCAAAGTTTTGACAAAGATTTGCATCCCTCCTCTGAGACGAAGAACCAAGTGAAGAGTAGACTCTTTCTGGATGTTGTAATCGCTCAATGTACGTCCATCTTCAAGCTGCTTACCAGCGAAGATAAGACGTTGCTGATCTGGTGGGATTCCTGTAGAATTTGAAAACAAAGTTATCATTTGCTTTGTACAAAAACATCAGCAAAGTAGTGGACACATTTAAATATAGCGTGGTGTGCAACACAAAATTTTTCATACATTATTCTTTTAAACCTGCGCGTTTAGGTTACCTCTTTTAAGGAGGTAGCCACACTAGATAAGCACATTTTAAGCTTTTAAAACTTACCTTCTTTGTCTTGGATCTTAGCCTTGACGTTGTCAATAGAGTCAGATGCCTCAACTTCAAGAGTTATGGTCTTTCCAGTCAAAGTTTTCACAAAGATCTGCATTCTATTTAAAAATATCAAAATAATGTCCGATTTTTAAAATGACCGTACAGCAAACAAATAGAAAACAACTTCTATATGGTTAAACTCGCATTATAAGTTTCATAAAAACTTCAAAAAGCCATAAACAAATCAGTAACAAAACAACACAGACGTTAAAGATTATGCTTTCTACAGTTTTAATTAAAATCAATCTACGCATCAAACTGTACTTACTTGTATGTAATATAATAATTCTTGCAACGGCAGAATAAAACGCGTTTCGTAAATATAAGTTCTTCAATATAATCAGTAGCCTAACGGGTATGAGCTGACGAAACAAGGAACTGGTTTATATACGCAGAGATCACATGACGTCTCACATGACCGTTTTCTCACTTCTCATTGGTTGCTGGAACAAAGAATCGAGAAACGTCTCGCCTTTTTTTTATTTCAAAGCCAAACAAACATGGCGCAATGTAATGAAGCTTGTTGTTATGCAATGTATTTAAAGCTTTTGCTTCGTCATCGACATGTAACATTGCGTTGGTGGAATGTTAACATATCTGCTTTATGTCATTCTGTTAGGTATAATCACGCATATAACGTATAAATTAGGTACCAAATAAAACTATAACACTGTTCAAAGGTCCGTTCAAACGGGCGGCACCTTATATCAGTTTCGGGAAGCCATGTTAATACAGTGTCCATAAAGTAAGTCCAATGAACTTTAAGATACAATAAATGATAACAGTGTAAGCTTGTTCGTGTCTTAAAAATGCCATATTCATGTATGTATTAAGCACAGTGTACAGCTTTGCTTGTGGTATTATGTAAATTGTGGTGATGTGTCAATGTCTGGCTTTTTCGCGAGCCTGTGATTTCACAGTTTGGTGACACATTTTGAAATGATTTACAACCAGTAGTGCAAATGTGAAAATTAGTCAAAGTGAGAAACAGGCAGTCTGTGGGGCGTATTTTGCACAGGTAACAATTATTATTGATCACAGATGGAAACAGATCACCGCCAGCTGTTGTTACAAAACGTTAGAAAAAAGAAGTGGTTCAGACATCGCTTTGTTTCTCCTTTTTCTTCGCAACTTTTCCTGGTTTAGCGCCCAGTCCAAACCTTCATAAACCCCATCACCAGTTAAAGCACATGATGATTGGACGTGCCAAGGCCTGCTGAGAAACTGGCTCAAACCAAGTCTGAAAGCAAATTCGAACATTTTAGTTAGCCGCGGGTGGTAAACAGACGCGGACTGCGGTAATGACGTCACACCGCGGCGCGCAATCAGGAAAAATCTATTCTAAACACGGCCTACTAGAGATATCTCTAGTAGGCCGTGTTCTAAAGGTTAAAGGAATCATGTACTTTTGTTTATAGTAACCAGATACAAGAAGTTGTTCGTAAGAGCCTAGTTCTCATTTCGAAATCCGGAACATATGAAACCAAATATACGTCATTCTTTACAATATTTACTTTTCTGTTATCTCTCTAGTTGACATTGCTCCTTCCATGTCTTGTTTATTAGCGTAGATAAGAATGGCGCAACTGTCTAGCAGTGGATCCATCAAGACACCTTGTAATGCCTCATTGGCTTCCTCTATTCGATCCCTTTTAATGGATATCGTTAAAAGTTGTAATTATTTTGAATGGGGTCCTTTCTCATCAGCCGACAGTACTGCCTCCTGTAGCCATTTATAATTAAGCTACAGGAAAACCTATCGCGTTACAAACAATTCTCTTATCTGACCGAAGTAATATATAGACAGTTTTAAAATAGCAGTAAATGTACCACATACTGTTAAAACGTAGTAAGGTACAATATAAAAGTTTACTCAAACTTGTTTTGCGACGTTTAATTATTTTGATTGCAAACCATTTGGGACTGCTTTGGTATTTTAAAATAAAATTAAAATAAATATAGTAGGGTGAGGGAAGATGGGACAGCTTTTCACAAGAATTATAAAATCGTATCCTCGCGACTCCCATAGGCCGTTGTAATTTGTTTGAAACACGATCAGGTTATTTAGACTATTTGTGCTAAAGGTGTCCCACCTTACCCCACAGTACTATATTACCGTTTTAGAATTAATTGAACTAGTATAAGCACGTACCTATCGGAGGAATCAACTACAAATGCGAGAATACTGACACCAATAAAGTAATGTTTCCATAGTGTTCTTAGTTTGTCTTGACCACCCACATCCCAAAGCGTCAGCTGAGTGCGTTTAATCTATAAATTCAATAAGATGTTTGGGTACTTTTGTGATATGTTATAGAAAGGGTCAACAGCTACGTTGCTTTGTCGGTATATTCTGTCTTTTCGTTTAGAATATTTTTTAAATCTTCGTTACTGTAATCGCAGAAACAAATAAAGTTATTTTATTATTGGAGTGGCGGAAGACGGGACACTTTTTGCAACGGTCTATGGGAGTCGTGACGACGATGCGGTTTTATAATTCTTTGAATGTTGTTTGCTTACCACCAAATGGGTCGAAAAAATAGAATGAAAAGGTGTTCCATCTTCCCCCATATACTATATTACGTTTTTTAATTCTAATTAACAGCGTGTTATAACGTACTGTCGTTCGTATAATATTTCTTCTGGCGGTATATTTGATCTAGAAATTGTGTGCTGTCGCCTATTAAACATAAGTTACACTATAAAATGTTTACATTCTAAAACGTTGGTTTTCAAGAAAGCTTATGTAGTTCAAAAAATGGTCGGGTTTAATAAAATTATAATTTATAAAAAAAATAGTTAATGTACAAGAGCTGCAAAGCTCAAGCTTATATAATTTTAATGAAGTTACACCTCGTTATCGATACGAAAGACTTTGATCATAGCCATGGTATTTTAAGAGAGTTGTATGGTGATGGTAGCGCGCTATACAGGATGATTTTTGTAAAGTCGTGATAATAAGCTCTTAAATAATTCTGTAACATTAGTTTTTTAATTATCATTAAACGGCGTCCATTAAAACAACTCTAAAAAAGTCTCGTCTGACAAAGTGTCCCATCTTTCCCCGTCCTACTACACTCTAAAAAAACTTGACGCAAAATGCTTAATCAAGTGCTTGATTGAGCGCGTTTTTTCAATCAAGTCTTTTTCTATTTTCTTTTTTTTGTTGTGTTTTATGTTCCTTCCTATTTGTTGTCTTTCATTGCGTATAATTTTCCCAAGTCAACAGTTTATCTGCAGTGTTTATAATAAATTGTGTATGCTGTTTTTGTTGTCTTTCATTGCGTATAATTTTCCCAAGTCAACAGTTTATCTGCAGTGTTTATAATAAATTGTGTATGCTGTGCCAATTAATTTAAAAACACAAAATAAACATTTTTCACCCCAGAAATATATATGTAGAATTTTTTTAAACAAATCAAGTTTAAATCAAAATTTGATTGAGATCGGCCCATTTTAATGCTAAAAAATCGCTGAAACTGAGCGAAACTTTGACGTAAATTCGATTTAAAAAATTGCGTCAAGCACTTGATTCAAAAATTTTGCGTCAAAATTTGGTGTTGATTAAATTTGATTGAAATTTGATTGAACTTTTTTTACAGTGTAAATAAATTGATTTTTGTCAACAGAAATAAGTCTTTAAATATAAAGAATGAGAACTGAAATGTATACGGAAAAGAGTCAGTCAAATCATAGAAAGAGAAGTTGTTCACAATTTTCTAGAGCAAAATCAAACGTATAAAATATTTCTGTCTATTTTATTACGATACTATAGATTGGTCATTCAAACTCGCAAACTATACCTAGTTTCCGCAGTTTTAACAATTTTGCCGCGTAATTTGTTGGACTGTGAGTATACAGTCGAAAAATAGTGTATAACATTTGATTTTGTCCAACCATCAAATGGGTAGCCGTACAAGGAGATTTAAAAAAGGGTCCCAACTTGCCTCGTATTGCAATCAACCCCCGTTCTATATACGAGTTTAGATTTTCGTCTCTTGCTATATAAAAAAAACTGTGGCAATTACACATAGAGTAGGGTGGGAGAAGACTGGACACCTTTAGCACTTAATATCCAAATATTCTGATCGCGTTTTAAAGAATTAACAGCGGTCTGTGGGGGTCGTCAGGATGCGGTTTTATAATTTTTTTGAAATGTTCTTTGTTTACTACCAAATACGAGAAAATAGAATGAAAAAGTGTCCCATCTTCCTCCACTCTACTAAATATAATTTGTTGCGTATAATTATGAACAGCCTATATGTGTCATTTCATTTATAGCGGTAACTAAACCGCAAAAAGCAAACGTATTTATACCTGTATTGACTCAACGTTAAATCCAATGGTCGGGATAGTGGTAACGGTTCTACCGGTCTTTAGTCGGTACAACAACGTTGTTTTACCAGCAGCATCCGGACCAAGAATCAAGATGCGGGACTTCCGCAATCTCCGAAATCGAGAAAAACGTAAACCCATGTTATGGTGTAACACCCTGTGTTCATAGGTGAATGGTATTTGATATAGATTTTCATTAAAGAAAATTTCAATACATTGTGTTACACAGCGATAGTCACATAGGTAAATTAAATCAATGTATATTGTAGACTACTACATTCCCGAGTCAAAAATATATTTATAACGAATTTTATACTGAATTGTAACCCTGGTCTTATGATGAAACTTGGTACGTTTGATATAAAATAGTTAGATTTTAGGCATTATACGATTTATAAACTATTGGACAAAAAAGTGTTACCTACATTATGCGCTTCCATGTTGTGAATCCGTTTAGAAACAGCGGTTCCGTAACGAAATACTTGAAACCCAGCTTTCTCTGTATAGTAGATTTTTATTTAAACGAGTTTATGTAAAAGGGATGATAAACTATTACGTCACAATGTTGCATAATTTTGTAATAATAAGTTTGTCGTGTAAATTTGTAAAATATGTCTCTCTCGGGCGTTGTTTTTGTTGCCTTTCCTAACGTGTGTTGCTCTCGGTATTTTTCGTTGTTTTGACGTCCCATTCGGGGCGCTTTGAAGGTATTTGAAGCTATGACCTAACAGGCTTAAGCGATAATGTATTTACTGTAGATTGCCTGTTTCCATTCTTTTCGACTCGTAAACGTTGTGTACAAACGTTTTCAAACTTTGTCGTAACAGTTTATTTTTACAGGCGTTTAAAATATAGAAAATTGTTTAGATCTTATTCGCGTTCGCATTAATCTATTGTTAAATTCATATATTATAATCCGCAGTTTTGTGGATGTCTTGTTTGAATACAGCTCAACTTCCAATTTAATGTCTAATAAGGTTGCAAACACACCAGCGCTCATTCCATGTTATGTTGTTGTGACGTCATGTGACGTACCATCTGACTTAACAAATTTCACAACAACAGTGTAGTAAAGTGATTTTTCTTTGAAATTTAGGAAATGTTTTGGTCATGTTTGCGTTTTTAAAATTGTTTTGAATATGTTATAGCCAGAGGTAGCTGGAAAAACTTTGCAAACTGTTAGGAAGAACGTATGATTTTTAGGCATAGTAAATATATTATTATTTCGTATTAAGTTTAAAAGTATTACAAATGCAAAGCAAAACTTCCAAAAATGGCGGCGACAACTGTAGAAGATACACCCTCATGATTCTACATTGCTTTTTCTTGGTATTGAACTAATTTTCATAGTATTACATGCATCATATTAATATAAAACCTATACTTTTACAACTATAATATTATTGTACTTAATAGTAGGCTACAACTGAAAGAAATATTTCCAACCGGCGAATAAGTTGTCACTGTTTAACCGTATTGAGATTTATTAAGAATGTATAATTCTTACCGATTTCCAGCTAAACTAATTAGTTCGTAAATTGTAATAAATATAAGTATCAGTAACTGCATATAATGTACTATATTAATGTATTAGTCACATACATAAGTACATTGGTGTGTCGCATCATACCTTTTCAAATAAATACCTTTTTTTAAATAGCCCATTCAAGAAAAATGGGAATTTTTATTCATTTTAAATTTTGATCTAGAT
The DNA here is from genome assembly GCF_009617815.1 of Ciona robusta. Lineage (NCBI taxonomy): Eukaryota > Metazoa > Chordata > Ascidiacea > Phlebobranchia > Cionidae > Ciona > Ciona robusta. The sequence goes on along the minus strand of NC_143245.1, from coordinate 4,246,511 downwards.
GGTTATTTTGTTGTGTATGTTATTTCAGGTAGTTGGAGTTGTGCTGATAATGCTGGGTGTGTTCCTATACAGTGTACCTGGCACACAAAGTGTTATCCAGGTTACAACAGAAGCAACAACCTCGGTAATGCACATATCACAATAGGTCTATATATACCTATTGTTTTTTAACAAATTCAAAGAAAAAAATACAACTACAATCGCAGTCACTTAAAACGGGCACAGAGTGTATGAAACATAACATCTGTGTCATAATGTCTGACATTGCTCCAGCAATGCGCGGATAATGAGTTTTTCATGAATATTCATTCATTTATCCTTTAAATCTAATTGTCAGTGTTCGTTTTTGTTTATTTCATGTTGTAGTTACATTTTTTAATTTTAATGAAATTATTTTTATATAGAAACAAGTTCACCAGGTGAGTCTCGTCACCATGGTAACTGGAGGGGGTGTGGTGTTCATTTCATTGCTGGGATGTTATGGAGCATTGAACAACAACAGATGTATTCTGATGACTGTAAGTTAAGTTATAAAAAGTAGGCCTACTTTATGTAGAACTTATGTTATTATTTTTGTTCCATTTTTTGGGGAATTTGCTTTAATTTTTACCGGTGCCTTCGTATAAAATGGGTTGGTAAACAAAAACAGTGGGTTATTTTGCCGGTTACTGTAAAAGTTCCACCAATTTTATTGCATGAATGAATGAATGTAACTTACTTTATCCTCGCGTGGCCGGAAACGACATTCGTTACCATGTATGTTACTTTGTGGGTGATTATTTTTTTAGGGAATTTTTTTTATTATAATTATTATGTATGGCTGATAATTTGGACAACCCATTAGTGACCACTGGGTTGGAGCAATTGTCCTTGCCCAAGGACACATACGCCCACAATGGTAGCAACGTCGAGCCTTGAACCCATTACCTCTGGGATTACAGTTTGTAAATTACAAAGAAATATAGTTTTCATTAATTCAACATTTTTGCTATAAAGTTATAAAAAGCATTGCATAGCCTAGTTTCAACTTTGAAACAGAAATCCGTCAATTTTAGCAAATGAATATGTTAAATATTGGTAGACTATGTTACAATAAATGTTTTATGTAGATTGCTGTTATATTCACTGTGGTGCTTGTAGTTGAATGTGCACTTGCTGTGTTTGGAATCATGTTTCAAAGCCAGGTAATATGAAGACTATTTAAGCTATGGAACTCATTAGGCTTCTTGTAACATGGAATGGCAAAGTAGTAATCTATTGTTTATGCGCCCACTTTACCTATTTAGTACCCTGAAAATGTACAAGACATATCGGTAAATTTATTTTAATATTTTGCTTCTTAAGTGGACCTTTAAAAAATTAAATGTGAATCAAACCAGTTACAGAAATAACTAAAAAAAATACAGTATAACCAATCATCATATAACCAAAAACTAGTTAACCTCTGTTCTAAATATTTGTAAAATATCTTGAAAAGGTTCAGTATTTTCTATGAGAGTTTACTCATTGTGTTATCACAGATAGCATTGAAAGTAACAGATCAGATGACCATATCACTCAGTTTGTACGAAGGTGATGATGCAACGGATGCGAATTCAGTTGCTTGGAGGGAAATTCAAACATTTGTAAGTTTACCTTTTTTTGTAATATCTAGGTGTGTGTAGCCACATAAAAATGGTTGCCTTTTGATTTGATTGCCACTTGTCAAGACCCTTTAACAACAATTGCTCCAACCCAGTGGTCAGTAGGGACCACTGGGTTGTCCAAATTATCAGCCACACATAAAAAATCACCCACAAAGTACCATACTTGGTAACTCATAAGCTGTCACGAGGAGTATGAAACAAAACACTCTTTGAGTGGTTAGTTTAGAACACCTAGCTGCCAAAGCATATTTGAAAATTAAATGCACAATATTTATTTCAAACAAAAAAGGGAAAAGTGTTGAATAGTGTACAAGTAAAGTCATGTTACAAATTAAACTATATCCTCCCTAAATATTATATTTACCGCAATCATACCAACTAGTAAAGTAGTAATCACGAAAATTCTTTTAGTTTAATAGTACTTACTACCTTCCTGTACATATAATTATTCTTTGTTTAGTTCAAATGTTGTGGGGTGAACACTGCTGAAGGATTTCACAATCACACCAATATAAATGTCTCTACTAGTGATAACTACACTATTGGGTCAGCATGGTATAGAAACATAGGGATACTTGTAAACCAATGTAAGTCAATTTTTTTTTAACTGCACTCGGCAGTTAAAGGGAAAAAATTCAAGTTTTGTGAGTGTTGTCTAGATAGACTTTTTTGACGTGACTGTATTTCTGTATAAATAAGTACAAGCATTTATTTATATATTACGTGTTTGCTTCAGAATTAAACTTCTGTTTGTTAGGTAATATAATAAAAAACTTATTGCATCCTGGTTTGTTTAAATTAGGATTTTTTAACATACAAGTTTAGGCATTTAACTTCACACTTGTACATTACAGCGTGGCCAGGCAGTTGCTGTGAGCTTGACAGAGTTGGTGAAGTCAGCAACCCTGCTGTGTGTTATACAGATAATGAAAACAATACTGAGTTACATAAACAAGTACGTCTTACTCTTATCCATTTTAAGAATAACTCACAATTGTATTATTATGGAAACCTAGGATATTGTTTTAATGTTTACTGTCAATAGTAGAGAATATGTAGAGAATTCAGAATTTTACTCATGATACTGGGTTTGAAGCTTGATTTTGCTTACTCAATGGTCATTAATATAATCCTAAACAAATGATGTTTATATCACAAGTTTCAAACACAAAAAATACATTAAAAATAATAATTACATTTAATTACCGTTTCAGGGTTGTTTGGACCAAGTGGTGCAGTTCCTGCAGCGCCATCTACTGACCATCACACTTCTAGCCATCTTGCTCTTTGTAACACAGGTGACATTAAGGCTTTATAAATCAAATAAAATAGTTTAATATTTTAGTCAATTTAGTAGAGAAGGCAGCTGGTAGGGTTATTATTTATTTGTTTTTTAAGCATAACAAAGTTTAGACAAGAGAAAAGCTGCAATAATTGTGCACAAACACCTAGTATACCCTTTTAAGCCTTTAGCTGCATTGACGTAACACGAAAATAAAAATATGAAACTAAAAATAACTTCCTAAACTTTTTTGGTTTAGCAGCTGTGCTTTGCTTGCAAAATACAGATTAAGTAAAACCTGGTTATAAAAAATCTGAAAACAAATTCTTGCAGTCCAATGTTTAAAAAAAGCTACATAAAGGTGCACTACACTACTGCTTTGTGTGCGCATACATTACACTAACAAACATTTGTGAATTTACATTAAAATGTTTATTTTTTCGCAGTTATTTAACAGTAATTTACTCGCTTATTAAGCTGGGCACTTTTATAGGCTAGGCACTATTATATTACAAAAACAATTGTAAGTACACTAAAATAGCTTCGCTTACCGTGTTATATTTCACAGATAGTGGCAATCATCTTATCGTGCCAGTTGTTCAAGAACCTTAAAAGTTCTGGCTTCAAACCTGTGTGAAAAAATTTCCTGTGATTTTTATTTTTCAGCCAAATTTTAATCTGCTCATCAAGTGCAATCGCTTTAAAGTTTTAATCACTGCTGACTGCCATAATATTCGTTTTTTATATTTTACTGTGTCTGCTGTCCGGTATCCAAACTATTCAAAGCTGCATATTCAAGGTTATTTAAAAGAAAACAAAATAAGAAGTTGTTAGGGATTAAAATATAACATCATTTTTTATTTATCTTCACAAAACATGGATTTAACAGTTAAATGGAATAATGGCTTGAAGAAAAAAGGCTTTTTGTCTAGATATGTTCTTGGTTTAAATAATTGATGTAAAAGTGTCATACTTAAACCCTAATCATAATGGAGTCAAAATTTTCATCTATAAGTATTATGATGTCGCAAAATTTATTAACTGTTATGATTACGATATGTAATGCAAGTATTTGAATATTTTATTCAAAAAAGACATTTTAACCTTACAAAGTTTTCTATAATAAGTTGATTTACATAAAAAGACGATTTTTTGGATAAAAAGTATTATTTAAACTAACAGGAAGGGAAGAAATGTTGTTGGCCATGTAATGATTTTTTTATTTACGCAAAAGTGAAGTTACTTATTGTTGAAATCTAGTGAAATTTTATATAAGACCAACCTGTTAAAAACAAGTTTTGTAATTTTTACGTACTTTCTGATGTTACAATATATTTTTATGCAAGTTTTAAAATAGTATTTTTGGTATTTTTGCAATTCTTTTCTTAAATCATCAGTTAACTTACACCACAGCCAATGTTTATGTAGTCTTACTTCATTTTTTATAATTTCTTATTCTTTAATAAGTGACTCTTAGCCATTTTTGCATTGCAGCAGAACATTAAGCAAAAACTGATAGCAAAGCTTTATTAATTACACAATTATCTTTCTTGTCATTATTTGAGGTGTTACGATGATGTCGTTTAATTAAAGTTTCGGAAAGTCTATGTTGTTTTTACTCATCGTTGAAAACTAGCATTTTTACATCCCAATTTAGACCGACGTGTTATATCGTATGTGGCAACTACAAAACTTAGTTTTTATTTTTCTATGGAAACAATAGCAAAGATCATGTTATTTAAAAAGTAGGCAATCTACAGTAAAACAACGGTTGTTATAGCACACTATGAATAAAAAGTCGAAAAGAGTGTCAAATGAAAAGCATTACACCGCGTGAACTCGCACAGGGTTACTAAAGTAAAATATAATTAAAACAAGTTACTGTGCAGTTAAACGAAGGTGCTGTGTGTAAAGACACGACCCATACGGCCATACATACAGTTGTAGCCATGTAGAAGCATATTTGTGTAATAAAACGCTAACTGAACTACTTTTTAAGTGGAAATTACAATCGATTTACATATGTATTTGATAATTCTCCAAAAATATAGGGACTTTTTTAATTTTACGCAACTTTCTGAACCGCGAGTTATTTTTACCAATTAAAGTATGCGACGTCATAGTTGCATTATAACGACATAGTGAGTATATTTTTATCAATGAAATAAACTAAATAATTTTGCGTTACTGCTAAGTGTTTTGATCGTTTGATTATCATGAAGGTTTATCCCGAAAGTACCAGCAACAGGTTTGTTTTAGGTTTATTATCAGTATACCTGACTTTTAATACGTGTACGTTAATTAGGACGAAGTTTGAAGTTTTACCTATTTTTTATTTTATCTCCAAAGTCTAAATGTAAAGTATATACGATAGCCCATATTCTGTTTTTAACAAATATACTAAAGTACCAAACGACCGACACTTGTCATCTTGGCAGGGCAACGACAGTCGTTGTAACACAGGTGATTTATATTTAACACACCTCGTGCCCGCTTATATAGGGGTTAACCCATAGAGATACTAATATATAACACTATATATATTAGTAGTGGTATATTAGTATCTCTATGGGTTAACACGCATTATAAATGATTGTATTTTTGACAACCGTTTTATAGTGACCACTTGGGTTAAAGCAGTTTCTGGGTGATTAAGCCCCTTATTGGACAAGACATGGAAAGTAATCGAACCCAGGGGTCGCTTATGGGTTGTATTAACCATTGTCGTTGTACTGCCATGCAAGGATAAAGGAGTTTACATAATATGCTTATACCGTGACCAAAATTCATTTCAAAATTTTCTACATACGGTAAAATTAAAAGATATAACCACGAATGATTTATTACCGGATGGGAAGTCCCCATTAGGAGCTTCCGTGAATCTCGAATTAATACTCACCCTAAAAAGCCACCAGCATTTATAATTAAAAAAAAAACAAGTTATAACACCCAAAAACTTATTTATTTCGGTGAGAGCTTAATTTTGACGTAAACAGATATAGTAGAGTGGGGTCAGATGGAACATGTTTTGATTCTCTTTACCCAGCCGATCAATAAATGGTTCTAGGCTATATCCCCCCAGGCGTTTTCCCACCGGCGATTTCCCCCCCGGCTATTTCCCCCCCGGCTACTTCCCCGCCGTGACTATTCCCCCCGGCTACTTCCCCCCCGTGACTATTCCCCCCCTGACTATTTCCCCCCGGCTAATTCCCCCCCGTGACCATTCCCCCCGGCTACTCCCCCCCCTGACTATTTCCCCCCGGCTAAATCCCCCCCGTGACCATTCCCCCCCGGCTATTCCCCCCCGTGACTATTCCCCCCCGGATATTTCCCCCCGTGACCATTCCCCCCCGGCTATTTCCCCCCCGGCTATTTCCCACCGGCTATTTCCCCCCGGCTATTTCCCCCCCGGCTATTTTCCCCCCCGTGACTATTCCCCCCGGATATTTCCCCCCTGTGACTATACCCCCGGCTAATTCCCCCCCGTGATTATTCCCACCCGGCTATTCCCCCCCGTAACTATTCCCCCAGGCTATTTTCCCCCCGTGACTATTCCCCCCGGCTAATTCCCCCCCGGCTATTTCCCCCCCGTAACTATTCCCCCAGGCTATTCCCCCCGGGACTATTCCACCCCCCGGGACTATTTCCCCCGGCTATTTCCCCCCGAGACTATTATCTACGGCTAACCCCTAACCCCTAACCCCTAACCCCTAACCCTAACCCCTAACCCCTAACCCCTAACCCTAACCCCTAACCCTAACCCCTAACCCCTAACCCCTAACACCCTAACACGATGGTCACAGGGGGGAATAGTCATGGGGGAAACAGCCGGTGGAGGAACAGTCGGAAGGGAAATAGCCGGGGGAAATAGCCGGGGGGAAATAGCCGGGGGAAATAGACGGGGGGAAATAGCCGGGGGGGAAATAGCCGGGGGAAATAGCCGGGGGGAAATAGCCGGGGGGAAATAGCCGGGGGGGAATAGTCACGGGGGGAATGGTTACGGGGGAACTAGCCAAGGGGGAAATAGCCGGGGGAATAGTCATCGGGGGGAAATAGCCGGGGGGGAAAGGTCACGGGGGGAACTAGCCGGGGGGGAAATAGCCGGAGGGGAATAGTCTTGGGGGGAAATAGCCGGAGGGGGATAGTCACGGGGGGGAAATAGCCGGGGGGAAATAGTCTTGGGGGGGAAATAGCCGGAGGGGAATAGTCACGGGGGGGAAATAGCCGGGGGGAAATAGTCATTGGGGGGAATTAGCCGGGGGGAAATAGCCGGGCGGGAAATAGCCGGTTACGCAATAAATATAGGATTAAGGACTATGAGCTAACGATATTTAAACTTACCCAACAGTACTATATAACATAGGGTGGGGGGAGATGGGACACCTTTGGCACATAATATCCAAATATCCTGATCGTTTTTTAAATAATTAACAACGGTTTATGGAAGTCGTGAGCATACGGTTTAATAATTCTTTGAATGTTCTTTGTTTACTACCAATTGGGACAAACAAATAGAATGAAAAGGTGTCCCATCTCCCCCCACCCTACTATACATTTTCCAATTAGCAACAGCGAAGATGTGAATGAAGGAATGAAAATGACGTCACAAGCAGGTTGTCTGAGCTGCGCAAGATATACGTTAGTTGTTCTTAATCTGCTGTTCTTTGTAAGTTTAGATTACATTGTATAGTAGGGTGGGGGGAGATGGGACACATATAGCACATAATATACAAATATCCTGGTCGTATTTTAAACAAATACCAACGGTATATAGGAGTCGTGAGGTCCGTTATTTTATGTTTCTTTTAATATTCTTGGTTTACTACCAAAACAAACGAAAATATAATGAAAAGGTGTCCCATCTTTTCCCACCTTATTATATGTTTTCCACCGTAATGTTTACCCATGATGCATAAAAACTGTGGCTATAGGATAAATATGCAAACGCCCCCTTATAATGCAATTAACGCGGAAATTTTACAAACATGTGATTAAAACAATGTTAGCATTGTCCTATGACATACATTCTTCTCGTTGCGCAAAACGTTTCGCTGATAAATTATAAATATTAACATATTATAAAGGGAATATTAACATATTATAAAGGGTACGGGTAACATATACATTCACAGAGAAGCAGCATACCTTGTAACAGTTTTGAAAAATAAATATATATTTTTCCTTAGTTTAGTAACCAAGAAACGGTTAAAGTTGAGTGATACTTATGTAATATGAAATTCTGCCAATTTATGAACGGTCGATTATATACCATCAGCAGTTCGATTTCGTTTTTTCCAGCAACTGTTTAAGCATTTCTATCTATACAGTGGGGTAAGGGAAGATGGGACACTTTTAGCACATAATGTCTAAATGTATTGATAGTGTTTTAAACAATTAACAACGGTCTAGGGAAGTCGTGAGGGTACGCTTTTATAATTCTTTGCATTTTCTTTGTTTACTGCCAAATAGAGCGAGAAAATAGAACGAAAAGGTGTCCCATCTTCTCCCAACCTACTATATAACAAATTAGATATTTCGTTGGTATTTTTACCACATCAAACGTATAGTTTCACTTTCGAATACGTTATTGAGAACCGAGGTTATATCATACATAACACATATATTACGATACGTATAATTCATATATTACGGGTAAGATGAGGCACCTTTAGCACATAATCTAAATATTTGAATTGTGATTTAAACCATCCACAACGCTATTTTAAAGACCCAGAACTACACCAAAACTGCTGAGAAAAAAAGAAGCGCATTGCGGCTAACAATGCCCATTATAATCCGTTGTTTTTATGAATGGTATTTTAAATTTTAAACTGGAATTTACAACTACTAGAGCATTTGTGTAACGAAAAACACTGCTTTAACTGCCTACCGCTAGGCCTATACTCACATTATTCCACTGATATTATAAAACACTGGTTAATTAAAGGCAATAAAAGCTGTAGTTACTACACGCGTATAAAACTTGCTCAAAACAACACTAAAAAGTAACAGAGTATAAAATAGCTCTTTACCGTAACACGCCAGAGAGAGAACTGGCCACAATTACGCTTTTCCAAGCGGCTGCGCCTCTGATTGATATGCCCGCAGCCGCTCACGTGACGCAAAAGACGCCCAATCAATAATTGCAGTATAGAAGGAATGTAAATAACACAAAGTGGTAGGAACAACACGTGAAATACCCAAAACGACACATAGCGGAAAAGGAAACACAAAACGGGAAAACACTTTAAATGAATATAGTAAGGGGATTTTGACGTCATTTATAAATAAAATTAACAAAGATTTTAATATATCTCATCTTACCCCGACTGTTTTCGGATTTGTAATGTTTATGTTACACCTAGAACTGCTTAAGAACTTTCGATGTGTTTTAATATATGCTTTTTTTTTAAATATTGTTAATTAAGAAAGGCAGCAAGGCAGCAATTTTAGTTCTAAAAATGTTGGGGTAAATGTGCAGTGTCCCATCTTACTCGACGCTACTATTTCCTCTTTACATCTAATTCTTTACACTTTCTATTATTAAACAAAAATCTGACAGTAATCTGTAGTCTTAACATCAGGGAGTTGGCGTTTTACTCGTAAGTCATGCTGCTTGGATGAGATGGGTTCCAGCTAACGTAAACTTGATTGCTGTAGCGACAAGCAGTGTCACTTGCATCTACATTTCCCACATAACGTTGGTGGCCATGGCAACCGGATGCGCAGCCGCGAGCTTGGCAGTTATCGGTTGTTGTGGAGCGATGTCGAACAGCAAGTACATTCTAGGAATGGTAAATATTTAAATGTCTTCGTAAGTTCAGTTTAGAAGCGATTTACTTAAAACAGGCATCCTACAACTTAAATTGTATAGTAGGGGGGGAGGACAGGACAACTTTAGCACATAATATCCAAATATCCTGATCTTCTCAACAATTAACAACAGTATATAAGAGAGGCATGGGGGCATGGTTGTATACTTCTTTGAATGTTCTTTGCTACCACATTTGGATGATAAAATAGAATGAAAATGTGTCCCATCTCCCCCCAACCTACTATATGAGTTTCTTTGAAAGATTATCATCCAAAGAATACAGAAACTATTTTTTACCATCGTAGCATAGCAACCCGTATGCACAACTGCTGTCATTTTACTGTAATTTGAAATGTCAAACAGCATTATTAAACAATACATTATAAAAAGGGTCTTATTTACCCCCACCATACTCTATAACCGCTAAATTATCTTTTGTGTTTTAGTTTTTCATGTTTCTTGTTGTGTTGTTTGTTCTTCTGTTAACATTGGTGGGGACGGGGGTCTGGATTCGAACCCAGGTAAGAAAATGATTGCTGTTTAAATAAACCTATATTATTAAATTAGATATTTAAAAAAAAAAAATTTTAAACATATATATTTTTTTTTTTTTAATTTTAAAAACTACGCGTCGCAAAAGTTTAGTTGAACCGTAACCCAAATAACAACGTATATTAGAATGGGCGATGAGACACCTTTAGCACATATTATGTCTAAATATTCTGGCCGTGTTTTAAACGACTATAACAACGGTCTATGAAAGTTGTGAAGATAAGGTTTTCTAATTCCTTGAATGTTTTTTTGTTTTGTACCAAATTAAACGAGTAAATAGAACGAAAAGGTGTCCAGTCTCCCCCCACCTTACTATCTTACTATATATCATTTTTCCTATATGCAAGAATATAGTGGTTGTAATGTAATGTAAACTTCCATGTGTGTTTTGTAATTGTTATTATTCATTTATAAAGTAACGTTATGTACACACACTTATTACAGATTACTGAAGCGTCAACTTACGAGTTGCAATCTTCGTTTATTCTTAGTTACTATGGCGACGACGGTGACAACGTTGAATCAGTTGCATGGAAATATATACAACGAGATGTGAGAAATTAAAAACTTGCGAAATATTTTTTTTTTACAAAAATGGTTTTGTATCCCAAATTAAAACATTGCATTAGAAATGGCAAATACTAAGAAATAGGGTAGAGCAAAACGCGTATACACATTTTAGAGCTGTTTGATTATAGTTGTTAAGACATGCGATACTGTTAGCACGTAAATCACGTAGTACCTGTTTCTATGGCTGTTTTGAACAATTAACAATACTATTTTAGAGTAATGGAAGTAAGATTATATAATTGTGAAGTTCGTCTGCAGATGTTTTTACGTTCGTTGTTTTTATCAGCTTTAATACAACATATTAAATATATCTAGTCGCTATATATGGTAGGGTGGGGGAAGATGGGACATCTTTAGCACATACTGTCTAAATATCCTGACCGTGTTTTAAACAATTAACAACGGTCTATGCAAGCCGTTAGGTAACGGTTTAATAATTATTTAAATGTTTTTTTTCTTACCATCAAATGAAACGAAAAAATAGAACGAAAGGGCGTCTCATATTTCCCGACCCCACTATAGCCTACTACCCAAATTACCATTGACCAACAAGCGCTAAACACAAATCAAACTTACTTTTAATTTTTACAGTTAAAATGTTGCGGCGTATCGACAGTTAACGGTGATCAAGATTATATTGGATTAGATGGTGGGGTGAAGTTTAAAGGGGGTGAGGTTAAGGGTGCAAAATTTTGGAGGATCCATCCCCGAACTAACTTTACATCAGGTGGGAATCAAACGCATTTATGTAATTGGGAATTGTCTGTGTATGAACTATAACAGTGCATATGGGGCGGCATATAAATATCACTAAAAGGCTCATGGTTTTATTATGCAGTGCGTTGTAAAGTATGCACTAAATATTTATAGTTGGGTGGGGAAAGATGGGACACACTTTCATTCTATTTTCTCGTCTCGTTTGGTAGTAAACAAAGAACATCCAAAAACGTATAAAACCGTAAACCCTCGACTCCTATATAGATCTTTGTTAATTGTTTAAAACACGATCAGGATATTTGGATATTATTTGCTGAGGGTGTCCCGTCTTCCCCCACCCTACTATGCATATATTTTTATTCAACACGTAAACTTAGTTTATAAACTTTGTATTACCTTCATTTGAATACATGCATCTACTATACAAGATATGTTCTTCTTCCACACAACTCTTTTATAAGTTTAAACCCCTTCACAGTTTTACTACCCTATTAAAGGCATTAAAATATAGCACTCGGTAAATAAACGGCTTAAACAAAAGTGTCGCAACACAAACCCAATATAGTAGAGGGGGGAAGATGAGACACCTTTTCATTCTCTTTTCGTCCCGTTTGGTAGTAAACAATCAAAGAATTAAAAAAACCCATTCTCACGACTTCCAGCATAGACCATTGTTAATTGTTGAAAAACGACTAGGATATTTGGATATTATTTGCTAAAGGTGTCCCGTCCCCCCACCCTACTATATGATCGCGAAGCAAACAATGTTAAAACGAACGTTCACAGACCACCCTGCATGGCCAGACAGTTGCTGTGTACAAGACGAGCAAATGACGTACAAGAACTTGCAATTATGTCGTTACGATTCAGAGGCAGGGGAATATCGATATACTGAGGTAATGCTCACCTTTTTACTTTCTTACATATACAGTAGAGTGGAGGGAAATGGGACACCCTTTCATTCCCTTTAATCATCCCATTTGTTAGTAAACAAAGAACATTCAAAGAATTATAACCTCCTCACTAGTTCCATAGACCAATGTTAACTATTTAAATTACGATTAGTATATTTGGATATTATTGGCTAAAGGTGTCCCATCTTCCCCCACTCTACTTTAAATGCAGCGAAAGTCTAAATTACATCAAGACTTAACCTACCAATCTCCTTTTAACTCTTTACGTTACTTAACATTTTTAACTTTCTAACTAAGCTCTTAATTGTCTGTAAACAAAACCAATGTTGCAGCTCAGAATTTTATCTTACTGATAAGAGTGAGTGGGTAGACCATCTACTTGCACCTATTACAGAAATGCCCAGAGCGCGCAGAGCAATCAAACGTCCGTTGAATTCCGTAACACGCGTTCTTTCTTGCAGGGCTGCAGGGACAAAGTGTCGTCATTCCTTGGCAACAATTTCCTTCTTATATCAGCTATGGCTGCAACACTTGCTATTATTGAGGTAACAGTTTCTCAATTTTCTCTTAACCTATTTTGAAAAACCGTGGTGTGAGTTTTCCATATTGCATTTGCTAACGAATGTTGTTCAACCATGATATAGTAGAGTGGGAGATGATGGAACACCTTTTCATTATGTTTTCTCGTCTCATTTGGTAGTAAACAAAGAATAGTCAAGGAATTATGAAACCGTATCCTCACGACTTCCATAGACCGTTGTTAACTGTTTAAAACATGATCGGGATATTTGGGTATTTTGTGAATAAGGTGTCCCATCTTTCCCCACCTTACTATATAACTTGATACTAATTAAATATAAATGGCTGGTTGGTCTTATAGGTGTAGCGGTCACTCTTATTTTTTTCCAATTAAATGTAAACATGTTTTTTACTGTACGCGTGTTTTAACAACTGTTGTTTTGTCGCTGTATCCTGCCTTTGCGTTTAAAATATTTTTGAATCTTCACTACCACAATCGAAAAGACTTATACAGTTATTATTATAATACTATTATTAGATCTCTTCCACAATAATTTTCTCTTTTCAGACGATACACTTCTGTGTGGTTCGCCAGTTAGAAGCAGCGATGACGACACCGGACAATGTTTCACGAATCACCCAGTTCTCGTTTGAAGCGCCCAGTAGCTCAAGTCTTAATCGGTTAACTTAAGACATCAACTTTATTACAACTTTATTGCGGTTCAAAATAAAATGTACCGCTTATTATTATCGTGCAACAAAACAAAAAATGTGGTCATTTAAAAATAATGTTTTTTTAAGTTGTTTTTACACAAATCTGCCAAATTATTGTAAACAATTTGTAGTATTTATTATTTCCGTGCAACAAACGGGAAATTGAAGAAAGGAAAATAAACTGCGAACTCCTTCACAGTTTATGTGCAATATGCATGTGTCAGCAATTAAAATGGTAGTTTTAAATACATTGCAATTTGTAAAACGTTTAAAAGTGAATAAAAAGAAAGTCAGGATTGTTATACAATATTCCATATTTAAGGTAATAGATTAGGAAATGGGGTCAAGCCTAAATATCAGGTACCATGGTATGCCTCACCATATAGTATAGGAGTATGATGATATTTTATGTCAGGTTTAAAAGGGAGGTAGTATGTTAAAATGCTATATATCATTAAACAACCTACAAAAACTGGGGCAAATACGCATACTGAACCAAAAAATAAACCGAATGCCAGACTAAGCTATGAAGGCCGACCATTTTACCAAACAACATGTTAATAGCTATACTGTCGTTTCTTAACTGTGGGGAAATCTTCTATAATCTGTATCTCTGATGCTTAGACCTAGTGCGTGTGTTATGACGTCAACAGCCACTTCTGCAGTCGCCTCCGCTCTTTTTGGATCGAGTTCCGGATTTACTTCAACCAAGTCAAAAGCACTGAGTGAACCGGTTCTTGCTACTTCTTCTGTCACATACATTGCTTCTCTGTATGACAATCCACCACGCACTGAAATAGAAAGAAATTTGACAGCGTTTTGTGTATGTATGTTTTCATCATATAAAAGTAGTCTTGGCTTAGTGGTTAAAGCGCCCTGTGCCCAGAGAATTTGACGATCAATGCTGCAACTATTATGAGCTTTTATGTTTTTTCTGTTCTATGTGGGTGAGACCCGCAGCTTGGCACGCCATGGTTCCTAGGATTTGGGCAAGGATTGGCCCATTACCCCAACACCCGGGGTGCTGCCACATGGACCTTAACAGTTTTTGGAGCCTGTCGCTTTACCGGAGATAGGCGACAAGGGCTTTAATGGTAATGAAAGGAAGATCTTAGCTTGACAGCTTGCCTATAACTAAAACGGCTAGGTGTAACGACCACGCTTGTAATCTTCCAATTAAATGTAAATAAATGTAAAATGTTTTTAACTGTAAACGTGTTTTTACAACTGTTGTTTTGTTGCTATATCCTGTCTTTTCAATTAAAATATTTTTAAATCTTCACAACCGTAATCGAAAAGACAAAAAATGTTATCATTACCATTATAAACTTACCTGGTGTTCCAGTAGATGGCGCTATACCAGGATCTACAGAATCGATATCGAAACTAACATGAAGTGGACGATTCCCACTAGTGGAGAAAACGTGTTTAACATGGGTTAGAATTGTTTTTTAATAGAAATAGTATTGTGGTAAAAGTCTAACTACTAAAATATGAAAGTGTAAGTTTTTTTTTTTTTGTAAAACAGCTACAGAAACAGCTTTAAAAAAACAAAATTGTTACGTATACATAAGTGAAATAATACAAGATTTAAGTTTACCGTCATAGATTTAATAAAACTTAATAAAATATTGCTTTCATCAACTACTATGGAATTGTTTATTGATAGAGATCGGTTTTGAATGTTTATATACCCGTTGGCAATTTCTAATTCATGTGATTTTCTTAGTAAATATACCGCAAATAGTAAAAAAGCAATTGACAGAAACCGAAAATTTGTAAAATAAATACATTCTTTAAAAGGATTAGGAAAGTTCGTAAGAATTTTATGGTTTAAGCATTTGAAAAGAATATTGATTTTAAATTATACCAAACATTAAGTCCGGCGCCGTGGCGTAGTGGTTAGCGCGCCTGCCTGTAACCATTAGGTAATGGGTTCAAGGCTCGTCGCTGCTACCATTGTGGTCGTATGTGTCTAATGGGTTGTCCAAATTATCAGCCATACATAAAAAAAAATAAAAAAATCCAAAAAAATAATCACCCACAAAGTAACATACATGGTAACTCGTAAGATGGCACGAGGTGTTATACCCGTGTGATAACGACTGTCGTTTTCCTGCCACGCGAGAATAAAGTAAGTTACATTACATTATATAATATAATATTTTATGCTTTTTTTGTCCAATATAAATTATGCTATCACAAAATAGATATTAGTTTATCAGGTAGGGAAACATTGCTGTGGAGTCTGTTTAAACGAAATCACTTTTAATATGGTTCCCAAAATGGGACCCAACTTTTTTTTTACCAAATCATCATTTTCGCATCTTTTTTATTGGATAGGATTCATATAACATTCTTTATTAGGATTTGAATCATAATTTAATTAATCTTTTGATATAATTTTCAGTATTTCCTTTACCCAGAGTATTTGATGGGTTTTATAAAGCTGTGATTTATTAAGTAGATTTTAATATACAATAGAGCAGGTAACCTCAATCCAACTTTATGCCAAGGTTTAGGAAAGATTTTCTATAGTGGTAACAGGGGACTGGAACTTAGGCCACAGTCATCCTTTTATGTTACATTTGTGTAAACAGTTGTACTGCAAATATTGTTTGTAATGAATAATATTGTTTTTTTGAATAACCTTCCTATGTTTGGCTTGTGGAAATATCTTATCTTAATAATAATACCTAGGATTTATCATATCCAGTATCTTTTCCATGCAGTGAGCAATTCCATTTCTGTCTATTTCTCTTATACTGCAGTGGGGGATGTTGTATCTCTTCATGATGGCACTGTATGAAAGTAACCTTTAGATACTACATAACTAGCAAACAATATAACATTAATTTTAAGTATCTTCTTTAATTAATAATGAAGATTTAAAACAATAAAAAAAGGAGCAACGAAACTAGTTAACAATACACTATGGCTAAAAAACAATACATTGATATAAACGACTTACATTTCCCCAGGGTCAATGTCACGAATGGCAATAAATCCAATATTAGGAGAACTTACACTGAAAAGAGCGGTTCATCAAATATAATTCTTAAAATGTATTAACTTATATAGATTATAAAAGTGTCTAATTATGCCATAGCTTACTTACATAGACCATTTTTACACAACGAACAGCATCAAAACACAGCTAATGGTAAACAGATGTACAACATCATACAGTAAATAAGTAATAAACTATCGTACAACAATATAACAAATTTGTACCATGATTTGCACCAATCAAAGTCAGAAATTGGAGTTCTCTGCAAAATAAAAATAACCACTTTAATGGCTTATAATAAATATACCTGGTTTCATAATTAAGAACAAAAATATTTGAAAATAAATTTATTTATCCCTCTAATTTAACACATAAAAAAAGTATGTGAAAAAAGATATCTTCAACTGTCTCTCCCCCCTATCTCTATTGTGTAGAAAAGCTTCATTCTTTTGTTTTGTTTATCTCAATTTTGTGGAAAAATTTTATCTTTTCGTTTTGAATATCTCAATTTTGTGGAAAAACTTTATCTTTTCGTTTTGAATATCTCAATTTTGTAGAAAAGCTTTATACTTTTGTTTTGCATATCTCAATGTTGTGGAAAAGCTTTATATTGCGTTTTCCATACCTTATTCTCCAAATCTTTGAGTAAAAAGTGAAGCGGCATTCCATGTATGTTGCCTGATGGAGACGTGGTTGGGTTATTCAAGTCAGGATGAGCATCCACCCATAAGACACTAAGGTTAGGCCTCGCTTGAGAATGACCAAAAATAGAACCAACAGCCATACTGTATGAAAACAAAAGTTAAGCTTAATTCTAATCTTGGGGTAATTTAAAGCATACACCCAAAATCTTTAAGCTTAATTCTAATGTTGGGTTAACTTAATGTATACACAACACGTCAACACCCAATATATTTCGACTTAGTTCCAATGTTTGGATAATTTAAGGCATACACTTTACCTGTGATCACCTCCAAGGTTAACACATATATCATTGGTTTGTAGGGTGTTGTATACAGCATCAGCAAGCTAGTAACATATATAAAGTAAATATTTTGAAGAACTGCAAATAATATTACTATAACTTATGTATTGTCTGTTGGGTTTAACATTAACCTTTTTAAAAATTTAATTTGTTGTTTTAAAACTGTTGTTTTACCAATAATAACCGACTTTGTATATTACTGTAACTAAAAAATAAATTAAAGTTGTATTATATACAAATGGACATTATATAGGACATATATTATATATTTTGTCAATGAAATAAAGGTGTTTAAATCATGCCCAGAGTATCTGGTATTTTAGATTAACATGTACTACTTTTACAGATATTATAATATGACCCTGTTCCCGGTTTACAATGTAAAATAGGAGAAGTTCTGTATTAAACAATTAAATCCACATTAATTAGGTTACTTTAAAAATAAATGTAACAATTACTTTTTTGTTGGCAGTACCGCACGCGCGCGAATTCTTTATTGTCCAATTTCCATCTTTGCTGACGTCATCCACGTGTGCGCCATGCGCAATGTCGAGGTCACCATAATCGTTGACCTCCAAACCTGTGTACATGGATCGAATGTTACGCTGTGTTTCGTGGACAGTATAAACCATGTTTAACACAAGACAAGCTTTGCTTTCATATGTTGTAGCAGTTCAGCTAAAAGTCCCGCTTTGCGAGGTCGCATGGAGATAATTAGAAAAACGCGTGTAGATTTTTGCAACTCATCCACAATTGTATGTTGCAGTCATAACGCCTACGTTTGGTTACTACTTGCGACTTGCGTGTTCTATTTTGTGTTGTATGTAATTGTGTTGTATAGTAAACATTACATATGCCTCCCTTTGAAAGAATTTACGTTGCAACAAGTCGTAGGCAATATTCACAGTAGCGTGGTATTTAAAGTAATAAAGCTGCTAAATAAATTATTTAAATCTTAGGTTCAAGTTGATAGAAACTACCAACCTATTCTTTAAATAATCGTATGAACAAACGTTTTTGGCATCTGTTTCCGCTTTACTTACCAACATGGTCCGACAATCGTTGCAACAAACCAGCATCGCGTATCGCCTTCGGTCCATTGCGTACACCAGGCTTGCCCTAAAAAAACAAAAAAAAATATTTTAAACAGCAGCCAGGCGTTACATAATTAAGAGCTCCGTTATCATAATAACAATACATGCTCCCACAAAAGTTAAGGCGGATGGTATTAATAAGTTTATATTGGTTTAACGTAGTTTACATAGGCAAAACATTAATAATTAGCTGCTTTAATAAATATGTTCAGATTTTTAACTATGGCATTAATATTAGCCCTGTTAACATTAGACGCAACACAGCGGTCCAACTTACTTGACCGAAATGCATTGGAACGCCAAGCACGCCGACCTTAACCACGTCACCTGGCAGGGGATTGTTTGTCAATAATCGTTTTTGTGACGTACATGACGCTTTGTGTTTACAAGGCTTTACAATTTCCCTTGCGAATCGACGTAGCTGTTGTTTATATAAACTCATACTTAAGTTATTACCAAATTATACGTAACACACGAGTTCTCTACAACCAGAAAGATACTGTTAATACTGAAATTATGGTCCTTTCAACAAAACTACGACTGAACATGATCCCGGAAAAGTGCTGTGGACCAAAAATAGTCTAATCTCTAAAACAACTTTGATTTAGGAAAACAAACAAACTGATTCGTCTGACAACACCACTGCTATCATTTGCAATCCGAACAAACAGTTTAAACTTCGGTCACAGCGACTGGTTTCGCGTTACAAAACCCGCGTGTTATAACGTCACATTGTTTCGATGGCCACTATTGGCTGGTTGAATCGGTGGGCGTTTCTGGAGGCGTGTCCGGAGGCGTATGTTCGTGATGACGCAACAAATAAGGAAATGACGAGCGAACAAAAAACATTTAAGGGATTTCAAATGAATGTGATCATTGTACTATGGCTAAATACATCTATTCAAGTGTAATCGAGATATATGTTTCGTTCATTTTGTTCTTATTGTGGCATTGCATCATGACGCGACGTTGCATCATAAACCTATATGTCCCATCGTTGAACAACAATGCAGCTGTTTAGTATTTTAACACGCACCTTTTTTATTATTTCAACTTGCACCTTTTTTTAAGTGCGGTTCTTAATATTCAACGTATCTTAATAGTGTTAATACTCAACTATATTAATATAAGCATTTTTAACGAACATATACCGCGGGTTTTATACAGACGTCCCATTTCTTCTGCACATCATACACAGCGGCCGTAACAAAAATGCTAAATTCTAATATCCTATTATTGTCGTTGCCTTACCGTTGATAAAGCATGTTTTATCTCTTGTACTTAATAAAGTTTACACTAGCTTTTACAAAATATAGTTGTTTTCACAAACACTAATGTATTTTGTAACATAACCTCTTTTTTGCACTTTATTTTATATGTTGTTGATACGATTGCGAATATATTTGCAGTAATAGCGTCAGCGTGTAACCGAATGCATGATCCTCACAATTTGTGGTACAACGCGTAATGTTCTTACTGTATTGACGCAACAAGAAGCGGTAAACAGCATGAAACATTAAATGACAAACACTATAAGAATGATTGGATGTATGTAGGTCGAACAATAGAATTATTCAAAATGACAGTCTTACCTTTAATCATGTTTCATGAACTGACTTTTCCAAGTGCAAATCTCAGTACTAAGTCTTAATTTAACTGTCTAATAACTCGCATCATTGCCTATGAAGTGAAACAAACATATAGAGAACTGTGGGGGAAGATGGAACACCTTTATCATAATATATCCAAATATTGTAATTTCCAATCATGTTTTAAACAATTAACAACGGTGTATGGGAGTCGTGAGAATAGATTTGTAACTTATTTAAAGTTTATTATTTACTACAAAATGGGACGAGAAAAATGTGTCCCCTACTATACAGTAGGGTGGGGGCAGATGGCACACCTTTTCATTCTATTTTCTCGTCCTGTTTAGTAGTAAACAAAGAAAATTAAAATAATTATAAAACCACATCCTGACGACCCCTATAGACTGTTGTTAATTGTTTAAAACACGATCAGGATATTTGGATATTATGTGGTAAAGGTGTCCCATCTTCCCCCATCCTACTATATATAACAATTAACGCTTTGAGAAAGAAAAAGGTCTACAAAACCGAATAAAACTTTTTTTACTGTTGTACGTGGCCTACAGGGTATAAAAATGCGAACAATATGCACTGAGCTCATATTACAGTTTTATTTCTGCGAATAATTGATTCCTATCAGCCGTTTTCTTCGTCCTTGTTGTCACCAACAAGTGAAGGTAAGCAATCCTTGAAGTTTCTATAGTCTCTTGGTCTGCTAAATTTATGTTGGCTATTTTTCTATTCGTTGTTTTGTTATAATTCATCAGTTTTAGCTCTTTTTATTTTGATTTTTTATTCGAATATCAGTAAAAGTATAGTAATGTGGGGAAGACGGGACACCTTTTCATTTTATTTTCTCATCCTATTTGTTAGTAAACAAAGAATATTATAAAAAATTATAAAACTTTATTCTCACCACTTTCATAGATTTTTGTGAATTTTTTAAAACGTGATCAGGATTTTTGAATATTATGTGATAAAGGTGTCCCATCTTCCCCCATCCTACTATATCACCCCCGCGTATATTTCAGTAAGTCGTCGCTGTTATGGATTTGATAACCTTGCCGGACCTTTTGGCTAAACATGGCCTACAGACATCTTTAGCAGGCCATGGGCTAAAGTTTGTTCGATAAATTCAACCAACATCGGTTACTTTGAAGGACGTGGAATCGTGAAAAAAAAACTTGATTTTCGTAACCCATGCTTTTAAAGTGTGAGGTGTAAACCAGTCATTTGATGTTCTTTTTTTGTTCAGTCAATAAATGCTTACAGCGGTTATAGCCGAATAGTGCAGTTGGTTGAAGCATCGTGATAATAACGCGAATGTCGCGGGATCGATTCCTGTATTGCTGGTCAAGTTGGTACCTCGAAAGCTCAGTTGGGATAGCGTTAGTTTTAATTTTGAAGTAAATTACCAACGTCCATGGGTGGGCTCGAACCACCAACCTTTCGGTTAACAGCCGCTTACACAAATGTATTAAGCAAGCAAAATTGAACCTAAATCTTAGCTTTATGGCGTCCGGAGACCAATATAAAGAATAGTGACATTTATTCATGCGTGTTGATCATAAATAGATATATATTTTTATTCGTTGCCAAATAATGTATGTGGCTGATGTATCAACACACACTACAACAATATTGCATACAAGACCAACATAAATATCTTCACTTTGTAGTAGGACCTTATTTGTGCTAATAAAACGTAGCAAAATTGTAGTCGTGATGACATGGATGCTAAATTAAGTATCAAAGATTATTAACAACAGGATAAAATCAAACGGGCGAAGTAAAATTTTTAAGGGTTGTCAAAATTGAAAATGTTTAAGCGCTTTGTGGGTGACGTAGCGTGCATGCTGCTGCCTCTAGTGGTCGAGGATACGAAGGTTGCCGGAGACAATCTTGTTTTCTAAGAAAGCACCAGATGGGATATCAATTCGTTCACCGTGGTTGGCGATGATTATCACTGTCCCCTGTGACGTAATAATAATTAATAATAATAATAACTTTATTTGTCTCTTCGATTACAGTGGCGAAGATTTAGAAATATTTTAAACAAAAAGACATTATATATCGACAAAACAACAGTTGTTAAAACACGCTTACAGTTAAAAATATATATTTACATTTACTTGGAAGATATTAAGCATGGTCGCTACACCTGGCAGACAAACAAGCAATTTATGTTTAACTATTAACAAGTTAGTCTTATAACCAAATTAAAAGATAATAACTAAATTTAATGAAAAAACAAGCAAAGGTTTTATGGTATGAAAAATGAGCTTTACAAAAACACAGCTGGCTATGGTTAATGACGTCATCGCCACTTACCTTAAGCGTGACGTCTTTTCCAAACGTGACATCACCACTGACTGTGAGGTGGTCGAGTTCAAGCATGTCCGGTATGTTCGCAAATCGACCGAGAAATTTGTGGATCTAAAGTTAATTAGATGGTTCTTATTTTTTTGGACAGTTGGCAAACTAAGCAGCTTATCCATGGTTGTTAGTTGTTACACCCATACTTATATTCTATTGTTGTGGATAAGCATAAAAATTTATTTAAACGCATTGTAATTTGTATTTGACGGAGGAGGGTAAAACTTTCACAAAAAAAAATAATCACCCACAAAGTAACATACTTGTTAACTCGTCGTTTTCCAGCCACGCGAGGATAAAGTTACATTCATTCATTCAAGTGTCTCAGTGTCACACATACTCATTTAAGGTATTTGCAAAAGTGATAACAACAAATAACTTAAGATACTTATAATCAGAGTCAGGCAAAACGGTTAGCATTGTCTTGTCGCTGCTACCATTGTGGGCAAATGTGTCCTTGGGCAAGACACTTAACGGTAACTGCACCGACCCAGTGGTCACTAATGGGTTGTTCAAATTATCAGCCACACATAAAAAATCCTTTACCTATTAGTATTATGTAACAATGCAACTTTAAACTTTAAATTTTCATTCAGCTAAACTTAATTGAATTTTGTTATCTCCGTTACCTTTGAAAAATGTTCATCACCAAGCTTAATGAGAGGTGTGGTTGGGAACTGACGCTTGCTACTCATCACCATTGATCCATTCTTCAACTCATAGAGGTTGCTCATCACCAGCAGAAGATCAGAAGTTTTTTTCACGGGGAGGAAACGGCTCCGAGGAACGTTGATACCTGGAAGAAGATGAAGTTGGATTAGAACTTTACCCTTTTAATATATAGTTGGGTAGGGGAAGATGGGACATCTTTAGCACATAGTATCCAAATACCCTAATCGTGTTTTAAAGAATTAAAAACAGTCAATGGGAGTTGCAAGGATACCGTTCTTTAATATTTGAATTTTCTTTGTTTACTACCAAATGCGAAAATAGAATGGAAAGGTGTCCCATCTTCTCCCACCCTACTATATCTAGCGCTGTAGTAGCAATGTAGCAAAACCATGCAATTCAAAGCAAAAAAATCAAAAAGTTGAATATAGTTGTAAAAAAACAATTCTAAAAACACTTTTCATAAAAAAATCAATATAGTCATCAATTTAATTTCAAGTGCAAACAATCAGTTTAGCCTTTCTTATGGGTGGGTGTTAGTGGAAAGTGGGGATGTGCTTAACTGCTTAGTATCTAAACATTAGTTAGAGGTATGGATAGCTGGTTTGAAATTGTGTGTTTAAGTTCACATGAAAGTGCAAGATTCAGCTTTACGGTTTATAAAGAAAACTCTTAAAATAAAGAATATGAATTTGACATTCAATCCCAAACCCAACGTTATTCAGCATTCAAAATTATCAAATAACAACTATTTTAAAACAGTTAAACAGACCAAAGTTAAGTAACTATTTATAAAGTGTGACCGCAGAAGAGGCAAAACAGGGCAGAATAAAACACATCCATTTTTACCGATTGCATTGTGAAAGTTTTTAATTCCAGCTCCACTTGCAGTTTCAAGTTGAATAACATTGGTTCCATTGGCAAGTCTCTGTTGGTAAATTTTTGATTAGTTTCAGAACTTTTAACAATTTATACCCAAGATAATACATAATTTAAGTGGTTTTAATTTTTTCGGCCTAGACCTATTTTTTAGGAAATATGATAGACCACAAACATAAATTTTATTTTTTTACATATATTAGTATTATGAGGTAAAATTTTGTAAAAACATTTTTTTTGGTAATTAAATGTTTAGTAAGCTTTTTAACACAAATAAAAATTTACATAAAATAAAATGTAAAAAAAATGATATTAAATACTTACAAATATCCACAGAAAATGTATAAAAAAGTTACAAAAAATTAAAACAGTTACAAAAAAAGTCATCAAAAAAAAGGTTTTAAAAAAGTCGGCCTAAAATCTAAAACCGTTTCATTAACAAGTTTACCTTGTTGTTTACAATAACTTCCATCTCCATTTTCCCAGCAGTTGTTAGTTCCGATATAGACTGCATACTCATCCATAAGTTGTTGGTGTTGAAGATCTTGAACTTTGAAACACTTTTGAACTCGTCCACGTGTTCCTTGGGAACTTGCGCAATCTCGAGCAAACGAAGTTTGTTCTCGTATTCAATAAGTGTACCACCCTGCAGGATAATACATTGTTTGTGGTTAGTAAAAATATAACAGTAATAACACAGTCAATGGATATACAATTAGTCATCAAATTTATTAACACAGTTTTTCTGTTAATGAAACTAATCATGGTACTACATACCCTATTTCGAAGACATTCACCACCAATGGGGCCATGACCCCTTGTTCTTTATCAATAAAATAAACTAGATTAGCTTAAACATATTTCTGTTTTACTATATTTTACAATTCACAGTAATTACTCAGAATGAACAAAATTCATAAGCAGATTTCTGCACACTGGACATCATTTTCAAAAACGTGTGCAAATAAAATATATCTATATATAGTAGAGTGGGACAAGATGGAACACCCTTAGTAGATATATAGATAAATCCAAATATTCTGATCGTGTTTTAATTTAAACAATTAACAACGCTCCATGAGAGTCGTGAGGATACGGTTTTATAATTCTTTGAATATTTTTTGTTTACTATCAAAAGGGACAAGAAAATAGTATGAAAAGGTGTTCCATCTTTCCCCACCCACCCTACTATAATATCAAAGCTACAAAAAGAAATAATCTATACATAACATTCTGCCCACTAACTATTCACTAAGTTACCAAGCATCTAAACTAATAGTTATATTACCTTAACATCAGCTCTTGTTTTATCTGTCACCTCCATCACAAAATCACACGGTTTGCTGCCCTCAGGTGGATTTACTAGCATGTTTAAGATGTCTATGGTGGTAATGGTTAAGGAGAAATTTACAAAAAATCAACTGAACAGGCATGTAAGAAGCCGAAACATGACATTTTTCTTAAAAATTAACAAATTTAAAAAAAAGAAACACAAACATAGATTACTAAATAGTGAATGCTTTTGCAACAGTTATTGAATACACTGAATATTAAAATAAATAATTAATTATCTCTATAATAAATTAACAACAAAACTTCAATAAAGGATACTGAGGTCAATGGTTGCCCCTAAGTTGTCGATGTTTGAAACAAAGACAAACTCGCGGCCTTCTTTAACAAATTTATCAAGCAGACCGGACTTGACAAAACACTCGTAAACATCTCCATGACCGGGTGGATACCACGCCTCTAGTGGATCGTTACAAGATTGCGCAATCGGAAGAAGAGATTCTTTGTTAATGCGAGGGTACCTGGAAAAAAGAAAACCAAACTTTATGTTACGATATTTCGAAGTTTTGAAATGTTGTAATTATCAGTATGACAGTATCTGTATGGTTGATGCCGTGTATCCCATAAAGGGAAATGGGATAAAGGCGAAAGTTGACCTACTGCTCTATAATTAACACTTCAGTGCAAACCCCAAAAAATGTTCTGTTCCTATATAGCTATGGTGCCCACAATTTTGAATATTTGGTCATTACCTCAATATTTGAACTACTAAGTCACCATAATATACCTTTAAACATTTATAATTATAAGTACAAGCTGCTCCCACAATTTAAAAAAAAGGTGTAATAAAGTAACATAACTTACCTGTTTTGGTTGAAAGTGTGGATTTTCACGTGACACGACGCATATTTACGTAGAATCATATTCGTGTCATCATCAGTGTTGAAAGAATTCATCAAAACCAGAGGAACTTGGGCGTCGTACTTCTTGTTTAATGACTTTGGAAATAATTTAAACAGAATGAGTATTTAATAAAGCCATGGTTAAACTACCAAGGGTAAATCAACAATATGGGGTCTTAAAAATTTTTTTTTTATTAAACCCATGTAAAAATTGTACCATTATTTCATCTGTTACTGCAGATTTAGACTAACCTTTTTTATTATTGTAATATTAGTTTTCTGTATAAAGTAGAAAAGTTATTGGTGTGCATAGCACAACCATTAAAGTGAGCTTTTAATCAGTCATAGACAAAAAGTGACTGGTCGTAAATATTTATGTGACAATCTCTTTTCAAATTTGCTGGCTGCGTTGAGCTACAGAGTCTGTGCTTATGTTAGATTTACAGATACCTACTGTTTTGGGTAAATATTTTGGCTTCCTGGTTTAATGTATTAAGAATGTAACAACAACACAGGCCTGTAAGTTTTGAACCCAGAACCCTCTGCTACAAAACTAATATTTTACTGTCCGTACAAGTTGTACACGGTGGACATCTAGGGTGTGAACATGTGTGGTTAAAAAAGCATTCCAGAAGATCAATTTGTAAAACACAATTTTTTAACCGTAAAATGTAAAAGTGTTCCTTTGGTTTAGCCACAAGCACAACAATCAATTTGTATTTTTTTGTATATGTTCGGGACTCAATATTTTTGTAGTTGTTAATTGTTAGCAGTTCCTAGCATAATAACCACAAACAAACCTCTATCTGCTGGACTGTCAGATCAAGAAAAGTGAGTCCGCTACGAACGGAGATCAAACTTTTAGGGCCAGTACACCCCATGCTCGTGCCGAGGCCACCATTTAACTTGACAACCACCAACTTGCTGAGAAGATGTTTTTCAGTTCCCGATAAAGTAGGTTTCGAGATTTCACTGTAAGATTTGATCTGAAAAATACAAAAGACATAAACTTAGTGTGATAGTCTTAGAGTCTTTACTCTTTATATTTTATAATTTTTTTTCTTATAAATATAAGTATTGCCAAGGCATTACACCGGGCTTTTTACCTTTAAAATACTAAACAACTAAAATACCAACAATTTTTTTTGAACATTATAATAAACAAATACTTACATATCCCTCTGGTGGAGACTTGATATCATTCCAAACAATAGAAGGTCCGGATTTAAGCAAGAATCGCTTGAATAAAGTTTCAAAATTTGCCAAATCTTTCTTGATTATCTGCACATAGAAAAAAAGGCTATTTTCCAAATGGCAATCAAAAAAAATAAAAATACAATGAATTTTAAATGCTAAATTTGATTAGCAATTATAAATTAAAAAAAAAAATTATTTTGATATATATATACGCTAGCAAGTAGCAACAATGACATCAAACAGATTTCAGCTACTAACATTGCAAGAAAAAAGTAGTTTTGGTTAAAAAATAAAACCCATGTTAAATTAATAAAAAAACATGTTAAATTACACAATTTTGATACAACCAAGCAGCCTACAGTACAAAATGAAATTAACTAATATGCATTATAGTCTTAGGGTATATGCCCATATGTAAAAACTATAAATTAAAGGCCAAAGTTTCAAATTAAACTGTTAAGTAATTTTCCATTTACTGTAACTATCTATTCAAATCAAAACAATCAACTAAATCAATCTATTTGTAACAAATGCACTTTATTTTAGCCAGTTAAACTTGTTTACCAAGATATTTCTTTAAATAGAGTAATATTTTTCAAATATTAGCTTATTATGCAACCTAAAATATGACTCTTCCTAAAATACAATAAATATAATAAAGATTCCATGGTTTTCTTGGTCAAAAAGGTTCCCGACTTGTAATAAACCCTTATAAAATCCTAACCTCTCTGTATTCTTTCTCTGCAGTGTTCCCAAGTTTATCAAGTTCATAACGAAGCGCTGACTTTGCATCGTTCTTCATGAGCTGCTGAAACTCCATAATGCTCTGAGTCCTCTGCATTGTTGATCCTCGTGATGGGGAGAGGTTAGGATCGGAGAAGAGAAGTTCCCAATCCACGTAGTTTGTTGATGATTGACGACGAATTCCTGAGGATAAATATGTTGGAAAGATGTTTATATATAGTTTCACTAATGCTGAATGATTTAACTTATTGTGTACTGCTACCTCTACCTTTATTAATTAGGTTAACTATTAGCACTTTAACAAAATATTGAAAGTTATCAATTGCAAATACAATACGATAAAGTTCCTGTATATGCAAATCAAAAAAAGAAAACAAGATTGTCTATTTCTTAAGTCAAAATTTGAGAAATGGCTTAGGGCTTATAGTTGGGAATAAAATGGAACAACAAAAAAATGGAAAAAATGCTGCAATGAATAACTAAATTAAAATAATGCATGTAATGTTGCTACAAATGTTAATAATGAGTTGCAATCGCAACTATTGTCAGCACATGATATATACATCATAGATATCGTATTCAAAATAAATTTGTTAAAGTTTGTATGAAACACGAAACATGCACATGATGTGACAGAGATAAAAAAGAATTGCTTTACAATGTTTGCACTCAAGTTCAGTAAACTACAACATAGCCTATATATATGTAAGTATACAATAAAATGATCTTAATAATTAATATTAATACAAAAGTTAAAGTTATCAATGTAATTTAAACATCACATACGTACATACAACATACATCATGCTTATATTGTATTTGTCAGTTTTTATAAATGTTTAAGATTTATATATACAAAAATATAAATCTAAAAATAGATCAGTTTGATGTATATATACTGTAGCAGACAGCAACATTTGAAGAAAATAAATATTCGTTTTATTAATAGTTTACCCAAACGGTTAAACTGTGCAGTGTAATTGTTTGCAAATGGAAATAAAGCAATGGTTAGGGACTTTAGGGTTAAGGTTAGTGAATGATGTACTGAGCTTTAACATGCATGATTTCAAAAGAAGTGAAATTTTTAAAAAAATAACTCCACACTTGACAGAATGAAATAACATACATTCTACACAAAAGAAAACACTTAAGGTGCAAAATTCAATAAAATACGTACGCTAACTACTGGCTTCTGTCTTCTGTTAAACAACTTTTCAAATTTCCGCCAGAAATAATTGAAAATAAAAATGTTAGTTTTAAATAAACTGAAATGTCCTGGAAGCCGAAATATTGATTTGGTGAGACATTTAGAGAAACCACAATCAGGGTAAATAGCAGCCAATTTAGTACGCATCAAAACTGGCTAAAATATGGAAATAGTGTTGAGTAGAGTAATCGGTAAGATATATGCTTTAAATAAAATTAAAATAGGTAAACAACACACAATTTTTATTATGTATTTTTACTCTGAATAAGTAAAAACATTTTTAATCGATCAAAGATATTTAACCCATCATACATATCAATATCATAATCTAAGGTCTTAGTAGGGCACAATAGCAATAAACTTTTAACAAAAACTGCTGCGTACGTGCAGAAATCTGCAGAATAATTGAAGTTTCGCAACTTTGTGAGCGATGTATGACACGGCAAATTTTAAGACTTACGATTGTGCTTAGTCACGTTCGTAATTTCCGCTTTACTCACTTAGTAACTACCGGTAACTACCATAAATGCTGCCAAATTAATTCAGACCAGAGTGACTCTGATTCAGACAATACCGTGCGCCATGTTAATTCTTTATTGTCAGCTATTTAAATACCTACGGTACTTTAATATCCGCATGACCTTAAAGAGTATGCAACTTAATCACCGCAGACTCCCAGAAGTAAAGGTTAATCAAATACAAATGTCAAACCATAGAAGTTTACTGATGCAGTAACCGACACAACCGATTCCGTTTTAACATTTGGGCTGCTACTGGTTGGTGGTTAAGTATACATCTAGTTATTTATCTTTGCATTGGCAATGGTAACGAAATGTTTTATTTGTTTTTACATTTGTAAACCCCGGAGAAAACGCGGCATTAAAAAACGAAAAACATTATTCTTTATAAATCCCTTCAAAGCAATTATGAGGTGGGAACATATACTTAAAACGCTTCGCGTGAATGCTAAAAAAGATACAATTTATCTTTGATATAAGGGTTTGTTCTTCTAAATATGGTTTGCAGGGTTTAAATTATGACTTGGGAATACGTTACACTTCGTCACCCATTTAACCGGAGTTCCCCTCAAAAGTTTTGGTTACACGGACCAGTAACGTTGTATGCGATGTATTCTACCAGTTCCGTTTTCTTTTAAACGTTATGTGAGAAGAACGTGTATGAGCCTATTGTTTTACAGTTTCAAATAACGCCAGCTGTAAGATAAAGTGTAGGCTACTGTTGTAAATTGTATCATATTTTTATGTCTTATACTTGTCGAGTTTGCGGTTTTCTTCTGTAAATTTCATAACAGTTAATCGAACAATCGCATGTATTAATGCAAGAGCATTCATGCACCAAGCAATGAGACGAAAACATGTGAAACAGCGGAACATAGCTTTGCAGGAAAGTGAGACAAAGTTGTCAAGCAACAAAGAAAGGAAAACGTATCTTCTACGTGGCAACAGCTCGACTGTACCTTCAATTATTTTCTGCATAGTTTTAGCGCTTTACACGTCATCAATATATCCATCAGTACCCGGAGGCGATTCAGGTATGTATCATTTCTTTAATTAACGACATTTTCTTCGCAAGAACGATAATCTAGTTTAATCCTATACCATGTACACATAAATTTTATATGCTATAGTAGAGTGGGGGAAGACGGGACACTTTTATCACATAATATCCAAAATATCCGAATCATGTTTTCAACAGTTAACAACGGTCTATGGGAGTCGTAAGGTACGGTTTGGTAATTCTTGGAATGTTCTTTGTTTGCTACCAAATAAGGTGAGAAAATAGAAGGAATAGGTGTCCCATCTTCCCCACCCTATACTTTATAAAATACTCACATGTATATTTCTATTTCTTTTAACGGACCAAATGTCCCGCACAAAAAAAATACTGTTGGAACCTAAATCCAATATTTTCTGACGTGTTTTAACCAATTAACAGCGCTTGTTTAGACTCGCGAGGCTATACGGTTATATAATTCTGTGACTGTTCTTTGTTTACTACCAAATGGCTCAAGAAAAGAATGAATTTTCTATCGTTCTCTATTATACAGCATCGCAATCGTTAAATGTACAAATTTTCAACGAAACTCATGTTATAAAAAAATACGTTCAACAATGTTTTCTCCGTAACAGTTGTATACCAAATATATTATTCCGGCAAACAAAAACTTCCCTTAAACGTTTTTATACTGAATCACTACGCAACTGCATACACAATAGTTATTAACGACTTAGAATAGCCATTCCCTTTTAAAATTATTAAGTTAATATTACAAAGATTTACAGGAGAACTCGTCATTGCTGCGCATGAACTAGGGGTGAGTAAATATTGGTTGATATAAAGTTTGGAATAAAGCCCTATATACATTAACTTTTTGTTTTGTAGAGTAAATACTACGAGTTTTTTGTATAGTAGTGGGGGAAAATGGGACACATATTCATTCTATTTTCTCGTCCCATTTACTAGTAAACAAAGAAAATAGAAAGAGTTATAAATCCGTATCCTCACAACTTCTATAGACCGTCGTTAATTGCTTAAAACACGATCCGAATTTTCGGATACTGTGTGCTAAAGCTGTCCCATCTTTTCCCAATTTACCATATATCTAAATCGAATTTGTTAAATCTTCTTAAAGTAAAAGCATATTTTAAACGTCATGCATTGTTAGTTTTTTTATCTTTAACTCTGTTGCTTAAACACCAAAACGTTGCGCCTTCAACCCGAACATTATTACTGCACCGCCACCATAGACCATGCCATGGCATATCTACTTACCCAACATGATTCTAAGTGTTTTCGTCAAAACTTTATATTCAGCGACTATATCAGCTTGTAATTACAGTT
Organism: Ciona robusta; assembly: GCF_009617815.1. NCBI lineage: Eukaryota > Metazoa > Chordata > Ascidiacea > Phlebobranchia > Cionidae > Ciona > Ciona robusta. The sequence continues at coordinate 4,213,979 of NC_143245.1, read as the reverse complement.
TTGGGTTGCAGCTTATTCCAGCCGGTATAACGGTTAGGTTTCCTATGATGCGAACACACAAAAATACTTCAGCTGCCTGAGAGATTATACTAAAGAAATTGCAACAGAATACTTTAATCGCCGAGCAACAAATGTATAAGACACCGCAGGGTCTTAAATGAACGAATAGGCTTTCAGAACACGACCTGTCTGTTGCACTGCTGTGCTAGCAATAAGTCTGAACAGTCTAACTATCAGACCCAATACTCTGTAAACGACGACACCACCTGACATTCCGGTATAACAAGTTCGTGGCCGAGACGTCGTCTTCACTGCCGAAGCGCAGACTAATCAAATTCATGCTCGCTTTATTGTATATATTATGACTTCGGAAACATCCAATTTGTACCACGTCCAAGCTCGCTCTCGTTAAAAACCGCGCGTTTCGTCCTATAAACGATATATGGCGCAGTTTCGAGATTCTCGCTGCTTATGTAATTAGGTCGCCCCTGAAAGGAACATACGTGTTTTTACACCACAAATGATACATCAGTTGCCTAAGGCATTTATGAATGTCGCGGCGTTTTAATAAAAGTTATTGCATTGCAGAATTAAGGCGCAAAAAATATGTGAAAATTCCCGATAAGTTGTAGATATTATGTGTTTAATTTGAAAACTTTTTTTAATAATTCCACCGAGATAAGATAAGCTGCTTATACCCAGTATATATATCGCTAACGTTTTTTTTATAACTACGTAAGTTGCACTTATTTTGATATTCCGCTAAAACATAGGCTTATGTCAGGTTAAAGTTTGTTGTTAATTACACATACATTAAAATTAATGACGTTTACGCCCCTAATAAAATATATCTATTGTTATTAACTCGAATTTGGCATTCGCAAAACCCTTCTCTGACGTCACAAACACGGTCGATAAACTTGGACCAATAAGATTAAAGGAATAATTCTAGGCAACCAATCGCCTGAGGGCATAAACGCGATCGTGTCAACGCGGCCAAAATGCGCGATCCTGATTGGCTGAGTGGAAGAAGGCGTAAAAGGGCAAAATAAACTACACGCTTTTGGTGTATACAGAATACGAGGAACATGTACAGTGACAGTGTGGTCTACCTATCATGAAGACAATATATACAGAAGAGAGTTTTTCGACCTCCGAAAAATATACAAAATATACAAATTGTGTCTATTTTAAAAAATACACACATATACCAACAGAAAGTTAAATAATTAAACAAAAAATCACTTTTTCCACAACGCAGCCTATCTTCTATATTATATGTATATATAGGAAATATTTAAAACAAGTTTTCCGGGAATTACTACGGTCGGTTAGCTAATTAGTTTTTCGGTATTTAATCACGTTAACTAATTTAACATGGATAGCGTATATCCGTCTATACGAAAGTATTGCTGGATATAAAGGCCATAATCGGTTTTAAAAACACCATGAAAATAGCTTTACTAATGGCATTATAAAATATATATGACGGTTTTGGGGTAATACCACGAATTAGTACCGCCGTTACTTTATTAATTGACAACCTACCAAAGAAATATATTAAAACACATAAAAAGTTATTTAGCGATTCGCACACCAGATGTAATTTTATCGATTCGAAAATAGACGGGCAAGACAGGATTGTTAAAAATCCATATAAATTTTGATAAATGCACGAAATTTTCAAGTTTTTTTTTATAAATCTATGAAACTAATTTAATCGTTCACACTTGCAAACTAGAAAGTTTCATCAGCTTTGCTATGTTTCTTACTATTTCGCATTTTTTACCTGGTAAAAATATTATTGTTTCTGTTCAACAATAATCGGCTTTGTTATATATATTAGCTTTGTTAAAAACAATAATCAGCTTTGACGCGAGTTTTAATTTAAGTCGTGATAACACAAATAATTCTGTAACAATACTTTCTGATTATCTTTAAATGGGACCCCCACATTAAAGAAAATTAAAAAAAGTTTCGCCTGGCAAAGTGTCCCATCTTCCCCCACCCCACTATATCTCAGTTTTTTCACAAAACTAAAACTAATTTCATAACATTAATCTAAACTGTACGAAATATATTTCATCCTATTATATTCAACTATTATACTGCATTGATGATTCAAACTCGCAAACTACAAAATTTCGTTAGTTTTGATATGATTTACCGAGCAACTGAAATGACCATTTTACTATTATTCTTTTTTTCAGTCATTGAAAAAATGTCGTCTTCGTTTGATACCAATGTTTTCTACTTAACAACGCTAACCTCCTTTACTGCACACTTTGTTATAGACTTTTTAACATAATATCGGGCAATACTGTCACAACTCTTTTGTCTGTCATTAAATGGGTACCTCTGTAAATGAAGATTTAAGTTCCGTCTTACCCCCATTTCCCCCACTCTACTACATCCAATACTTCTTAATCGTGTTTTATAGCAATTAACAGCGTTTTTTAGAGTGATGATATGGTAATCTGTAGGTGTGTTTTTGTTTCCTATACCAAATAGGACGATAAAAGATAATGAAAGCATCGGCCATCTTACCCCAAACTATCATATTAGCAATAACGTTTCGTAATATATAGCTTAGAAAACCGATAACAAATTTAAAAACGGTATTTTCGCTTTAAGAAACAACAGTAGTAAATAAATGTCACCTATAACGTGACATGTCGTTGGGGAAACTGAGAATTATAACACGTGGATGTCTTATTTCTTGCACCTTATATGCCTTTTTGTTCGCGTGACCATGTGACCGTTTTTATTTAATTTGTATGGCTAGAAATTTCGAAATTCCATAAGCGATCTCTGGGTTGTATCAAGCGCTTTAATCAATGTCAGCTGCGCCAGTCAAAGCGAAAACGTGACTTTTGTAAATCTACATGTGTATATAGAATATATACGTTACATCGTACACCACGAGACGATATGAACCCTCTGGAAGGCGAGTATATGTTACAAACCAATATTTGCACCACAAACGCGTTATTGTTATATAGCACTCGGTTGATATATATGTTAATTAAAGATACGTATACGTTTTGAAATGATTTTGCCTAAAAAGGATAAATATTAGTAACACATAAAATAAACAAATCGGTCTGCATGGTTAAAATACAACAAATGTCTTAAGAAGTATCGTTTTCTTCTGTTTGGTACAATACACACTTGTGTTTAAACTTCGGCCAAATCTGGATCGGCTTTAAAACACCCTGGCTCGATCGATTTAGTTTGTTCACCTTTGCTCCAGCTAACTTCCGCTACTGTTGGTATACACAACAATGTCGATGGTAATTGTTAATTTATGACGATCACCGTCCCGATTTTAGAGCAATATGTTGCAATATACAATAAAGTGTACAGCAGTGTAGCGACAGGCAGTGTGTTAACGGCAAAAAAAACTATACACACCACTTACCTTCTGCCGTTGAATGTCTCAACTCTAAAGCTTTAAAAACCCTATTTATGATTCCGTCTTGGGCCGTTTTGGTCTTAAAATCCTCCGACTTTTCGGCACTATGTATATCCACGCTTTGCTCTGGCATTGGAAATCCACTTTTACGTTACACGTAAAAACCAGCTAGTCACCAAACTTTATCTACAACCCTATAGAATGACAACGGTTCCATAAAGTTACGCTTTGCCGTTCTCACTCAAGTGTTAAACCACAATTGGCTGGTAGTATACAGCTACAATCGAATGCTAGCGCTACGCGTCTCGAAAACACATCGGAATGAACGGAAGGATACGTGTGACAGATCTCAATTGTTCTTTATCATTCGCACACATTAGGCGGTTACGTTACATTTACAGTGCAAACTATATTTCAGTAATAAATGTATATGAAGGTGATTACGTACAGCCAGCAACAATAAATACACTTGTCTGAGATTTTTACCACCTTGACTTTGACTGAAGTAAAAGTAACAAAATGAGACTTTGGAACGTGAATAATTTACCATTAAGTGATCTATATTAACATTATTAGCAACTAATTATTACCTTAAAATACCAAACACTGTCGGAGTTTTATGAAGTACAACAATATGCCCAAAAATGTCTTGGAAAAAGTTATAAAAAATGCTATAAAAACAGTGGCTGTCGTACGGCCCGTTTTGTCAATTTGCACAACAGGAGTGGCCGCTTGTCTGATTTGGGCGTCCACGCAAAACAATTAACGTACACGTCATACCAACCACGTCGCCTTTGTACGTATACTGTACAATGTGTGACGTTCAATGAGTACCAAATTTTATTTGCGCACGATGCCTCGCCAAACGTAGTAAAATTCCCGTAATTTAAATAGTTGTAAAGAATAACGATACTGAATTATGTTGTAGCTATACAATTTTGGAAAGTTTACTAATTAATTTAAACGCAATAGTTTAAGCGCTCGCATCTAAATTATGTTTTTTTTTAATTTAAAGACCGATACTGCACAGTTGTTTATCCCTGTGCAAGACACTTAACATTAATCGCTTAAACCCAATAGGAATAGTCAGTAACATATTGCCTCAATTAGCTGGTATACAGAAAAATAATCACCAACAAATTTACATATACTTATGCGTATTAAATAGGTCATAACATGTAAATGTTTCAAGTGGGTTTCTATTTCAGGTGGCGCACCCGCCGGGGTATCCCCTCTTCACGATGCTCGCAAAGTTATTTCAAGTTATACCATCCATATCTCCTGTGTGGTCGGTTGGATTTATGTGTGCGTGTTTTGGTGCCGCGTCAGCCGCTGTTTTGTTTTCACTTCTACACAGGTTATTTTATGTAATGAAAGTTCGAATTATATTTATTTTTAAAATCATTAATGTGTTTTTGTGTTATTGCTTTAAAAAAAATGACAATATGTGTTTTTACCGTTTTTAATATAACACAAAATGCGTTTTAAATATAGTTTATTTTGTATACCATGTTATGTTGTTGTATACCTTCTATGTTTACTTTTTATAACTAAAAATTAAAATTGGTTTTGTGATATTCTCGGGCCACAGAATGTTTTCACTTAACTTTTCTCAAATTTATCTGTTATTCTTAAAGTTGCTTTGTCACAGAATGACGGGTTCAGTTTTATCCGGTGTATTTACAAGTTCTGTATTTGCGTTCTCTCAATCAACTTGGATGTGGTCGATTACTGCAGAAGTTTTTTCGTTGAACAATTTCTTCATTGTATCTTTGCTCTGGGTAACGATACAGTTCAGTGAGCAATCCCAGGAAAAGGGAAAGTACCCAGGGAATGTGAGTGCTTTTACTACTTTTTTCTAACAACGAGAATGAAGTATCACAATAGCCTATTATTTTTGGTGTAGAAATCAACTTATTTATATATAAAAACATATGAGTCTGGCACAGTGGCACAGTTAGATCTAATGCTTGCCACTGGAACGAACAAAACAGATTCAAAGCTTAATGCTGCCAGCATTGTGGGCAATTTAACAGCCATAAATTTACATACATGGTAACTAGTAAGTGAGCACAACACATAAGGTGTTATAGAACAGAAGTCCCTTGTTATAATGAGTGCCATTGAATGAATGAATGTAACTTACTTTGTTCTCGTCTGGCTGAAAAATAACAGTCGTTATAACACGAGTTTTTATACACCTTTTGCCAGCTTACGAGTTATCATGTATGTTACTTTGTGGGTGATTATTATTTTTTGGATTTTTTTTCTATTTTACTATGTATCGCTAATAATTTGGACAACCCATTAGTGACCACTGGGTTGGAGCAATTGCCGTTAAGTGTCTTGCCTAAAGACACATACGCTTACAATGGTAGCAGCGACGAGCCTTAAAGCTATTACCTCTGGGTTACAGGCAGGCGCGCTATCCACTTTGTCACACCGCCCAACATTGCCAGGCGATGATAAATATGTTGCATTCATTCTTATGGGATTCTTTCTAAACATTCTAGATCCTATACACTGGATGTTTCATATGTGGTATCAGTTTGACCAATCAGCACACAATGGTGGTTTACGTCGCATTTACATCATTGTGGGTTATATCGGTTTTATTAAAAACAAAGGTAATTTGTTTAGTTGTTTTTTAAATTGTTTGTTGTGTGATAAGTTGTCCATTTAAAATGTCACCAATACAAGTCCTATTCTTGGTTTCAACATTAATTTTACTGATTTAGGTTATGGACATATACATCCTTTCCAAAATGGTAGCATCATTTCTTGTTGGCTTGTTACCTTACATCTATTTACCTATTTCTAGTGTTTTCAGGTGAATGTTTTGTTTTTATATGTTTTATAACTGTGTAAAACAACTTTAATTTATATTAATAAACTAAACATGAAGTTTATGTTACTAACCTGACATATTCTGCACCCCGCTACTCACATATAATTCCATTCAAATTGGTGCAACTACATTTTATACTGATTGTTACTCAACACTATCAAAAATATGTATATCAAATGTGATATGTATATTAAAAATCAGGGATGTTGTACTGAATTAAACTACTTGCAATCAGCAAAATGTGACATTGCTTGTTCTTTAACAAAACACAAAACAACCTCTAAACCCAAAAAATATTTTTGTTCCAGTAACGCAAGGTCTACTTGGGGTGACCACAGCAGTTTCTCAGCTTTTATAAATCACTTGTTAAGAATTCAATATGGCAGCTTTCAGCTTGCTCATGGAATAAGTGCAGCAAATTTTACCAACAATATTTGGGCTCAACTTATGCACTGTACGAATAATCTAACTAATACTGTGGTTATTTTAGCTGTGATAGGAGCAATGGTGGGGCAAAGGTTAGTTTAAGTTTAATCTATACCATGATTTCACTCATAGCCATTAAAAAAACAGGTTTGTGAAGAGCTGTAGAAGTTGTATTGACCCGCACAGTAGGAATGTAGGCTAACTTGTGCTTATGAGGCCGAATGTATCACTATTGCCATTATCTCGGTTGCCTAATGGCATGACAGAGACCATTCTGGTTATATAAATTAATGTGTATTTGTTATTCATTGAAAAGAAATAATGCCTATTTAAACAGTTGTCTATTTTTTTATAAAAACAAAATTATGGTGTTGAAAATATTTAGTAAAAATTTTTGTAAATAATTTTTTTCTTACTGATTTATTTCAGAGCAACTCGACTTGAGTTTCACCAACCCATATTTCTATGGTTTGCTATGATGCTTGGTTACTCAGCATTCTTTGCTTGGCTTGCAAACTTAGATCCTAAGTAAATGATGCAGTAACTTTTGGTTTAATTTAATTAGATGTTTTCCTTACTCTGTGCCAGAGTAAAATGTTAAGAGCGCGAGTAGGCTCAGGGCACGTCGCTGCTACCACATGGACGTATGTGTCCTTGGGCAAGACACTTAATTGCAATTGCTCCAACCCAGTGGTTGCTAATAGGTTGTCCAAATTATCAGTCATGCACAAAAAGTGTCTCTTATAAACTAACATACATGGTAACTTGTAAGCTGGCAGGAGGTGTATGAGACAGAGCATCTGTGTTATAACGACGGTCGTGCCCGTCACGCAAGGATAATGCAAGTTACATTTATTCACACAGAATGTATGTGTTATAACCTTCTAATCGCCCTCCTATGCAACAATAAAGAAGTAACATTCATTTAATTAAGTTCATACATTTAATACACTTCCCAGAGATCCTTTATACTATGGAGTGATGGAAAGATTTTGGTTGCAATCTGATATCATTGTATGTGTCCTAGCTGGTCTGGGACTCTCAACTTTACTGAAGGAAACCAAGCACTGTGACGTGATTAGCAGTGGCTTCACTTCTTTACTGGATAGTATAACTGGACTCAAAAAATATTGTGTCCAGTTTCTCGCAATCAGTGTCGTACTTTTTCAGGTATGTGTTGGTTGATGTACAGTTAAATAATAATATAGGTTATGTATAAAAATGGTATTGTACCTGCTTATCTTATTAAATTTAACTATAACATTGCATGTTGTAATGTTAAACATTTACTTGTTCAATTCATTTTTTCTAAATACAAGTATTAAAATATGAACATATTTATGCAAGTAAAAATAAGCGGCTAGCATTATAACAGAACACTATATGACCATTATGAAAAACTAAATAGGATAAAAAAATAATTTTATGTGCATTGCACAATGATTGTCACAGCATGTTATTTGTAAAACTTTTTTTATTTTTTATAAATACAGCCACAAAAACTTTGCTAGCTTAGCTTATAACCAATGACCTAGGTTCTAAATTTTAATTCACACTTCATTTCGATATTCATACCGTTACTCTCATATGTGCCAGGTTTTGCGAAATATTGAAGTTTGTAACCAAAGTAAAAACACTGTTGTTCGTGACTTTGCAATAAACATTATCCAAAGTTTACCAAATAATTCAATCTTGGTTGGCAAAGGAGATCTGACGGTGAACTCGGTTAAATATCTCACCCTGTGTGAGGGCGTTAGGTAAATAGTGACCATTTCTTAAGTTAAACAATTCTATTTTTTGGTCCTGAATGAATGCAACTTATTTACCCTCCCCTGTTTTTTTTTTTTTAAAGTTGTGTTTATGTACGACATAACAGTTCAGATTTTCCTGCGTTGATGCTAGGTGTGTTAAGTGACGGGGCATAGTGGTTAGGGCGCCTGCCTGTAACTCAGAGGTAATGGGTTCAAGGCTTGAGGCTGCTACCAAATCCCCAAAAAATATTTACCCACAAAGTAACATACATGATAACTCGTAAGCTGGCACGAGATATTAAACCCGTGTGATAACGACTGTCGTTTTCTGGCCACGCTAGGATAAAGTAAGTTACATTCATTCATTACATTCAAGTGAAAATGTGCTGCAGTTACAAAATGATTTAAATAGTTTATGAGTAAGTTACTTATAACACAGACCTGATCTGCGCTTCGTTGATGTTGAAATGATGACCATTCCTTGGTACATTCACAAAATTGGTCGTCCTTTCCTTTCAAAACAAGGTGTCATATTTCCTGGAGATAAATACCATGCCGTACCCGGCTTACATACTGATGGTAAAGTTGGATTTAATATGAAGATGTTTTTTGATGCAAACAAAGGGTAATGAACAAATGTTTGGTGTATGATGATTGTAACTTGGGTATTGTCTGTTCTCTTGCAACACCAATACCAAGGCATGCTTGTTAGAGCATCTGCCCCCAGCCCAGTTGATACGGGTTAAAGACTTGATACTGTTACCATTGTGCCCTTGCATAAAACAGTTCACAGAGAATATTCTAACTGAGTAGTCAGTTATAGGTTGTAAAGAAGTGCAAACAAAACCAGTCACAAAGTCACATGCGTGGTAACTTATGAGCAAGCATAAAGGTTTATGAAACAGAAAACCAATTTTATAACTACTGTTATTGCTCAGCCACGTAAAAAACTAAGTTACATTCACTTATATGTTCAATAATTTATTTAAGTCTGTATTAGTACAAAAAAATCAACAATGAAGGCAGAGTGATATATGATAAAAAAATAACATAAAAATTTAATCACTTGTAAACAGACACAAAGTGTATAAAATAACATAATTAAAAAAGGCACTCAAGTTATAACTTTTGAAAATTTCCAATATCCATGATAAAGATGACATTCATTCGTTAAATCCTTTTTCCCAGTCAAGACATCTTCACATGCATTGGTTTACGTAGTGAAGATACATCATGGATAAATGAATATAGGTTGTTACCATGGGGTTCTTGCCAAAGAGTTGTCCACATGTCTGAAACATTTGATCTTAAAGGTACATAAAATAAATGTTATCCAATTTTATACATCCCAGGTAACAAAACCTACCACAGTACCATTGTTTTATTTTTTACCACCACCGTAATAATATAATTAGCAGTTGATTTTATTGATATTCAGTTGATATTCAACAAAATCTTTGTGACTTTATCCACTTCAAGGACTGTTTACACTTTTACATGGTGGTAACCAAAAGATTCTGGGTATGATACCAGATGATGCTACGTCCCAGTAGTGACGAATAGATTGTCTTAACTTCCAGGGATCCAGGAATAAAAGTGGACAAATAAGAGTTTTCATTTTTTATTATTCATTCAGACTACATAAATTTGCATGTCAACATCTACAACTGGTCTTTCCCATACCGATTACCTGACTCCCATAAACGGGCAAGAGAGACCAACTTCCCATGGTCGTCATGGGAACGGGTGGCAAATGAGGAAGCGTGGTTGGCACGTGGAAGAGCCGCTTTCTATTTTCTTAATATGGCTGAAGATATGAAGAAAGCAGAGAGAAAAATTCCAGAGAATAAAGAGATATGGATGAACAAAAAGAAAGAGTTGTTTTTTGCAGCATATAAGGTCTGTACATTTTTTCTAGTTTAAAAAAACAAATTATTTCACAATACAGACAAACTATTATGCACCGGATATGGTGATTTGCTTGGGTATTTATATTTACCTTTATGTTTATTTGTTTAATATGTTTCTCAGTTACTTCATGGTACATAAACAGCTTTAAATTGTTCTTTTTATGACATTACCAAAATGTATATATAGCCCCCACTGGATATACAGGATCGCTGGTTGGGTTATATGACTCCGTGCTGATCCGACTTCATATACAGGCTTCAGCGGGGTGCTATATCTACTGTAGTACTAATTGCTTTTATTACCAGAAACCAAACAGTTCATGATATCTTGCTATGTTTTATTCCTTTTTCTGGTATACAAGTACACGATACGGTATCGGGTAAAAGCTTACTTGACGGCTGGGCAAAGGCTCGTAAGAGCCCGCCATGAACCTAGACTGACCTCGAGGTCTCAGTGCCGATAGTGGTTTCTCGTTATTAGTTATTGTGTTAGGGAAAAGGCGAATTATATAGCGGACAGAATCACGTGACAGCAGTGTGACGTCATGCGATAAAAGGGAATCGATTTGGGTCTGTCATCGGCTGAACGGGATATCATTAACCTCGTTCAACGGGGGGTTTGTTTTCATGGGAAAGTCTTTTATGAGATAAGTCGTATCCGCACTGTTGGCATTGATTAATTAAGTATTGGTATTGGGATTGGGTTATGTGACGTCACTTTAGGCGTCGAGTTGCAACAATACCTCCCTTTCGGCAATGAGAAATTTATATGTGGGTCTCATGTAACCGAATACATTGTTGAAACTCGACGCCTACAATATATAAAGAAAACGATAACGATAAAATAACAAATCCGGGGCAATTAAAAAACTAAATAAAAGCGAAGTAAAAGACACATGGCGCAAGATATACAAAGAAAGAACATAAACAAAAAATAGGTTGGGTGGAACAGCGGTATTATGCTCCGTAGCTCGGAGCGATTAAAGTTGTGGACGGTCATGGGGTAAAATACAGGTGTGCGCATTGAAGTCGCTCGTGCGATAATGAAACGGACATGGGATCACTTATTGCTGTGAGCCCGGCAAAGCCGGCAGAATAAGTCGGCGCCTGTAGCTCAGGTCGCCCTGCGAGAGTTTATGTTAGACACCGGTTACACACACCTGATATTTCTCCGTGTTGCACTTCCTTTACTTGTGAACGGCATTGACGCAGACTGGATAATTGTGTAGACTGTTGAGGATGCTGCTTGTCCTCGGTCTTATATCCTTTCGTTGAGGTAAAAAATACCCACGGCGTAGTGATAGCAGTGGAAAACTGGTCGCTTCTGACATCGTGGTCGCAAGAAATAGATCCATTTCGAAGCGAATGCAAACGGGAGACGGGACCGTAAGTTGAACGGTCGTAAAATATAAAAACACACCTGGTTTGCGATGCTGCTTTGTCAGTCAGTATTGCAGATCGCGGACGCTTTTGCATCTGCTTGTATTGCCATATAGTCCATTGAATAGATGCGGACAGCTTCTGCAGCATAGTGGCTGCCAGTCGGTTCGTAACATCGATATAGTCCATTAAATAACTGCTGTGGACGGCTTCTGTGGAATAGTAGCTTGTCGGGTCGGAAGGTTTTACGTGTTCAAATCTAACGTCGGGTGCACCATTTATAGCCCCCACTGAATATACAGGATCGCTGGTTGGGTTATATGACTCCGTGCTGATCCGACTTCATATACAGGCTTCAGCGGGGTGCTATATCTACTGTAGTACTAATTGCTTTTATTACCAGAAACCAAACAGTTCATGATATCTTGCTATGTTTTATTCCTTTTTCTGGTATACAAGTACACGATACGGTATCGGGTAAAAGCTTACTTGACGGCTGGGCAAAGGCTCGTAAGAGCCCGCCATGAACCTAGACTGACCTCGAGGTCTCAGTGCCGATAGTGGTTTCTCGTTATTAGTTATTGTGTTAGGGAAAAGGCGAATTATATAGCGGACAGAATCACGTGACAGCAGTGTGACGTCATGCGATAAAAGGGAATCGATTTGGGTCTGTCATCGGCTGAACGGGATATCATTAACCTCGTTCAACGGGGGGTTTGTTTTCATGGGAAAGTCTTTTATGAGATAAGTCGTATCCGCACTGTTGGCATTGATTAATTAAGTATTGGTATTGGGTTATGTGACGTCACTTTAGGCGTCGAGTTGCAACATATATATGTCGACGATGCTTCATAGTTTGTGAAACATTAGTCAACATAATATTTTAAACGTTTTTTTATAATGAGTATGTTACTTTTATGCAGGGTTTTAAAATGATCATTGAAAACAAATATCATAAAAACCCAGTCACACTTGGCAAGCCTCCATACCACACTACACCAGTTCCAATTACATGGCACAAGAATCTGGCACTAGCCTCGGCACGATGCCATGAGATGATGCTACATGAACAAAATTATGCCTTGGAAAGTTTAAAACATTTTAAAATTTACCTGCAATTAACGGAGGCTTACAATGAACTTGATCATGAGGCCGAAAATATCAGTAATTACATTAAACACTTAGAGAAAATAATACCAAAACTGAAAGAAAACATAAAGTAGCAAAAACCAGAGGTTACAGAAATATTGATAAAATATACCATCTGACACAATATGTATATATGTAGGCTCCAACACTATCCGTTATCTTCTGTCAATATTTTGAGATGAATATGTTTACCTTTCAAATTTGTACGTGCCTTTTAAGCCATATATAAAATTTGATAATCCTGGAACTACAAAACTACCTGTAAAGACGAACCACAAAGTTGAATATGTGGAACTAATAAGCTGGTACGGGGTGTATTAAACACTTGAAGTATAACGACTTTTGTTGCCAACATGATATTCACCTTTGTAAAAATATTGTAATTAGTGCACTTATTAAATTTATTCTTTACAGCTTTTCTATATAAACATTATATCTTGCACTTTAGATTTCTGTTGCACATTAGATTCTTATACATATTGCTGTGTAAAAAGTTCAATGTTAATAAATTGAAACTGCTTCAGTATAATGACATGACTGCATCTTTTTTCTTTACTTAATTTAAAACCTATGTATTGATACATTAGGAGTTCAATAATTTATCAAAAAAACCACACTTATTTCGTTGTATCAGTATGCTGTAAACCCCTTAATCCTCATGTACATTCCCTTCAACAAACGCTCTTGGTAAGTGATTTAAATACAGGTTTATTATGGCATGTCCTGTATCATCTTAGTTTCCAGTCCTATTGGCTAACAACAATACTCTGAAACTAATTAAATTTTCTATATTTTTCTACTTCACATTAATTTATCATGACAACACTATTGTATGTTGGTTGGTGAAAACTAACAAATTCTCATTGTACTACTTATATTTGTGCATTTTGAAGTAACAATACAGACTTTAAAGTTAAAACAGAATCACCATCAACCTATATGCATTTCAGAAAAATGATATCTCCATGAATGATTTAATATGATTTCCATGAAACACCAAAATTTGTTATGATCAACCACCGGAAATTTTTTGAAGTAAAAATATGAAAAAAATAGTTTTCTAATAACTTCTTCCAAAAAGACAATAAGCTTTGGCTGGCTTGCCATTGCCACTGATGCATAGTTGACCAGGTGACAACTCCTTGAGTGGTTTGAAAGGAACGCACAAACTTTTGGCACCCATGGAAGGTGCACCAACAACCACATCTTGATCCCTGATCAAATATATGTATTATAAGAAACTAAGCATGATTACAATCTGAATGATTGTTTATAAGATAATAATCTTTTCAAATAATTTATTGTGAATAAAAACTTTTTATAAACGTAAAACAACATACATTTTTTTATAAATTATATATTAGGGAAAAAAATAATTGAAGCCTTAGAAAAAAAACGAGTGGAAAAAACACTTGAATAAAACAAAACAATTAATACATAATAAAGGCAATATTTTGTAACTTTTAATATATTAACAAAAACAAAGCACCTATTGTAACAAATCAGAAAGACAAATTGAATTTTTTTTTGTTTTTTAGAAACAGTTTTGCTGTTTTATTTTTGGAAACTTGTTGGTACCTTTAGACCACATTTATTTCGTTGGTATGCACCTTATTGATTTACAAAAAAAAATTGACAACCTTTACCTTGCACTGTTGGTTTTTATCCAATCCTCTGCAGGTGTTTCCATACAGAACGGAGCTTGGATAATCTAACAATTGTAAACGTAATGTTAAATATATAAACATTATACAGAATGTCTGGTACTAAGGGGAGCATCTGTGTAGTAGAGTATAGACCAATAAATATTGTCTTTTAATTGACTAATATTTTTTAATTTAAAATTGACTTATATTTTTAATTAAATCATGAACTTTTAAAACCTTTTTTCCAAGGGGTATAAATACCCAGCATACTTACCCATGCTACTTCTATACAAATTATTCACCATTAAATACAAACTTAACTTAGAAAAAAAATTTACTCAAATATTGTGCAATATTTTACAAATAAAAAAAACATTAAATAAATGCACCAATAAATGCAAACAAAAACATTTCTATTCAAATTTTATGCAATATTTTACAAAATGAAACAAAACCTCCACTCAACCCACCTTCCCTTGGTCAAGTTGCTTCAAGAATTCTTCCCAAGTATCAACAGCCACCATGTTTTCAGATAAATCTTTAACAGCCTTTGCCTGTAGTTGTGGGTAATGTTAAATACAAGTTATTGTTTGTAAAAGTAAGTAAGGCTTACCTATTCAACAAAAAATATTGCCACCCAACGTTTTAAATTAACCTTTGGGGTTAGAGAGAAATTGTTGGTTTTGATTTTGACTCTTAACTAGAAATACCGGGGCTGATTAGCCCTGTAATAACTTTTTGAATAATTCAGTTTCTACCTACTACTGTAATTGATTTGTAAGTTGCTTAACAATAATTATCAACCCAGTAGGTAATCTATATGGATAGGAGCTTACAGCAAAACATGTCAAATGACCTAAAATTATTGTTTATCAATATGCAAGCCAGCTATCCGAACCTAACCTTCATTTCCGCTTGTATGGTCACCAATAGATCAGCAATGGAAGTGGTAACATCAGCATCAGGTATCGTTATCTTCCTTCCATCATGACGTAACACAACCACACATTGTTGTTGCTTCAAATCTCGAGGACCAACCTCAAGCCGAATCGGAACTCCCTGAAAACCAAATCTAAGATGTCATATTGGCAACAGTTTGAAGCGCATAAAACACAGTTTTTCTGGTCAGTTTGACTACAAACAAAAGCCCATATGAGGTAACTTTTTACATCACTAAAGATGGTTGTAAACTGAAATTTGAACATAAAGATACTTGTGTGAATGTGATATATATGAGCTGTTATACTGGTATTAAAAGGAAATAGTTTGGCTTGTTACAACTATCTGAACTGTAGTTACTTTAAGCAAGAATTAATGTAACATAAATTTTAATTATCCTTTCGAATGTAGCAGCAGAGTGGCGAAGATTAGATTGGAAAAACTACTCAAGTAAAATTGTTAAATATTAATCTGTGCGACCACTCGTTATCAAACATACAATAGTTAGCAACAAGGCGCAAGTTTAACATGGAAAAAACTTGATAAATACTTGGGATGTGAAGCTGATGTTTATCTACTATTCAGGCAAGTGAAATCATAGAACATATGACTAACAGATCAGACAAACAATAAATCCCATGCCCTAACTAAAAAGTTTAAATAAACATAACACATTTGTGACAAACCCTCAGTCCTCAATATAAGTATAGTAGGGTGGGGGGAAAGGGACACTTTTTCTTTATTTGTTCTCATCTCATTTGATTGTAAAAAAAATGAGACACCTTTTCTTTCTATGTTCTTATCTTATTTGGTAGTAAACAAAGAACATTCAAAGAATTATTTAACTGTATCCTCAAGACTTCCATAGACCGTTGTTATTTGTTTAAAACACCATCAGGATATTTGAATATTAGGTGATAAAAGTTACCCATATTTTCCCAAAGTATTATACATCAGTAAATATATAAAAAACATGAACCTAACCTTAAGCTCCCAATGATTAAATTTCCAACCAGGTGAATAATTATCTCTGGTGTCGGATTTTGCACGGATTCCAACTGATTTGAGTTTGGAAAGATAATCATCACATTTTGAGTAAAGGACTTTCTTGTCTTCTTCTGGTAAACTGGCAGTAACTCCGCATGGAACAATGACAACCTATGTGAAAAAAGTGGTATAATTTTAAAGTAAACAATCAACAAAAACAAAAGCAATAAGGGCATATGTGTATTGAGGACTTGGGTTATGCGTTAAAATGACTCATTAATATCATTTTTTTAATAAGAAAAATAAATAACTTACAAAATATTCTCAATTGGTTCAATAGAGAGTTCGAAAATGTTATTAATCTTAACTTCTTGTAGATCTTGCAAAAAAAATTACTAATTTTTTTTTGAAATGTGTTCAAAATTTAACAATATCTGTATCTGACCTGTAAGTTGGCTACTTTTGGGGGAAGTACCAGCCCCTTATCATCTCCATGTACCATAACCATCACCCCGATTGTTCGCGTAGTAAGTCCCCATGAGTTCTGATACGCGAAACATTTTTCACCTGACTGTGGTTTAGGAAAAAAGTTAAAACAAAAAATAAATGTGGTGGTATCACTCAAAAACCGTCATGTATTTTGAGTTTTGAGAAATATTGGGCAGTATGTGCTTAAGGGTCCCATCTTACCCCACTCTTTTATAATTATATTAGTAATAGGTACACATTTTAAAAGAATAAGTCTATAATTAGTTTTCAATACTTAAAATGAAACGTTTATAATGTTTAGCTTATGTAATTCAAGTTTAGATTTATTTGCCTGGCAATGACATAGGGGTATATCATCAAGTAAACAGGCTTGAATATTTAAACAGAGAGGTACACTTGTTAAGAAAACTTGAAACAAAACATTAAAAAGAAATACCAAACAAGATCTAACCTGGTTTGGATCCTCGAAACTTATGTCAAACATTTTGGAAAAATTTTGTCCGAGATGATGAGATGTCGCACCCTGTTATGATGTCATAATATTGTTATGATGTTATATTATTAATTATATAATGTCATTCTTACTGTTGTGATGTCATAATATTGTTGTGATTTGGTAATAATGTTATGATGTCATATTAATAACATTGTGATGTCATAGCATAATAAGATTGACAGGGTATACTGTGCTAATTTTTGGAGCAGTTCTTTTAAAACTTTTTGTTATACACACTTGTGTTTAAAACTTTGAATTTATGAAAAAAATTAAGATAATGTTTGCTTATACTTTAAAAAATATCAAACAAAGTTTTTAAATTTTTTTTAACATCGTTAAAAAAAAAATATTTAAAAACATATGGGTGTGAAAAACATATGGGTGTGAAAAACATATAGGGTCCAACCTGAATAGCTCTTCCACTGGCTGATATAAAAGCTTCCACAGTTGTTGTATAATCACCTCCAGCAAACTTTTCTTTATCAGTTTTTCTTCCACAAACAACAGGAATAGCAAGAAGGTCTTCGTAAACTTGTGCGTATAAATCCAGGATTTGCAAAACCTAAAAATGAGTGTATATTTTAATTTTAGTTTAATAAGTTTTTAATTAATACAGCAATTTAAAGCTCATAACCAAAAAACTAGTGCTTTAATTTTTTTACTGTAATTGCCCAATTAAAAACTATTTAAGCTAAAAAAAAACAAACAAATTAGACGAATATTGTACATTCATTCGTTCTTACAATTGAAAGTCATTAATGTCACAATTGTCACTATTACTATTCAATGCCGCGTGGTATATTGCGATTACTTTACAGTTGTTGTGCATAGCATTGCGTATATGTTTCCAACACTTAACATTCATTTTGCAGCGGGACCTTACACCTTACCCATTTTGATTTAAATAGAGTAATAAATAAGTTTTACAAAGAACTTGGAATAGGTTTACGCCTTATCCTCTAGAAATAAGTTTTGGTTAACCACGCCTAAAATCAAGGATTTAAATTAATTCTGTCATACAAAATGCAATTTTATTTGATGTAAGGTAATTGATTGTTTTCCACCAGCAGAAATACCTGCGTCGCTCTAGTGAGCTAAATGTTACAGTTGTCTCGAAAAGGCTAAAACATTAAAACAATTAAAAAAAATTTTTAAATTTGAAGAAACAATATTTTAAATTAAAAGTTGCTAAGGACCCAACTACAAAAAAATAATTTAGTTTTTACAAAACATTCCAACCTCTTCTTGTGCTTCCTTGGCTTCAGCGAATGCTGTGTGACCTTCCTGCCACAAGAACTCTCGCGTTCGAAGGAAAGGTTGAGGGTGTTTGAACTCCCAACGCTGTTTGTATCAATTGTTATGCTTAATGAATTTGAATATTTTTTTGATTCGTTAAAACAGCTACATTGAGTAGAAAACTATAATATTATAGTGAAATTGTAATAAAATAGTGAAATTAAATTAAAATAGTGAAACTATAAAGGCCGTTATGCCTTCCACATATTGAACGTGGGCTAGGCTTTTTGCTATAAAGTATAATTTTTTAAAAGTTTTTTTGGTTTAAAGTATAGTTTCTCTCTAATCTGGACGCTATTAACATTTCATTTTTTTGTCCTTGTATGTCACAGTGTATAACTGCTTAACCAAATACATTTCTGTTATCTGACATTTCTCCTTTATGCAGTCCGATTTAAATAAACATTTCCCTACTAGACCAGATAACTGAAAACATATTCTATGTATATGTGAGGCACCATTGTAGAATGATAAGAAGATTGCAAGCAACCAAAGAAAACTCAGGTTTGCTGCTTACCATTGTAGGCATATGTGTCGTTGGTCAAAATACTTAGTGGACATTGCCCAACCCAAGGGTCATTATTGTTTTTTTTAAACTATCAGCCATATAGATAAAATCAATTACCCATTTGTAATTACAAGGTCATGGCCCACCAGAGGAGAATAAAGTTTTTGTATCTGTTTAATTATTATAAACCACCTACCACAATGTTACACCACTGGTTGTATTTAAGCGGGAGATCTCTATGCGATTGGATCCACTTTGCATACGCAGGGTACATCACTGTTTCGCTCGTAGGTCGAACAGCGATCGGTTCTTGAAGTTCAGTTTCTCCCGATTTTGTCACCCAAGCCACCTGGTGGAAGTGGAGAGTGTTTTTACATAAACATACAAAAAAAAAAAAATTATTTTAATTTCAATAGCCATATAGGAACAGCACAATTTAACAATTTAAAAAGTTTTTTTATAAAATGCTGTGGTAACTAGTATTTTGTGCATAAAAATTGACAACCAAGGATATTTGTGCAACGTTATTTTTTCCAAAATTCTTAATATGCAGTCTCTTTTTTTTCGATAAAAACTTCTTCATGCAGTTTACCTCAGGAGCAAAATCATCAATATGATTCTTTTCCCGCTCCAAAGCAGCTTGCGATACAAAGATGGGAAAATAGGAATTCTCAACTCCAAGTTTCTTTATTTCGGCGTCGAAAAATTCCTGTTTATAAAAAAAACATTTTTAGACGAATGTAATTACGTGAGGTTTTTAACCCAGCATACTCCATCTAACCAGTATAGTGTATAGATACAAGTTGTGGTTGCATTTGACTAGTTTTTACCTCAATACAATTGCCTTGTAATAAAACAGTTGTGTTACTAGCTGTAGTACTAGTAGGGTGGGGAAAGATGGGACACTTTTTCATTTTATTTTCTCGCCCAATTGATAGTAAACAAAGAACATTCAAAGAATTGTTAAACTGTAATATCACGACTCCCATTGACAGTTATTAATTTTTTAAAACATGATCAAGATATTTGTATATGAGGTCTAGGTGCTAAAGGTGGCCCGCCTTCCCCTAACCTACTATACCTTTAGTAACACAGTAAAATAAATATTATTGCCATAGAAAATCTCCATACCTTAATTTTCTCCCAAATCCCATAGGACCAGGGTCGTAATATATAACAACCACTGATATCATAATATTCAACCATCTCAGCTTTCGTGATGACCTGACTATACCAGTTGGGAAGATCTCCCAGTTTTGTTGCTTCCAAACCAAGCCTGTTTAATACATCAGGTCAAGTTTAAATATATTATATTATTTATAAATGCCCAAACCAGAAACATATTCTAAAACAAATCTCTTGGTAAATATATTTTAAAATGTTGGTAAAAAATAAACTTGCCCGAAAAGTTTTTTAGTTTTATACTAGATGCAGCAATGGTTTATATGAGGCATATTTTATAACAATATGTTGGTATGCCAAAGTTTTTAAGATATCCTTATGAAAAAATTATAGTTTCAGAGTTAACTTATGAAATATTCCAGTTAAGGTTATTTTAGGCAGAATATCTTGGTTTAAGATGGTGGATGGCCTCAGTGTAGTAGTTTAGCATACTGGAAGGGTATTTGTTGGAATTTTATCCCAACATCAGGTAATCGTCTTAGGATATCTAGTTGTAATTGTAACCAATGTTTTGTCTGCCATCTGCATATTACAGATTAAATGTTGTCTACAATAAATTTAAGTATGATCATTTAACAGAGCAGATTTTTATCAGGTTCACCTAGTCAAAATTTAACATTATAGTTTAATTTAGTAAATTAGAACAAATTGAAAAAGTTAAAAAAATTTGTTATATTATAACCTTGACTGTTTGATAACAATTCTCCCATCTCCAACTTTCTCTTCTTCTTTTTTCTCTTTTGGTTTAGGTTTCTCTTTTTTCTCCTTCTTTCCAGATTTTTTCGGGTTGGCATCATTCAATGGTTTATATTCGATGCCAAATTTTTCTTTGAAATCGGCTTTAAGTTTTAGAAGTTGCTTGAAATAAAAAAAGATTGTATAAACACATTGCTGCATTGTTTAATCTAAACACAACTGTTTACCCATTTTATGATGAAAATTAGTAAATTACAGTAAAAGAACAAACTCGTTTTTGAAAACATCGTTTGTTTAAGCTAGAGATTCTTAATCAGACAATTTCAAATTTCATTTGAGCTTGGAAACCAATTATTATCACTGTTTCACATTGTGATATTTTTACCCCTAGGATGTTTCCACTGTTTCCAATCCTTAGTTAAGATTTGTTTGGCTACTACAACAGTTTATAAAGCATCTTGACTTTTATTTTAAAATTATTTGATTTGGTGTAGGAAGATTTAATTTTTATATAATTTTCAAATTTGCATCAGTTTGTGAATCCAACATCACCAACCTGGACTTCCGCTTGCACCGCATCCTTGGAAGCTCCCTCGGACTTCAACTTCCGAACTTTTCCTCCTTGCTCGGTCACTAGAGCATGAAATTTCAATTGTTCCTCAGAAATCGCTGGAGCGTCACCTTGGTTAGTGGACTGCAACAAAAATAAATGAAAAAATATATTTAATATCTCAATATTATGTAATTTTATTTTTATATATATAATTTTTATATTAATTATATAAAAATATTTGTACACTTAATTTTTTTTTGGTAAATTCATTACTTAAATTCAGTATCTATTAATGAAGGTTAAAACTTATTGCCAATGTCAATTGCACATGCATTATTTTGGTATCGAAGAATTCAAAAATTAAGGATGACGAATAGTTTATGGAAGTAAAAGTCCATGTATGGTGCATCTGGGGCATACCAGTATAAAAGGGGGCGAATAATTATATCCTATTATACTAATGTATGCAAAAAAAAGTAAATCCACCCATTAAAAGACCTGAGAGGCATCAGATGCTTGGTGGGTTAAGGGTTTAAAGTAACCCTGACACAGTGACACATAACTCTCACTCATTTAGCCATAAAGATCTATTTAACTGCAATTCATTTTGATCTTTTCTACTAAAATCAAATAAAAATTTAAAAAAAATTTGACCAACTTTTTCCATTGTTTTGCTTTCTTGTTTTTTTGGTTTGCTACCACCAGAGGCAGTAGAGACAGGTTTATAATCGACACCACTCTTCGATTTGTAATCTGCTTTCAAACTTAGGAGTTCTTTAACAGCAGCGTCAACCTCGTCCTAGTAAGATGGAAATGATCAAATTTAGAAAAACTAGATAGTTTTAAACAAATACATCAATGCTGTTGTTTCATGTTATTTTATATTTCACAGTTTCCTGGAATGATGTTCGAAATAGTTTCGATAAAATAACAAAAACATATTTCACAAAAGAAACTGCAAACTAACCTCATTTTCAATGTATAAAAAGATTTCAATAAAAATTACAAAAACTACAGTTATATTTTAAAAAGCTATTCGTGGAATTAAACTGTATCATATGCAGAAGAAACAATAAGGGTGTTACACTCTTTAAAGGGTGTTACACTGTTTAAAAAAATTCCTTAAAACGCACCAAAACACCAGTTTTACATTGTCTGAATTTTAACGAATTATAAAAACGCGTAAAATAGCAAGAAATTTTTACCTTGCTTGCTTTTGCAGTCTTTAACTCTCGAACTTTATTCCCCTGAGCAGTGACTTGATCGAACAACAATTTCACTTCTTCAGAGTTTGCCGCACTCACTACAGGTTCAGGTGCTATGATAAAATATAAAACCACATTTTCAAATTTAGGTATATAAATCTGAGTCAAATATAAAGCAGGCATTATGTGTTTTTTTAGTAATTGCAAACTTTTAACTATAAATCAATAAATCTAGAGACTACTTTAAAGTCATCTGTAATTGGTACAACAATTTCCTGTACTCTAATTCAACCATTAATACAGAACCTACAAAACAAAACTAACATAGTGCTTAATACAGTTAACAGCAAATTTCAATGTTATTTCAAAAACCTTGTTTACCACAATCTACTTTCCAAGACATGTTTTACAAACTATCTTTTTCTTTCACACACATTTTCTTTTCAAAGGAATACACTGAGGAACAGTTTAATAAAAACAACTTTTAACTCAAATAAAACTTTGCTTATTCTTTATTTCCATCAACTAAGCAAACTTCTTGGTAACTAATATTCTAAAACTGCATCAATAATATTAAACTGTATAACTTAAGCATCATACATTACACAATACAATAACGTTTAGCTTTGTTTGCATTCCACTTCAAAGCACTCTATGTGCGACACATATGTACAACGTGCTAGAGTGTCGTGCAGAGACAGGATGTCTCAATTTGCCCACGGGCAACAGAATGCACACGGCTAGTTATCTATCATAGTAATTTGACAGATTGTCACATTTGACTAACTAGTCGTCAAAACCAAAACAACCAATGCTAAAATGTAATATTTCCCTAAGATTTGTTTTTCCCACAAAAGTTTAAAAGATAAATAACAAATTAAGTCTTTTTACATATTGAATTTGCCCAAAAAGTCTTTTTACATATTGAATTGGCCCAAAAAAGCTAAAAACATCTTAAGACAGCATACCGGTAAAAGTTGGAATATATGATTCTTTATATAAATTTACCCGCACCAAACACCCAATTGATTTTACTTCAGATAACATACTACAATTCTTTACTGTTTGAAGCATATAGGGATATGTTTAAGTTAAAAGGATTTATAAATATTTATAAATAAACAAGATGGCATCACCGAATTTCAGAAGAAAGTTTTTAAATTAAATAACTCTTAACTTACAGATTGTTTTTATTTGCAACATATATATATGTTGGTCTCCTAATAGTTTTTCTAACAGTTTTCCAAACCTTACCAATATTTTTGCCAGCAAACCCAGCACAGCAAATGTTTTGTATAGAAATATATCAAAATTACCGGATTTTTGTTTCTTTTTCGAAGATGTTTGCGCCTGCGAGCTTCCTCCTTTAACTTTCTTCTTATTGTCAGATTTTGCTCCAGATTTTGGCATTTCTTTTGTGTGTCCATCAGGAATATGGAAAAGCAAGCAGGGCGCAGCTTTACATAAATGAACGCTGGTAAAAATATATTTAATTTGAGGGTGGTTAAAATCAAGAAATGAGGGAAATGGCATCCAAAGTTTAACATTGCAAATAATTTAGCTATAAAGTAAACTTCTGTTTACTTCTCATCAGTTTATTTTTTTAACCTTGTAATTTCACGTGCTAAACTTGTTACGCCTTTGGACAGAAAGCAAGTCAAGCCAGGAAAATGTATTTAAAACAGAATTATAATTGTTTAAGTACAGCACTAAGGCATTTACATAAATATACAAGACATTTAAATTTTCCGGTGTCAGGATAAACATGTTAATTTACATGAGATGATTAGATTTCTGAGACTCCAACCACAGTTGAAAGCACGAACTTTATCAATATAAGACCATTCAACCACAATAATAGTTAATATTTTGGTAGCAGTTGTCACCTGTGTATAATATTCTAAGCAAACCAAGGGTCAGCAGAACACAGTTTATAAAACTATGAATACGCCATTTGATTTTGCAATGCAAAAATGAACAAATATTCCAAAGTCTTTAACCTAACAAGTTAGGTTTCTTTTAAATATACAAACAACCTTTAAAGTTAAATGTTTAAACTTCATATACCTTCACAAATGTGGTGCTTATGTATTAAAACTATGCCTAATAAATTAAATTTTAAATGACAAGTTTCTTTCTTCAAACATGTCAGCTTATAATATAATTAAATTTAAATTTAAAACTTTCTCTTCATTCAAATATGACCAACAAACAAGTTTGTTTTTTTTTAAATAAAGAAAAACTTCTCAATTAAAATGATTTTACAGCCAATAATACATGTTGTTAAAAATAGTATGTATCTATTTTATTCAAAAAATAAATGTAACAACCCAGTGCTAGTGGACATAATATTTTTATGTTGTTTAAGGTGCTGTAATATAATAACTATTGAAAATCCTATTTTGAAATCATATCCTAAATAATAAAGAAAACAGAACAAACAACTGTTTGAAAAACATTTGTGTTTGACTTACCAGCAGCATTCTAATTTAAAATGCACAAATGTAAACATAAAATAAATATGCCCGCCAGTTCTAATTGATCCTCCACAAATTATTTATTCTTTGCTGCATGATGTAGTTTAAGAACAACTTTCATTTTAGAATAAAAAAAAAAAATTGTCTCCTCTATTATGGTAGCGAAGATTAGATTAAGAAATATTTTAAAGGAAAAAAAGAATATAGCGACAAAACAACAGTTGTTAAAACACGCTTACAGTTAAAAATATATATTTACATTTATTTGGAAGAAAATAAGCGCGGTCGCTACACCTAGAAGACGAACAAGCCATTTATGTTTAATTATTATCATGTCAAACCTCTAATAAAACCAAAGGGTGCTTAAAATTGAAATGTAATAACCCCCAATGTATTACCTTGCTTCTATTAGGGTAGCAAAGATTAAGAAATATTTTAAACGGAAAGACAGGATATAGCGACAAAACAACAGTTGTTAAAACACGCTTACATTTATAAACGTATTTACATTTAATTGGAAGAAAATAAGCGTGGTCGCTACACTTAACAACTGAGTCATTTATGTTTATTATCATCAAGTCAAACTTCTAATAACAACAAAAGTGTGCGTAAAAAGTAAATGAAGTAACACTTAATGTATCACCTTGGTGGTTGGTAAGGTTGATCGCATCTGTAGAAACCTTTCCTTTGTAGTTGAATAATATCACCTTGTTTTAAGTCCACCATGCATGGTTCTCCAATCATGATGTCTTCTTTCTGCACAAGTTGTACAAAGTTAAAAAATTAGTTTCGTTATGAGGTTATTGTCCAGCTACACTCATACAAATATTTTGTTTAGAAAAAAAACAAAAAAAAAATCGTTGAGGTTAAGATCCATTTTTGGGGGTTAGGGGTTAAGAAGCCATTTTTGATATTTTCTTACCCTGGTATTTTTGTTGATAAAATCTTTAAAGTTATCATCCTTAGAGAGAACAGGTTTGGTGATAATATGGTCAAATGTAACGCACACTGTGGGTATGGGGGGAGCTTTCTCGGACTCGGCCAACCACGTCACTTTCTGAGTTTTTTTATAATCACGATTTTCCAGGTTCAGTTTTGCACCAATTGAAGTGATCTGGAAATAAAATGCCAGTTATATATTTATAATATATATATATAATATTTTTATTAATCTTTTTTTGTAAATTTAATATTAATAACTATTTCGGAATTTTCACAGACTTAAATTTGTTAATTAAGTATGTATATATGTTTTTGTTACGTCACAGACTCACAGTAGTGGCATATTACGCCTGTTACAGCACGTTATAATCTTGTTTTTCGCACTGTTTCATGCTAGGGAAAACCCCAAGCCCTAACCCCTACTTTTAACCCCAATCCCTAAATCCCCCCAAAAAACTAACAAATTACGTAATCTGTAACGTAGAAATCAAGTGCGGTAATTCGCATTTTATGACGTAATAATATAACTTTTGTTTAATTCATGACGGCTCGTGTGGAAAATACGGTGACGCAGCTCGATTTCGCGCATTTTCAAAGGTAATTGTCGACACGAACGCCCAAGTTTTTTAACTGTTCATCGGCGGCAGTATTACCCAATACTTTTTTGAGCCATACAGAAAAGGTAGCAATATAAATAAACAGTCACCCACAAAGTTACATACTTGAATAAACAAGTAATATTCATTCACACAAAGTCAAAAGATGCATGAACTTTAATTTTAAACTAACTTTTCCATTTTCATCCTTTAAAATATTAGTGATAGTGAGATTTCCCCAGTTGATAAACGTCACGTCATTGCCAACAACAAATGACTCAGCATCTTCACGTTCGATCAACACACGAGGGCCGTACCACACGGGCTTCTTCCCAATGTCAGGGTTCTATGATAAAATACGAACTATTATGACGTAACAGACAAGCAATAATAAACATATATGTGTTTTGTTATAAAAATAAAAAAAAAACACAAAATCTATTTTATGTTTAAAACTTTAATAAAAGTTGACAAAAAAAAGTTTAGTTAACATAAACAATAATAAAAATTGACAATTTTAAAAAGTTGACAATTACTAAAAAAACTTTTGTTGTAATACTTAAATACTACAGTTATAAATTAAATGTATTTTATTAACAGTTGACATAAAACCTAGCAACAGGCAAAATTAATATAACTTGTTTTGTTAATAAGAGTAGAGAAATGTCAATACAGAACTACATTACATATGGTTGATTACTATAATCTGTGTGGTTACAAGAAAATAAATAAAATGTTTTTCTAAAAAAAATAATAAAAAAGAATTCCATTTTATGATTAGTAGTTCACCTTGGGGTGTTTTGCAGCATCTGCTTTCACCTCCTTTGCATCAACCACATTAACGAGGACAGATGAAGATTTCAACAAAGCTGTGTATCTCGGTGCAACCGGATCTATCACCTGTGAATGTGAGAAGATATTTTCAAGGATTGGAACTTTTGTTTAAGATTGAGTTTTAATGGTTGCTTGCATCACTCATTACACGATGACCTTACCCGCTACACGATGACATCACTCGCTACACGATGATATCACTACTACATGATGACATCACTCGCTACACGATGACATCACTAGATACACTATGACATCGCTCACTACATAATGACATCACTTGCTACACGATGACATCACTTGCTACATTATGACATCACTCGCTACACGATGACATCACTCGCTACACGATGACATCACTCGCTACACGATTACATCACTCACCTTTTTATTGAAAGCCCATATTTTGTCCCATTCCATGGTGACGATGGCTTTGGACGATCCTTGAGAAACGATAAAGTTTTTCAATCCCTCGACTGTCATACCTCTACGGATGATGCCACGAACTGTTGGGAAGCGAGGATCATCCCTGGAAGAAAAAAGTGAATTGAGGTCACGAGGAGAAGCTAAGGAAGCTTTAATGTGAACAGATGCAAGTTGCATATGACAATAATATGGTTGTGAATTGTAACAGACCATATGTGAGTAAACTACATAGTTCTACTTTGTGAATCCATATGCTAACACAAAATACCCTATGCTGACAAACCACAAAAAAAAATACATTCAAAAAACTTTTTTAAATCAGCTAAAGTCAAATACCACAAACATTTTTTTTTCACAATACAACAACCAACAGTTCATTAAAAAAAGAAAAGTAGATTAGGCAAATATGAAGCAGCGGACAAACTTACCAACCATCTACCATACCACTTTGAACGAACCACGTTAGTTTCCTCTTACTAAGAACTGTGTGTTGCAGATTCAGACGACTGAAGATGAAATTATTTCATGTAAAATTTAAAAAAAATCGACACAAAAAACACTACTTTCTTTAATTATAACATTTCACAACAATAGTTACCCATTCTAGACCACATGAGTTAGGTTTTAAAGTGAGGCACACCATGTGACCTGGAATTTAGTTATTTACCTGTACTCCCATATGTAGGGTTTACGAAGACCAAGCTTTTCGATGAACCAATAATACTGTGGGTCCCGATCGTGGTACTCGGTGGTGCGTAATGTGTGGGTCACCCCCTCCACACTGTCTACTATGGGGCACGCAAAGTCGTAAGTGGGAAAAACCCTGAAATGAAGAAAAGATTATTAAAAAACCTATGACAAAAAAATATGTTTTAGTTTTCACTATACAAACAAAACATTATTCTACACCCTAGGCCTGTTCCAAGGTATGAGATTACTAAAATTTATTAAAACAAAAGCAATGCAGTTATAGGCTGTTGGCACAAATGTATACAAAACTATACATACAGATTGACACCACAATAAACTTACTTAAATTCCTAGTTAAAAGCTTTTTTTAAATCTAAAAGACTGTAAATGTCACCATTAGGGATGCACAATACAGAATTTTAAACTAGTGGGAAAACCAAATGCGAAAATTATGGTTATTGGTAATTAAAAACCACTCTAAAATTAATTAACAGAACATTTTTTGTATTCATGCCCTGTTTTAACAAAGCTACCATTTTAGAACAAAAAGGAAAAGATTAGAAATTCATTATTCTGTAATGTGCTAGTCAACAGTTTAAATACAGCATATATTTATCTTGTTATAAAGAACACTCTACCACTCAGTATATAAAGCAATTTGCTCAAGTTGGTTTATATTATTTTGTATAAGCAGAATCCTATTGAGAACACATTCAAAGACAATAGTGGTAGGGATCTGTGATTTACACCAGGATTGCCAAACGAAATTACGCTTTACGGTACAGGGCAGGTAAACATGACATTTTTTGGCATGAAATACAATCATTAATCGCTGTTGGTAGTTTTACTACTTGGTCAATACTGATTCTGCAAACTATTAAAATTGAGCTCCAGCAAACAAATCCAAAATTAACAGGCGGCAAAACCGATTTATATACATCACTACTTTTGTTTTAAATAAATAAAATATTACTTTTACTAAAATTAATATTTTTCTTTTACTGAAAATTGTTTTGAATAATATTTTTACTGAGGTAAAGTGCTTGAGTTTCCCCTTCCTACATGTTGAACCACTTCATACAAAACACGAATTAAAATCTTTCCAAATACTCACTGAAACTTCCGACCAGTTTTTGGATGAGGCTCTTCCTTCCATCTATACATCACTGGATCTCTCAAACATCCGTTATCGGATGAAGGATCCATCTTGGCTCGGATGCAACAGCTCTTCCCGTACTCCGTTCCCGCCACCATCTCATTCCACATCTTCAAGTTCTTCTCCACAGCTGAGAGGGAGAATTTCAAATCAAGATCAAATTAAAAAAAAAAAAAAACAATTCAATTTTTTTTACAGAATTGTTTTCCTATAAAAGACCTGATTTGGCAATAGATAAATTAAAGTTAAAAAATGTCTCTTTTAGAAAAACAATTGTGGTAAACACTACAAAAATTCATAGGTTCTATATTCTATGTTGCGCAATTATTTATCCCTGAATATCATTGGTTAACAATGTAAAAACGTAGGAATACCGGTAATTCCAGGTCGACTGCAAATAAAGAAGAAAAACAATTACCAAGAGTCACTTAAAAATAGGTTTTCTTGGAAAAAGATAATAAAGAAAAATATATGTAAAGCCAATTATGACATCATATTGAACTCACAATTGTTCCTATTTGCCGACTCTTGCCTTGACTCTCTCTCGGATCTCATTTTCTCTCCATCCGTGTCATCCGCGAACGCATCACTGGATCGGATGAGAGCTTCACAAGCGTCGAAGATTCGTTGGAAATGATCGGAGGTGAACGTGAAGACATCCGGCTCCAATCCCAACATCTTCACATCCTCAAGGATCACCTGGAAGATTGAAGATCAAGTTTAAAATGGGTTGGAGAGATAATGTTGTTTCCTGACATAACAATAGATCTGCTGGTAATTTATTTTCAAGCTACTTTACAGCATCTAATTCACCAGTCCTGGAGATCCACTTTAGAATAGAGATGGGCTGAGATCTAAACTATTCTGATTGGCAAATGCAAGTTAAACCGGATTATTCAAAGACGTCATTCAACCTAACTCACCATGGTGAAACAAATAAGATTGTAATACGATGGCGCTGTGTTTTGCAAAATCTTGTAGATGTAAAACGCCATGTCTTAATTAAACAAAGCACTATATGTATTGCTTATTAGTGTGATTGTATAACTTGTGTATATTGGGAAACTTAGGACATAAGTGTTAACCGAGAGTCTCCAGGCTCATTCAGGGTAGGAAAAGTTATGAGGATTAGTGGCATAACATTTTACATTAATAAAGCCAACATAAAAAGCATATTGAAACAAAGGAAGAAAAAATTAGTTGCCAAAATGATGGTCTGAAATTTGGCATATTGACCACAACTATTTGAACTGTTTTTTTTTTTTGCTTTAATTACAGCAGTAAAAAACTACAATAGGAAAATTACAGCCGAGTAACTCATTTATTTCAGCCTGTCATGTGGTATCAAAAATTATTAACTCACTTTATATTTCGATATTTTGCCCTATGTGACATTTGGGGCAGAACTGGCTTCATAGCCAATATTGTGTTAACTACTACTATTAACAAAAGAATTAATTGGTCCAGTTCAGCCACACACTACATACAAACCTTCTCAAAATCTTCATTTTCTTTGGCTGGGTTCGTATCATCAAATCTCATGATAAGTTTACCCTTGAATGCGATCTGTGATGTAACAATAAAAATATCGTAAAGCAGCTTGAACCGAACGTCTCCTATTTTGGCAGTCGGCTGAAAATTGAGCCAAGCTCTGAGCCCACATGCTATTGCTATATTGTTGCATAACAGAAAAAAAACACTAGAAAATAACAAGTCCCCTTTATTTTCTCTTTAAATATTTTTAAAGGCAATGAATCGCAACTTCAGCGAATTACAACAAACCAGTTTTTCCAGTTTTTTTAATCAAAGCAAAAATCTGAAAAAACATACACAAATACTGTATATGACAATTAAAACCCTTTTTGTTTAATGCTAACTATATAACAGAATAAATAGGCATGTAGTTTCTAATGCTTGCTACACCTAATTTTCAATGCTGTCAAAAATTAACAGTTTTAAAAATGATTTACAATTTATATAATAACCTGGTAAAACTGGTTTAGCAGAGCCGCCTTGGCGTGACCAATATGAAGAAAACCGCTTGCTTCCGGAGGAAACCTCGTCACCACCTTTCCCATCTCTGCTCCAGGAAGATCAATATATTTTCCTTCATCTTTTTGCTTGTTGTTGTTGTTCGTGTTCATTGCAACTTTCTGTAGATAATTAAATAGTTTGTAAGTGTGTGAATGCGATGTAATACTTTTCTGATTTGGTGATTGATATGACATCGCTGGACAGCTTAAGCGCTTTAAATAGGTATCTAAAAATTTTTTATTTTTTATTTAGAGATGTTTTAGGAATATCAAGAAACACTAGTCCTGAATAAATTTGCACATTCTTAACCTATTATAAGCAGAAATACAATTTACCTTTAAACTATTGCTTGGGAGTTTTGCATTAACTTTTTGGAACTGGGGCAGATTGTATAAGAAGTTGAACCATCTGCTGATGTTGACATATTTTGTCTTTGAAGTTCCATTTGATTCTGAATCCAACCATTTGTTACAACCTGTGATAAGAACGTAGATTTTAAAGGTATATTATGTAAACACCACAAAGTAAGCTCTAATGAATTCGCTATAGATTATTAATAAATGACACATACAGTGGAATTGAATGATCTTACCTCTTAAAACTGCCCACACAACCATATCAGCAAACGAGATTTGACTTCCAACAAGAAATGTTCGTAGACTCAAAGCAGAATCCAAAGAACTCAATGCGTCAATAAATTCGCCGTCATTTTGCCGCTGCAGCGCTCCTGAAGCTGCAAACCCCACCCAGTGGTCAACTTCTGTCGCGGAGACAGCACACGAGCCAACCAACGAAACCATGTTTTCATTTTTGCTCGCAGCAAGTCGGGCAACATACCTCGCAACTTGGAGGTCACCGGACAATTTAATTCTGTGAACAACGACATTTGGTATATCATGAGTACGTTTATTCTATTTTATACCTTGTGTGCCTGCTTACAAGTTACCACATAAATAAGGCGAGAGTACCATTGAGCCAAGGGTGTAATTAGCAACAAAAAAGGGGATTGATAATAACCTTTGCTCTGCACACTGAAATGGTGGTGTAATGAATTAATGTAGTTATGTTATGTATTTGTTTTATTTCGAGCATGTTTTATGTTTTATTCTAGGTCTGTGTTAAGTTACAAAGCGTGTGTTAATTGCCATTGCCGCATTCCTTCATTTGACATTATTGTCACATTCTTGTTTTTTGCGCGATGTCATTGTTTGAGTGATTGCGACGGTGTGCGCATGACGTTGCATTTTATAGCTCAAAAATTAAATCAGTTGTTAGTGGTTAAGTTTGTGAGCCATCATACATTTTGACTAAAGAAGAAAGCGCTACAGTAGCAATAATTCAACTCACTGCTGAAGTTGAAGAGAAGTTTCTTTTCCATCTTCTAACTTGACATCCACCACATCTCGCGTATGTTCCAATATCAACAACAGACCTAAAAACAATGATAAATTGTGGCAAGTTACCAAAAATCCTATATGTTAAAGTACCTTTACAACAATCTGATTCTGTTAGTGATGACCAGTTAAAAATATCAAAAATTAACTTTAAAATGCCCCCAATTTTTTTTTAATGAAGCGATGACAAAAATAGCAAAGACAAATTCAATGGCAACATAATATTCATAGTTCATGCATTATTGAAAAGTCAACTTTCTTTTACTTACTGAGTGGAAGATCATCTTGGTTGATTGTAATATTGACCATAGCTAACTTGTTTAAATTAAACCCATAAACAGAAATATCTATAAATAACAAATCGATTTTATCAATTATCTATCTATATAGTATATAAATCACAGTGAACATTTCTAAAGGTGACGAACCAAGGCATCAATGGATATTTAACCTTTCCATGTGGATGATGCAATACAGTCTAACATGGCATGAGTTAATGTTTAACAGTTTTATTTTTCTCTTTCTTAAAATGATGAAATTAAACAAAACAATAACATACAGAGAGCACAGCTCCAATGAGTATATATATACATATATATATATATAATATAACTAACATATTTGTAATTAAACTTTTTACTACAACTGTTGAATTAGCTCTATTAAAAACAAACAAAAGTAACCAACACAGCAGTATTCAGACTCAATTTGTGCCCGTGTAGCAGTATAGGTAAAATGCATTTATAAATCACATGGTAATTAGGTATTGGTAAAAGGTAAATAATATTAAACGTGATGTTCATGTGGGCGCCAAACTTTTGAAAAGTCAAGGTAACCACCTAACCATAAGTTTTAAAGGATAAAAGTTTATGCGGGTGTAATAATTGTTAATTATTACTAAACAGGCAGTTTGAAATCTGACAAATCATTCTAAAATTACTGTGATGACTTTTAGTTGACTTTAGCGAATTCATGCTAAAGAACCACAACAAGACCAACTGTTCGACGAAATAGGATTTATATGACTATTTACGTATAAATTTTATTCATTCATTCATTAAAACGTGTTCAAAACACCACAATAACAAAACGCAACACAACTAATGTGCACACATGATAACACACTGAATTCACAAGTAATGTAAACCTTCCGCTCATCCGATCTTAACAGTGTCAACGTGCAAATTCAAACGCAAATGATGCATGTCTGCGTCTCGATGTAGCTAAAAAATCAATAAATGTAACGATATCTAGTTACCAAATTTGACATGCAGTAACAAAATTACCTTGTTTGCTTATCAAACTGCTTTTATCTGAAATTACAAAAACATATGCCTTGCAACAAACTCACACACCTATTTAACAGAAAAACTCATACTTTTCAGATAAAACAATATCAATTTACCAAGATAAATGAATTGTACACTTTAGTATTGAATGTTTTATTTGCATTAGATTTTTTTTAAGTTGAGGACACAATGATGCAATGTAGAGTCAAAGTAGAAAGGTGTTTTATGTCTCTGATGCAATGTTAGTGAAATAATTTATAAGGTTTCTATGATCAACTAGTTTGCTTCTATGTTGTCATGGAAACGCCATAACCAAAGCCAGTATTTTATAAATCAGTTGTTGAGTTTGCGATAGTTCTAAAGGTTTTTAATATTGCTAGCATGTAGTTTATATCCTTGCCGGTATAAAGTAATTAATAAAAACTAACTTTCAATTAAGTAAGCAATAATATTATTGGTACAATAAACTTAAATTCAACAAAAATAGGGCATTTTAAGTTGTGTAAAAATATTGGTTTAGTCAAATAAATCGCAAGTCGTACCAGTATTTAAAGTTGATTTTCATATTAAAAAAACTAGAGTAAAGTGGGTAATAAAAAGCCACAAAAAACAGTTTGAGATTAAAAAACATTTTAACCGGTTTTCCGCAACATAGGATTGCGTTGGATATCTGCATGGTTATTGACAGTTGACACTTTTGCAACTCTATAGCTCACTTTTGTTTTTACAGATTTCCTTTGTACCAAATAGACTTGCTTAAGATCCACCATGGATGCCAATGGACTTCATTTGAATGTTGACCACGTTGCTGGCAGTGGAGTAATTCTCAGTCCGGAGCAAAAAGCAGCTCTTCAAACATCTTTGATTATCCTGAAGACTCACTACAAGTTCAACAATGTTGTTCTGTGGGGAAAGATTCTTGGAATAAAGGATGATTATTTTATTGCACAGGGATCAGGAAAAGATGAACTAAAAGATCGGAAATCATTGTACAGGTGGGGACCTTTAAAACAAATTTATCAGTGTGTACTGTGCATCAATAAATAGATCACAATTGGTAAACTTATAGGAATAAATAAGAATGGTTAGATGACACTGTATACAAATAACGATTCTTTTTCTTCTCCTTTTATTCTGTTCATCTCAACTAAGCAGAATATTACGAAACGGTAGGGAGTTACACATGATTTTATTGCATTATAATAGCGATTGTTTGACTTGGCAATTAATTTTGACATAATCGCAATTCAGATGGCCATTCTTTGCATCATAATAGTGATTGTCCTCTGATTAATAAAAACTGGGTATACCCTGTAAATATTCTGAGCACCACATACTCCAGATTAACGCCCATGGCCAAAAAAGAAAAAATAGGTGTGTGCTTGAGGTTGCCGGGTGAGCATGCCTACACTGAAAATGTCGTGCACACTAATCAGTGACCATTACAGCCAATGAGGTGAAATTTATTTCACAAGAATGTGTTTAACTACCACTGCATCAATAGGGGTTTGACGTTCTTGATTTCTCACCAGTTGTTTAATTTTTTCACCAGTTTAAACTGCATCGAATGGCATCTTCTTCCTCCAGCAACATCTGAGATGAAGAACAAAGCAACGATGGTTCGTGGAAGATTGATGGGCGATCCCTCGTTCGAATACGAGCACACGGATGTCAGGAGAGTCCGGGATGGAGAGGAGTACACTGAGGAAGAAGTCACGGTGAGTTATCTTTTCTATAATATTAGAACTTATTAATCTATCAACATTATATTTTATAATTAAACTAATTATTCTATTTTTTGAGGATAATTTTATATATCTTTACATATCCTAACTTAAAAATTATTTGTTTTATTGCAGATTCAAATAAAAGAAGAAGACAGAGTTTCAGCGATCGTTGCAACGATCGACGAAGAAGCGAGCATCGTTCCTCGTGGAGCGTTCATTAAAACTCCACTTGGTCAAGTTTACAACAACAGAAGTTTCGAAGGTAATCAGTTATTCTGTTTGAAATGCAGTTTTACTGTAAAAAAATATTAAACTTAAATCATGCGGAGTATAAAAAAAAGGATTCAAGACGCCTAATAATTTTGTTATATTTGTATATTATGTTTATTAAAATTAGAAAGTGCATTTGTAAAAATTTATCTGTAGGACCTTATTTTAATTCTCTGTTGGAGGCATAAGGAGTGTCACAAAAGTGGTAATAGATTTATATAATTAACCATCCATTCTGGAAAATGAAACTGCCTCAATAATGGATCACCCTATTAAATATATAGGAGTACAAGGATTTTGCTGTTGATTTATTCATGTATGCTGAAGTAGACTTACGTACCATTTAGATAAAAATATATTGAGGAAAGTTTTAATATTTATCGATTTTCCAGGTTTATCAGTAGCAGAATGCGGAAAGCTGTCGTCATTCATGCATTTCCGGGAAGCTCAAAACTTTGGCAATAAATCAATCAAAGAAAAGGCCGACCTCAATCCATCAATTGATTTTCTCGACAGCATTGAAGATGATATTCCAAAAGGTAAGTTTGGCCAACTGTTGCTATGGAAAATGAACCAGCTTTAACTGTGAGCGTGTTTTGACAACTGTTGTTTTATCGCTACATCCTGTCTTTTCGTTTAAAATATTTCAAAATCTTTGTTGCCGTAATCAAAGAGACAAATTGGGTTTTTATTATAACTCAGGAAGATGCAGAACATTTTTTGTTGCACAAACCTAGTTAAGTAAAAAAACAGAGGGGACCTAATATTTCAATGTGAGATAAATTTGATAATTAATAAACGCCTTTAAAAAAAATCATTGCAGATTTCTGCCATAGCTTTACTACACAGCTTATCCCATGTATTTTACGTTTCCGATTGGTTCGCACTATTTTAAACCCACCAATTACAACACAGGATCGTGGAGCTCCCAGTTTGAACGAGGTAGTGGATTGGTTTGTCTACGAAGCTTAGTTTGGTTGGGAATGACATTCTACCATGTTCCAAATACAACTAGGTTTGGTTGTATGTACGTGGGCACTGGGGAGAAAAATTTCGACATT
This sequence comes from Ciona robusta, assembly GCF_009617815.1. Lineage (NCBI taxonomy): Eukaryota > Metazoa > Chordata > Ascidiacea > Phlebobranchia > Cionidae > Ciona > Ciona robusta. The sequence goes on along the minus strand of NC_143245.1, from coordinate 4,176,207 downwards.
CCTTTTATGTTGTAGAGTTTCTGGTTTCTATCAAATGCTGTTGTATAATAGATTGTATGTACTGTTGTTTGTTTTTCTTTGAAAAGATATTATTTTCAAGAGTATTCTTGCTTGTTATTTTCATGAATATGAAATAAATATATTTTTTCGCATATAGACAGAATGTACATAATAAGAAAGAACAGTAAAATAATAAGTGCTGAAATATAGGAAAATAAAGAATACATAAAAAAACTATAAACATACCACTTAAAATGTTTTACATGTTTTGCTAAGCAAATGCTGCCCTGCCAGTTTTGTATTGGTAAATATTGAAATTTAAAAAAAAAAATCCAAAAATAAGTATTAATAAAGCCTTCATGAATTGTGTGTGAAAGGTGTGTTCGGCGCTGTGGCAAAGTGGTTAGCGCTTCTGCCTGTAACCCATAGGTAATGGGTTTAAGGCTTGTCGCAGCTACCATTATGAGTGTCTTTGGGCAAGACAAAATTGCTTCAACCCAGTGGTCACTAATGGGTTGTCCAATGCATTGATGTCCCATAGTGTGAATGCCTCTTTTTGTTTGTTAATGTAAACGACTTTCCAAATAATAGCAAGCTGGACCTGACTAAAAAACGCTGCAACATTATATTTAAGGTTAATTTTCTTCCAAAGTAATGTTTGCCCTAATTGGCTGTGGGCATGGGTAAAAGTAAATCATAATTCAAGTCATATTGTTGTTGCATCCATCCCATCTTCATTTATTTTTCTCTTTACTCCACAATCCTCACTTTCAGAAGAAGGACGATCCTGAAAATCTCTTTCCGCTAAATATATTGGCTCGTATTCCTGTGGAAAAACAAAATTCAAAAAAAATAATTAAATTTTGGCATAATACTATGAAATATTAATATATATATATATATATAACCATACAACCAATATTTAGCTCGTTAAAGTTTAAATATAAAGCAGAAATAACCAAACAAAGCAGTAAAATTTTTTTATATTATATAAGTTTATATTATCAATATAACTATCAAAAAAAATTGTTATAATATATATTTTACGTTTACAATTAGAACCTATTTAGGGATTTACAACTTTCCAGTAATTAATATTATTTTATTTGTATGTATGTGAAAATACTTTAAATTAACGGTTTTAAAATTAACTAAAATCGTGCCTTAGTGCATTTAAATTCTTTAGGTTTGTACATTTATAATGTCTGAATGAATACATTAATACAGCAGGTGTAAAATATAACAATTCTATCTTATTATTTTCTTATTTATTATATATATGTATCTAATTTTAATACTTATTTCCTCTTCTAACCTTTAATTGATGTCGGAAACCAACATTGGGGTTGATGCAGAACCTTCGATCTCGAACACAGATGAACGCATCACTGTACATACGCCATATATATATATATTAGTATTTGTAACTTGGTACAATAATTTGAATAAATGTATTATTTACTTTATGTGGGGGCCTATAACACAAGCCAAGAATATTATGTTTTAAATATCTTGTGCCAGCTTACCAGTTATCTAATGTTAAACTTTGTGGATGAAATAAAATGTATACGGAATATATTATTATTATGTTTAATTGAACTGTCTGATCATAACTGTGAGCCTAAAGCAACAACAAACTACTTTAGTTTTTAATAAAAGTAAACATTACTTACTGAGAAGTCAACTCAAACTTCTGCATCACATATGCGATAACTAAAGTGGCACTAGAGGAGAAAATAAATTAATAATTGGTTTATCTTCCTGTATTTAGAACCTACTAGTATTACATATAGAATGGTGAGGGAAGACAGGACACCTTTAGCACATAAAATCCAAATATCCTAATCAAGTTTTAAACAATTAACAACGGTCTGTTGTCTATGGAAGTCGTGAGAATACGATTTCATTTTTTTGAATGTTTTAAAAATGTTAACTACCAAATGAAATGGGAAAATAGAATGAAAGTTGCCCCATCTTCATATATATAATATATATAATAAATAAAGAGTTTTAGCAATACTTTAGAGGCCGAAGATATATCAGTTTACCACTTTTATTGGCCGATATTTACAAACAATATTTAAGTTTTACCAGGTAAACAGAAGAACAGCAATCCAATGTTCAATTTATCAGTTTTTAACTTTTTATACCTAAGTGCAAATATGCTATACCTTAAACACCAAAAAAGCTAATTTGTTTACCTTCTTGAGATGCCAGCATTTCCATGCACCAAAGCTACACCTCCATTATCAATTGCATCATTCAGAAATGAATTGACGACCCCGAAATGCGACATTATGTTCTCATATGGTTTGTCTTCAACCTCAACTGTAAGATACCTGAAATAAAGTTGGTTATTTTACACAATGAATTTGTACCTGTCATCTTTACCTCGCAAAACACAATAGGCCGATCAGTTAAAAAAGGTCGCAAGGTAATTAATTCAGCTGTGCAGCAATTAGAAATTTTTTTTCTTATTTTAAACCTTTTTTTCGCAAACTTAACCTTTTATTTAACTCTACAGATAGTCATTATTAAGTGGTCTGAACCCTTCAAGGCTGCACAATTGGTTTTATTCAATAAGTTAATTGTGTTTTGACAAAAAGTAGAATATGATAAAACCAACTTGAAATTTTGAGGGAAATTTGGTCGAACAAATCTTTTTTCTTTGTTCTCACGTACGCACACGATGTGACTTATCTTGTGTTGTAATAAGTTTTCAAACTAAAAAAGGGGGTTATTTGGTAAACTAGTTTAAAATTTGATTAAACTTTTAGATTCAAGAAAAAAATATATAATTAGCAGTGATTCTTATACAAACAGAAAATTTTATATGTTTAGGTAAATTACATAATGTAATTTAGAACACCACAAAAACTTGTGGATCTTGGGCATGACACTTCATCATTGAAAATTATGCAGCTATAGAATTTAAATCCGTTATACTTACCAAACTTAAACACGAAACCTACATACAACATAATATTATACATTACACCATTTAGCAAAAATACAATTAAGTTTTTCATACATTTGCTTTAGTTGCTGCTTGTAACGGACCGAGATATAATCCTGGTACAATTAGTTGCATATCTCGCCTCTGTTTGTAAGTCCATTCCTAAAACAATAATTAACACATAAATAAACACAAAAATACATTTTTCAGACTTGATGACATACATACATACATGATAAACATAGAACAAAGACATTATAACATTGAGAACTCTGATGGAAATCGGGGTGGCGAGATACAAGTTACGTTTTATGTTATGACATATTACGATGGGCGTCTGTCTTGAAACTTAAATATTTGTTTCAGTTGTATTAAGCAAAAAAATTAAACATTAATTAACAAAATTGGTGTGGCAAAAGTAGCACTGCTTTATATTCAGCTGTTTTCGCCAGGCAAGCAGAATGTTTGTTACTAAATAGTAGGAATTCATATGTGGTTTCATTGCATCATAATAGTGAATGTGTGATCTGGCAATTAATTTCCACATAATTGCAATTTAAATGGCGATTATTTACGATATAATAGCGATTGCTCCTTGGTTATTTAGAGTTTAGACTGTGGGTGCTAAAAATAGATTGGACATTCGTCTTTTTACGTATACAATCAAGTAAAGTATTACTACATTTGCAACAAATACTTTGTATACGCCTGAACGCAACGTAATACTCTCGTGCTTTAGTGATTGGAATAAAACTGCTGGAGGGCTTAATTAAACGTTGAAATAAATATTATAAGGAATGCATTGCATACTCAGAAAGCACCCATGGTCCTAAGTCTATTCCTTTCCTGTAATCAGTATGAGTTTGGGGTTAAGGGTTAACATTTATCATGTCAAAACAGTATAATGTAAAACAAACATCTCCGTAAAAATAGAAAAACAAATTGTTGATCACTATTTTGAATAATTTTGGACCTACTGAAGGGCTACTTAAACCATGGGCAACTCGTACAATTTAATTAAAGGGACCCCTACGTTCGGCGCTGTGGCAAAGTGGTTGCCTGTAACCCAGAAGTGCTAGGTTCCAGCCTCTTCGCCGCCACCATTGTGGGCGTCTGTGTTCTTGGGCAAGACACTTAACGGCAATTGCTCCAACCCAGTGGTCACTAATGGGTTGTCTAAATTATCAGCCATACATAAAAAAAAAAAAAAAAAAAAAAAAATAATCACCCACAAAGTAACATACATGGTAACTCGTAAGCTGGCACGAGGTGTTAACCCGTGTGATAACGACTGTCGTTTTCCGGCCATGCGAGGATAAAGTAAGTTACATTCATTCATTCATTCATTCATTCATTCAATAGATTAAATGAAATTTCAAAAAATAATCACCCACAAAGTAACATACATGGTAACACTTGTAAGGTGGCACAAGGTGTATGAACACCCGTGTCATAACGGCTGTTGTTTTCTGGGCATGCCACAATAAAGTAAGTTACATTCATACTTTAGTGCAATTTAAAATATACTGTATATACAGTAGGGTGGGGAAAGATGGGACACTTTTGGCACATAATATTCAGATATCCTGGTCATGTTTTAAAAAGTAACAACAGTCAATGTAGTTCGTGAGAATACGGTTTTACAGTTTATTGAATATTTTTTGTTTACTACTAAATGGAACGAGAAAATAGAATGAAAAGATGTCCCATCTTACCCCACTCTACTTACTATACATAAAAATATTTGGAATAAAACACACTCAATCACCGTTTTTTCACCCGACAATATTGATTTCGGTTGATTTGATGCGTTGGGGTCGTCAGAAGATGATGATAATTCGGAAATCAACATTTTCTGACTTCTGACGTTACGAGGTTAGTGTTTCTAAATTATGTTTTTTATGTTTCTACTCTTGTCTCCCATCTAGCGGAGAAAGTAAAGTAATCATAGATATCATATCGATATAACATGTGGAATCAATATGTATAGATGTAGTTTAATAAACAAGTCGTAATATTAAACTATAGTATAGCTATAATAATATATATATAGCTCAGTAGAATCAACCTATGCAGAATCATTGAAGTTAGAAACACCACGCGCAAGTATTCTAATAGTCAACGGTGGTCACTGTTTGTCGAAAAAAAAAATAGAGCTAGCTAGAGTGATAACTTTTGCAATGAGTTTAAACGAAGATTTTATTGCGTTTTCCTGTTATGTTCCAGGAAGTTGTAAAATAGCTTATATTTATCATACACATTAGTTCAATTTGCCTTTTGTATAAATAAAAAATGTGTTGGTCTAGTTGGGGTTTATATTGTTTAAACTTGTGCATTCTATTTAGTAACTCGAACATAACAATGTCAGACTTGGTCAGATGGTGATTGGTCGGACTATTCTTTTATTATTTATTATAATAACAGTTGTTATACTTGGAAGGGTCAGGTGAATTTAAAATATTTAAAATGTCAGAAGAAACCGAGTCGCAACTTGACAATGTACAAGATAATGAAGATGACCTCATTACCACTGAAGAAAAATCGGTTTCCTACCCCTTGAAAGTTATCTATTGCCCAGGTAGTTGCATGTAACACTATTTATTTGTTTGTAATTAACATGAATTATAATTGTTGAAAAATTTTCTTTAGAATGTTCGCTGCCACTTGAATACTGTGAGTTTATGCCTGAAGCTGTTCTTGCCAAATGTCGGGAATGGAGAGAGAAGAATTTGGATGTTTTGGAGCAAGAAGGAGTGGAAATGTCTTCACTGACCTTGGGTACTTATGAATTATTATCATTGACTTCAGATGTACAGTATCTGCACAATAATTTAAATATTAAAATGTAAAACATTGTGCACCATACAAGGAATGTCCTTCAACTTACCTAAGCTTTTTTCTCTGCTGTTATCGCCTGACTTTTTTGTCCTTTTATTCAATAGACCTAGATGACGCAGTTCCTGCAAATAGGACATTTTGTCATTGGTGTTAGTACACTAATAAAAATCATGCAAAGGAGTTAAACCAATTTTCTCAGGGTGTTGCAATCCCTGCTTTTTTTCACTGGGTTAAAGATATAGTGGTACAATTACTTTGTTTTGTTCGTAACATTCCAGCTGATTAGTTGTAATATTCAATATGTCTTTAGATGAACCCAGTGGTGATAAAAAGCGACAAAAACGGGGTGGGCGTGGTAACTTAAAAGCAAAACAAAAGAAAGAGCCAGAAGTTGTGAGAATCGCAAAGATTCCAAGAGGAAAAAGAAAATTCATGACCAGAGTGCAAGGATTGGCCACGTTTGGTAAGAACTAGTTTTGGCTGCCCCAATAGACTGGTATTGTGCATTAAATTGGGTTAAGTAACATCAACAACAGTTTCACCTCTTTTTCACAAAGTGGTTGCCATTAGATTCCTATCTGAAGGAGTCTTATTATATTTGGCTATGCCTACTTAAATAAAACCTTTGCTTAAATCGTTTGTATTGCAGATGTTAACCTAAAAAAGGCATCAAAACTTTTTGCGCAAAAGTTTTCTTGTGGTTCGTCTGTTTCAGCAGCCGATGAAATTTTGATCCAAGGTGATGTCACTGATGACCTCATCATTTTAATCGTCGATACTTGGAATGAGGTAAATAGAAATAACAATATAATTATAAACTAACTGATGTCTTGAGTATATAGTTATCCAGGCGCGTCGATTTCCTAAATATCTGGGATATACGGAGACACCTGCGCGTTGACTGTAACCCAGTGTGACGTCTTATATGTCATTGTAAACGTGTGGCGCATACGTATTTTTTTCTGCGGGAATTCGCAACCAAAACTTTATACTGCCTTTCTGTACAGGTGGTAATAAACAACTAAATATGCTCTAAAAGTGTTACTGCTTTATATTTACAATGTTTTTTTTTTTTAATTTTTTTTAATTTTTTTTTTAATTTTTTTTTTTAATTTTTTTTTTTTAAATTTTTTTTTGTTTAATTTTTTTTTTTAATTTTATTTTTTAGCCAAGCAGCATGTTTATTACGAAATAGTAGGGATTTACACGTGGATTCATTGCATCATAATAGCGATTGTTTGAACTTGGTAATTGATTACGACACAATACCAAATCACATGTTGATAACTTAGGTCATAATAGTAATTGTCTCCTTAGTTATTTAGCGTGCAGTTGCTTAAAAAAGGATGAATACTTTATTACGCATGTGATCAAGTAAAATATTAATACGTTTGCAACTTCTTACGCGCGTAAATGCAAAATATTGCGCTTTTGCTTTAGTGATTAGAATGAGACCGCTAGACCGCTTAAGCGATAGAAAATGGGTATGCCGCATACCCTATAAATATTCTTGAGGTATTTGCCAAATAGCCAGGATCGGCGCCCATGTAGTTATTCAAGTACATCTCCAATCTATTGTTGTGTAATGATTGTTTTACATCTATGTTGATTGCTATTTTGCTTACTGACTTTCATGCTTTTTCTGCACATCTGGCTTAATTGGTTTTTACTTTCTAGATTGATGAAGATCATATTGAAGACTTGGGCGAAGTGAAAAGATGACAACTTGTTCTGATTTGCTGTTTTTTTTATTTGCGTAAAGAAATATAAAGCACCATTGTTTGAAGTTGCAATGCTAGACATGCTTGCTGTGTAAGCCAAATAAAAGAAGGCTATTTATTCTGATCTAAGAAAAAAACACCTGGGTCAACACATTTTCTGACAGCCTCGCTAAAACTTAATTTTGCATAATAGGCAATATCTACAATACGATTTAATTTAAAAACATGATACTTTAGCAATAGTTATATTGGCAACTTGTGTACTGTGTGTTGTTTACAACCTGGGCATGATAGTTTAAACTGATTTATAAAAAAAAACAAGGCACAGAAAAAATATTTCATGTTTTTAACATTTGATCAGTCAAACTTGATTCCTTGAGACAAGGGAAGATCTTTGCTGTAGTTGATTGTGCTGGAGATAAAAAGTAGGTCAAATTAAAATATTTGTTAGATTTGTGATATGTTTATTGTTTATCTTTCATCAGTAAATCGATTGACATTTTAGTAGACAAATGTTTTGTTTTGAAGGTTTACTATGCTTTATTAAATTCTCAATACTTCCCAAACATAATGCTATCTGGTGTTGATTGTTGTCAGTCCTGTATGCTTCTCTAAGTTTCACAAAATAAATTTAATGTCAGGCATATTGTAGTCATGAAACAGCTCTTCTAGCAATGTATTATGCTGGTACCGTCTTAAGGTATGTAGCTTAAAGCAAATAAAAACTTCTTAGCTTCAAAAAGATGACCTGCATATGACAACTGTGCCAAGAACTCTAACTATTAAGTTCACATAAATGAACAAGTTAAAATGAGGATACAGTAAATATGTTATACAATGGGTGTCAATTATTCCCACTAAATTACACTATAAAAACAACATTACCATGTCGATCGTCGCATATATTGTTTCCATGCATCAGAACCAGACTCTCTACCGCCACCAGTGTGCTTTTCACCACCAAACGCACCGCCTATTTCCGCTCCACTGGTTGGAATGTTTACATTGACAATTCCACAGTCAGAACCTTTTGGTCTAAAATTATATTTCCAATAAGTCACTTATTCAAGCCATACCTATCAACATTATTCATTAGGTAACTAAGGACAGTTCCTTTTTAAAAATATAGAGAAAGTAAGCAACAAAATCTACCTGTTACCTACGGTAACATGGAAATTTATTTGTCGTGCACAGTAGCACAGTTGGTGAGCACGCCTGCCTCTAACCCAGAGGTAATGAGTTCAAGATATAAATTATAAAATTAATTAATAACTAAAAAATATGAAAATATATAAATAACTGAATAAAATAACCACCCACAAAGTAACACACTTGGTAACTTGTAAGCTGGCACGGGGTGTATTACCACCCATGTTTTAACGACTGTCGTTTTCCGGCAAAGGGGAGAATAAAGGAAGTTACATTCATTCAATTTAAAGTAGAGAAAACAGTAAGGTAAAGGTTAGGGATTATGGATTGGAAGCACCTGTTTTAACATAGAGGGGTGGAAGTTAATTCAGACAACAAAGAAAACAAATTTATGCTAATCTTGAATATTGGAAAAAGGTTTTAAAACTATTTATCGGCGAGGATCCAGCAAAAGAAGAAAGAATTCACAGACTATATATAATGCTTTAAAACTAAGGAATGGTTGGATCTGAATTGACAAGTAAGTATATGTGAAGACCAAGACTCACCCAATCCATTTAAAAATATTTGACAAGCTTTGAGTGAACACGCTGCTTGTGAGACCTTGATCAACTTCATTGTTCCACTGGATAGCGCTATCGAGATCACCTTCCAACTTCAAGACGTATAAAACGGGAACAAACGATTCTTCAAGCACTAGGGGGCAGTCATGGGTGAGCCCTGTGACAATCGTCGGCTCAACGAAGTTCCCAGGGCCGTCCATCACCTGTTAAAACCTTGATATTAACTAATTTATCTTTCTAAAATGTTCTATTATGTATAGGTGATGCTCCACGACAGGGGCACGCATGGGAACTTGGCATTTAGTTTAAAGTTGGTCTATTATCTAACAATCTAACAAATGGTAGTGGTTGTAGTTTTAAAGGGTTTGCAAAAATGGTTGGGAAAAATTTGAGCACATTATATAGTGTTACTTTTCCTAATTTCCTAGTTTGAACATGAAAGCACTACATAAACTCTAAGCAATGTAGAACAATTAATTTTGACAAAGCCTCACAGTTTAACAATTTAGTTACCCTTAAAGAAATAACTTAGGAATTCTGCCATGTTTACATAATATTAAGCAAGAAGCAACCAATCACAATTTTTACTTTTCTAAAAAGGAACACATAATACAAAGTGTCAAAACTATACCTACCGGCTATCACAACATATGAATAGAACACATGACATTTTAATTTTTAAATTCAAATAAAAATAAGTATAAACTTACATTCCCACCATACTCTATTGTTCCACCAAATTTCTTTGCTTTTTCTACCGTTGCTTGAAAAAGATCCACACCTGCCTGATTATGCATTGGACCATACAACACTCCATCTGTTAGTAATAATGCAATGTTAGAAACTTTGAGACAAGTTATGGCCACAAACGGTAAGAAAGGAGGAAAATTTAAGCTGTACAGATTCCTGTTAAAATAGCAGGTTTCCAACTCGTTAAAAACCATCAAGCAACGTAGTATTTTAACCATGTGCCATAGTTTTTATCTAAATTTTAATTTACAGACAATTGTTCTCAATTAAAACAGAAAAGTGTGTTTGTTTACCAATGTAAGGATCAAATAATACTGAAAACAATTTTTTCGCATAAAATTTACACCAAACATAACAGACTATATATGTTCAGTTGTTGCTGCTAAAGCAGTACATTCGTTTAAAGTGTTAAATACCTATATACCTTAATAAAACGTCGACACAAAAATCAATAAAGAAACGCTTTATCCGCCTTTTAAGTTGTAATGCACTTTTATGAGACTCATGTCATACAAGTTACTTACCATGCAGAGGGTTACCAATCCTTACTTGGCCATACGCTTTCTTCAGTTTATTAAGCACGGAATCATAAACTGATTCGTGCAGAATCAATCTACGAGCACTTGTGCATCTCTGACCTTGTGTACCAACGCTTGCAAACAATGAACCAACTGTTACCATGTCCAGATCAGCATCCTCTAATACTGTTGGGTTTAAACATATTATATTCAGTTTATTTTATACATGTGAACTTGCAGAATCTGTACAACTTAGTACCGTGCTGACATTCCAAAGTTTTTTGTTAGCAATACAGACCTAATTTCCTAAAATTTTAAACAAAAAATACAAGCCAGACTTTTCCTTAGAATGAAGGATATTCCTTAAAATGAAGGAAGGTTTCAAGCTAGCTGCTACTACCATTATGGGTATATTCTTGGATGTAGGAATAGACAATTCTCCAACCCAGTGGCCACTATTGGTTGCCAGGTTGAAGTGAATACATGTAACTTGTTTTACTCTTGTGTCACAGGGCAATGGCAGTTGTTTCATACTGGTGTTCTATTTTCATACACACCGTGCTTGCTTACGTGTTACCATGTATGTAAATTTGTGAGCGATTCTATTTTAAAGATTTTTTTAATATGGCTGGCAATTTAAATAACCAAATGGGTTGGAGGATTGCCTTTAAGTATCTTGCGCAAAGACACATAGATACGCGACTGCTATGCTGTTGCTAATTCCCTTTGTTGCCTTAATAATCTTCTTTAACATATTTCAACAAATAAATAAAATTTAAGTTATGTTATAATAGTGATTACGATTATAATGAGCCACATCACCTATGATGGCATTATTTCCTCCAAGTTCTAGAATCTTCCGTCCGAATCTCTCCTGGACCGCTACTCCCACTTTCCTCCCAACAGCCGTGCTTCCTGTGAATGAAAGAAGATCGATGCGGGGATCGTGGGACATCTTCTCCCCAACATCCGATCCAGAGCAGATGAGAGAGCACACAGCAGGAGGAAGATCGTTTTCAACTAAAACTTGTTCCATAATCCTAAACAATTTTTTTTATCCAAACACACAACTTCTACAGCATACAAGTTTTAAATTGTTTAAAACACTTAATCATTATGTGACAAATATAAAACAGAAGAACTATTATTATTAAGTCCATTTTTCTTCACAATAGTAGTCATTGAGTTTAAAAAGTGGTGTTAAGAAGTATTGTATTTATTGGAAGCAGTAATTTATGTTGAGTATAGATGTACCTGTATACTAAAAAACGTAAATATTACCAATACCATGCAATACAATAGATGTAACACAAAACATCTGCTTATAAACACAACTGTAACACACAAGTACACACGCTTATAAACACAACTGCTCAAGTACCTTTGAGTTGCGATTGTTGAAAGGTTAACAGTGGGAGCAGGTTTCCATATAACAGAGTTGCCACATGTTAATGCAATAGCTGTGTTCCAACCATACACTGCTACTGGGAAATTGAAAGCAGTGATAATACCAACCACACCAACTGGATTCCAATTTTCTATTAACGCATGACCTGGACCTGAGATGAATGTCTCTTATTTATTCTTGAGCAGCAGGGCAACAAAAGACTTATATATATCATGAATAAAGAAAACCAAAGACATTTGAAACACAAAGGTGGCATCATTAGGTCTTGAACCAGGTACTTCCTGGCTAAAAAAGATGATTGCAATACCTACTGTGCCAGACAAACATCAACGACTACATTAATGTTTGGAGCTATAAAAAACAATTATATACTTATTATAACCACCATTGTTCTAGCTCTCATACTCAAACGCTTTGGTAATTTTTAAAACGTAGGTGGTACATTTTACAGTTTACAAATAAAAAAGCTATTTTGGTTACTAGCTGTTAAGATTATTTGGAATAATGACCGGATTAAAATTGAAATAAGATACGGTCACGTAGCTACCCTTCCCATAAGTTATATGAATAGTAAGAACTTACGTTCTGATGGGAACACTTGTCCAGGCAACATACGAGACAGCCCAACGGCATAATCACAAATATCAATAAATTCCTGGACTTCACCTGCTCCTTCAACAGCTATCTTTCCAACCTGTGACATTTCATTAGGATTTTACATATATATATGCATAGCCTACTTAGTGCCCAGTGGAACAATGAAGGTAAAAATATTGTATATATATATATTTATGTACATATTTATATGCAGCTGCAGGTGTGCCAGCTTAATATAATGAGAAAACCTTCTAAAACAATTAACTGGTTATTGTTTCTGCCATAGGCGGATCTAGGATTATTCTGACGGGGGTGTTCGCAAGAAAATGTTTAACTAATAGTTGCAAAGCGCCGTATTAATATGTGCGTAAATCAACCCGTAAGTTTTAATTCACCACTTGCATTTGCCCGCGGTAGCAACATTAATCTATGCTACGCGTAATAAAGTCATTATTTACTCAGGATTTACTCAGACAAGCAGAATGTTTGTTACGTCATAGTAGGGATTCACACGTTGATTATTTACGTCATAATACCGACTTTCCTATTCAAATTTGCCGCACAGGAACTTTTAACTAACTATAACCAAACGTTCGTTGTTTCACGTTCATATTAATTGCCACAATATTTTGTTACATCACTTATAGTTACAACACCGGTTAGGCAGACTTAAAACATAATACGATACGCATATTTCTGGAAAGCCTGTTACTATTTTTTGCTAACGCGAGTTTGGTTTACTCCTCTCTATTACTGCATGAGAATTCAGTTAAACAAACAATATTACTGCAATACTGCTAAACAGACAATGTTTTATCCCTGCATTGCATTCTAAACGATTTAGGCCGTAAAAATCAACTTAAATCTGTTCCAGAAGCATTGCTTCTTTATATTTACGATGTTTTCCTCAGCCAAGCAGTGTATTTGTTACGAAATAGTAAGGATTCACACGTGTATTCATTGCATCATAATAACGATTGTTTGACCTGGCAATTGATTACGACATAACAGCAATTCACACGTCGATTGTTTGCGTCATAATAGGGACTCACACGTTCATTATTTAGCTTGCAGGTGCTTAAAACATGTTGAATGTATGCTTTTTCATGTTTGCCATTAAGTAAAGGATTGTCTCGTTTACGATGAATACTTTCTACGAACGTAAACGCAACAAGCATGTGAATTAAATGTGTGTTTAGATAAAGCTTGGTGGCCACTGGCCAGACCGATTTCGCCACTATAGATTCAAGCTTTTATTTTGGTTATAACAGCAGGTAATCGCAGATTTACCGTTCCTGTAGTGGTAATCCTTTAGCTGGTGGTCACTGGCCACCTAAAATTTTGGTTTCGAAATGTTCCTTAGGTCTCACTGATACCTGCTGTCTAATTTTTTTTTGAAAAAACTCGTGCTTTCGTGTCGAAAATTAACATTTAAAATGCGCGAAATCGAGCTGCGTTACCGTATTTTCCACACGAGCCGTCATGAATTAAACAAAGGTTAGATTATTACATCATATAATGCGTATTGTTACGTTTAATTTCTACGTTACAGATAACGTAATTTGTTAGGGGTTAGTGGTTGGGAGTTAGGGGTTAGGGCATGGGGTTAAAGTTTTCACTAGCATAAAACAGTGCGAAAAAACAAGGCTATAACGTCCCGTAACGTGCGTAATATAACACTGTTGTGACGTAACATACCGCGATTGTGACGTAATAAATCGTTAACCTTACGCAAGTCAGACGAATTACGGTGACGAGGCATGTTTTCGCGCATTTTCAAAGTTAATTTTCGACCCGACTTTTTCGCCAAAAAAAAAGAGAGCAGGTATGAGTGAGGCCTATAGAACATTTTGAAACCAAAATTTCAGGTGGCCACCAGCTAAAGGATTACCTCCTGTAGTTTGGCTCGCCAGACGAGTGATCTTTTCGTTAGCATGTAGATATGCATACGATAATATAGATAACGATTGCAACAAGTTGCGCAATCAGTAACAGAGATTTAAGCAGTATTGTAGTTGATTTTGAGTCACGGAATTTTGATTTTAATTAACTACAAACGATCGTTACTTTGACGCGCGCCGTTTTCCGTTTAGAGCTACGTAACGAAAATATGTATAAAATATCTGAGGGGGGTGTTCAAACACCAAACACCCCCCTCTAGATCCGCCACTGGTTTCTGCTTTATAATATGATCGAAAATTGGGGGAGTCTCCTTTGAGGCCCCCCACTGATTTAACCATTAACAGTCAAGAAACACTACCTGTATCACATCACTACCAAGACATAAACTGATATTTCCAAAATGCAAAGTAAACACATAAAACAACAAACCTCTAATGCTTCCAAGTTTCCCAACAAAATCTTTTTCTCTCTCAAAGCATGACCGATCTGTCGCACAATTTCTCCTCTGTGAGGAGCAGGTACATCCGCCCACACCTTCCATGCTTCACGACAATTCCTAATCACACTTGAGTAATCATCTACATTTCCCTGGTGGAAAATTTTAACCAAGTTTAATCATCTAGTATCACAAATTGTGTTTTGTTTTGTTGCTATTGGCCCTAAGCCATTACGTCACAGTAAGTGTAACGTAACATCGTTCTTTATTACGTGTGTCGCAATGCCAGAAAACGTGGCAGTTGGTTTGGGGGAAAAAGGATTAGTAATGTATGCTTTCCGTGTTAAAAGTATAATTATAATAAAAGCTAGTGGAAGCACTGCAGGGCGTTCTGTATAGGTACGAATTGAGAGACGCGAAATTCAAGTACGCGACATCTAGAACTAGGAGTTAGTAATTGTCCCAAATTGTATTTTTATTATTATGTTGTTGGTCATTACCTTACGTCACAACCTGTATGACACAACATTGTCTACTGTGTCGTTTGTGATTGTGTCGCAATGCCAGAAAATGTGGCAGTTAAATTTGAGGGTTAATTTTTTTGGCTTTTCTAATTTTCTATCAAACTTGTTTATACAACAAGGGCCTGTTGAGGCACAGCAGGGCAATCTTTAATATAGGCGGCACTAATTAAGAGACCCGTAGCTCAAGTACGAGACAATAATATATAACAATAACATTAACGTTTTCTGTCACTCTAAGCCAAGTATGAGATTATTTACCAAAAAAATGGAAAATAAAATAACAGCCTTTATAATATGGCAAAGAGTACATTTTTTCATTTTAAAAAAGTTTTAAAGTAATGCATTGACAAGCTAAGGTAAAATAAGAAATAAGAATTAGAAAACATACTATTGACAAATACTTAACAGGGTTGCTCTGTTATAATTATCCAGGTAAACATTACTAGTTTTAGTTAGTTGTGTGAACATTTACTTACAGTAGAAACTCTTGCGATTGGAAGGTTATTTGTCGGACAGAGAGAAGTCACAACCTGTGAAACATTAATTGCAAGTATTTATATTTCATTTTGGACCATATTTACCTGAAATGTTTATTGGTATAAACCGGAATGTGATTATTTCATTATAAGTAATCCAAAAACAATATATATCACTAGTGCGGCCCCTTTAATTAGTGCATGTCCGCTATTTCCGCTATGTCCACTATGTAGTAAATATTGTGGACATAGCGGACATAGTGACCCTTTTCGGTTCCTTTAGTTAGTGCATGTCGCTATGTTTACTATGTCCGCTTTGTCCGCCATGTCCACCATGTCCGCGATGTGCTCTAGGTAGTGAATAATGTGGATATAGTGGACATAGCGGACGCCGGACATAGTGGATATTTAGTGGACATGCACTAATTAAAGGGACCCGACCTTCTCTAGTGTTGTGATTTAATAATTCCACAGTAATATAACATATATAATTTTTATTCATCTTTTAAAAAACGATAGCGAAGTCGAAGATCATGATATTAAAAAAGAAAGATTAACAGAAAACTTTATGTGTAATCAAAGAAAAAGCACAAATTCATTTTTGTTACTTACAGGTCCTTTTCCTTTTCTCCACGTGCCATCGAAAACGCCTTCATTGTCGGATTTTAAACCCAACTCTTTCAACCATTCAAACTCAGGTTGGTCGACCAGTAAATCGGAAGCTTTGACGGAAGTTGTGGAAAATGTACGTCTTGCTACTCGCAAGGACTGATTTAAAGTTGAACCCGCGACCCGAAGCATGATAATACGTTGCAAATCTCAGCAGCAATAACCAATTGTAGAGATTACCTCCTTGGTTCGAAAAACAAAGGGGAATCCCCAGGATCTGTGGCACTCGCATTGATGTAAAAGCGTCCCATGAATTTAAACTGTAATATGCAAGCATTTACCCTTTAAAAATGATGCAAGAAATAAAATTCTAAGTTTTTATGTTTACATTCTTGGTCTCATTGCCGTCGCGTGATATTCGGTGTCGCGGAAATCTGGTTTTAATAGCGGTAAAAGTGCATGTGAATGAAGAATGTAACTTACTTTATCCTCGCGTGGCCGCAAAACGACAGTCGGTATCACACGGGTATAACACCTCGGGCCAGCTTACGAGTTACCATGTATGTTACTTTGTGGGTGATTATGTAAATTTCATTTACGAGAGAGTAGGCTACTTTAAAGAGTTAGTTCTGTATGGAGAGAAACCATCGTATAGTAATGTGGGGGGAGATGGGACACCTTTAGCACACAATATCCAATTACCCTGATCGAGTTTAAACAACAACGGTCAACGGAAGTAGTGGCGATAAGGTTTTGTAATTCTTTGAATGTTCTTCGCTTACTACCAAACGGGACAAGAAAATAGAATAAAAGGTGTTCTATCTTCCCCCACCCTACTGTATGTTTTGATTTTGGAAATACAAAATGTAACTGTACGAAATATTTCATCCTATTTTTTTAAAATACGATTCTAGATCGGTGATTCAAATGCGCAAACAGCTATTAAGAATGCTGCATTCGTTCAACATCGATATGGTAATATTTAACAACAGTAATCGTCTTTGCGGCACGCTTTGTTGGACTATACTCAACGAATAATACTGTAACAAAAATCATAATTGGGCTCTGACAATTTACAGCGGAATGCCCGCTAATAGAAACTGCTATTTTAACTTTTCATTGCCACAGATGAAAACCAAATACAGACTAAAATTCTGAATACCTATTAACCTATATGCCTTGGAACTCTGTAGGAAACTATAAAGTTCCAACAACGACTTACCATGCTTTAGATTTGAACATGTTGTTCTTAGTTATGGACTCATCGGAACAAAACCAAAAAAATACTGCATTTTTTAGCAAAAGTTGATTTTATTTTAAGCGTAACGTGGAGCGACAAATCATGAAATCACGATTCGCAGTTGGACAATATATCCAAACTGTCATGTACAGATAAGAGAAAGAAGCATGAATAGTCAGAGATCATCAAATACTCGATGCATGTTCTCGCATTAGGTTGGGGTGGGGGGTTATGGCAGTTGTGATGGTTGTGTGGCCTGTAATAGAAAGTTAATAACTTCTGGTTATTATTTTATTCTATGCTAGTGAAGTACTAAGCACCTGGGATTTATACCATATAATACAGCATAGATAAACCAACCATTATTAATAGACATAATTTTCCCAGAGATGACTGGTTTCTATAACCCAATATAGGAATCAAACGTTGCATTACAGAGTATTTATAATCAAGCAAGAAACACTGCTTGAAAATTACTGTAGCAACCAAGTTAAAAAACGACAAAAAAAAAAGTAAAAAACACCACTAAAAAAGGTGCAACTATACTGGCACTGTGGTTTTGTGACTTAATATGTATGTGGAGAACTGTAAGCGGGAACAAAGCATTTAAAATATGGGTTCCGTGTATAATGCTTAAATTCTCGAATGACTCACTGCATGTAAGGATATAGAAGTTAGATTCCATTTATTCATTTTAAAATTGTGAAATAAGCGTTCTGCTAAGACACAAAGCAACATTAAACATCTTGGTACCTTATAATATTCTCAGCGCATCTGGTAAACGTTTGATTCGTTCAATTGACAAAGTTCTCCCTTGAAGTTGATGTCAATGGTGATGTCAAGATCTCTCTGTTGGTTTTTATTGTGAACATTAAAATAAGACAAAAATGTAAATGGGAAAAAAGTTTTAAAAAAAGAGAGGAGAGCTATAACGATGGCACCATTTTGTAACACACAATAATTGTGAGGTTTGAGCCTTTGAGGTGTTCAGTTAGGGATATATCATGGAAAAAAGAAAGAATTTACTATATTTTTTTATTGTTGCTGACAGCTTATCCCCTCTAATTGTTTCTTGTTGTGCGAATAGGTTAATAATTGCAGTTATGCATGCAAAAAGTTATGAGAGTAAAGTCGATGATTGCTTAAAAGTGAAGTCATGTGACAGAATAACAACATTTTTTTTCTACCTTGTTACGATCGTTTGGTTTCATCCCAAACACTCCTGTGATTTCCTCTCCTTTCTTTGCAGTCACATAATCACGCAGATAGAAGACTGTTTGCTTCCAGTGAGTGTACGGTGCTTCAGGTGCTGCATATGTGTAAGTGTAAGGATTTTTTGTAATGGAAACACTATACTATACATACTACAACAGTTTTATACTTCATGCAGGACCCCGTGGGATATTAAAAAAAAAGTTAATGATTATTGTTTAAACATAGGGGACAATAGGGAAATAAAAAAGACTTTATCACGCACTGTAACAGTTTTGAAAAACTGTGTTTAAACATAAAGGGGGCAAATAAGAACAAACTAACGCAAGAATCAAAACCAGGTTTTCAAATGAGAGACAACAAACATCGCTTTTTACTTCTACACATAGAAATACCTAGCATTAACTACATGAGTGGCAGGTGACAACAATTAAAAAAATCCTACCAAGAACATGAGCAACAACATGTCTGGTACACAAACTCGTTACCTGTGGTAAACCCAGTTCGTTTATGACATTTTGTGAACTCAACACTAAAGAAGGAGACAAGAGCTTGCATGTAATCATTACGAGCCACACGGAGATGATAGGGAGCACTGAATTCCAAATCTCCATCTTTTACTGTGTACAGATCAACCTCCTATGGGACATGGATAATTGGTTTTATTGGTCCACATATGTAAATATGCGGAGCACAGTTGTAAAAGAATAAAAGATTTGGTTGAAAGTAAGTATTTATAAAACAATATTTCACACAACGTAAGTGTTACAAGAAGTATAATTTACACTTTATATAATCAAAGTCAATGTTATATTAAAAACTATTTAAACAGAAATGAAAAAGTCATGCGAACTAATCTCGGTATCATTTGAGTGCTTTACTTTTTTATTTTGAATCTTTTTTTGCTTTGGCGGTCAACAATATATCAAAAAAGACTGCCGGATACAAGCTTATAGGTTTAAGGTCGGCCATCTTTACCATGACATAGGAAAGTGAGGTTAATGTCACTGATTCGTGTATAGACCGATACGTTAAAAAGTTATTGCTGCTCAGAACTGCATGAACTATTGCATGTAAAGGTCAACATTATGTCTTAAACTGCAACCTCTGTAGACACTAAAACACATTACTCCCCATATAATCATGGGGGGAAACATTGTATGAATTCAATACAATGCATCTGGCAGCCAATGTTAATAAGTGGGCATGTGTATCTACTATCTACAAATAAAAAAGATGACACAAAAGGAAGAAAAAGCCTAAAATATCTAACCTTTACAAGACAAGCGGAAGCCATGACTTGTTTTGGTTCAACCACGTCAACAAGAGGTTCTGATATCGCAACCTGTCATGAAATAATATTTCTTAAAAAAATTAATCAAAACTTATGAAACATAGTGTAAAAAAATATTAACAACAACAAGTGTACAATATTTGTAAACTAAATTCCACACATGGGCAATATACTTATCTTCTTACATTATGAAATACCACTTTCTATGGAATTTATTATAATAGGTACCAGCAGTAAAAATCTGCCAATTTGAGAAAAAGGTTTAACAGTTCTTTAACTCACATCTCTTATGCAGCTCATATCGAAGCCATACACGTTATCCCACCAGTTTATTTTGTCATCCTTGTATTGCCTATCCTCAATTGCAGTAACATACAAACTTGCTTTGTCAGGGAAAATTAAACCATCAGCTGCCTATGATTAAGTATAGTGCGGTTAAGATGGACCAATGTAAACTTTTTGAACATTCACTTAATTGTATAGGAAAGAAACAGTACAGCACCAGTGTTACTGTTAGTAACATGTTGTTGCTACATAAAGTGGTGCAGCCATTACCTAAAATAAAAGGTTGGGGGGGTAGAGGAATAGAAGATGGGGTCTGTTCAGGCAGTTCAATATTTAAATTTGTTGGAAAATTATATTTACAATGGCGCTAGTTATGTATTTGTTTATAGAAAAAGTAACAAATGCGTTAATGTTCATTTAAACAGTCTCCACCACAAACTTAGAAAATTTTGTTCGCTTAATTTCCTGAATTGCTAATAATAAACGCATCAATGGGTAAAATTAAGTCAATAATCGACACATAAAATTCTATTTTGATGCTGGTGCAAATAATCAACATGTAAACTGCCACTATGTTGTAACAATGCACTATATGTAGTTGAGGAAAACTTGAGAAAAGATCAACTTTATTGGTTCAAGGATGGAATAACAACCATATGCCTGTGGTAAACGATATGATGATACTGATAAGCAATCCCGATGGTGCATTATTTAAATATGACATCATGTTTTGGACGGACCCCTTTTTTGGTTTTGACTACTCCCTCGGGCAACCATACATAGATTTCATTTTTGGAAGCATGTCATTTTAGGTGGATAAACAAAATTAAATATATCCATAACACAAGTTTGTAAAGTTAAAATATCTGACTCACCAGCCACTTGTCTCGTGCATACAACACAGTGTTAAGCATGGATTCATAGAAGAGACAATATCCCATCCACTCACTTAGTATGATGTCAACTTTTTCAACAGGAAGGACAACTTCTTCAACTTTGCCCTTGATCAAAGTTACAACTGAAATAAATGGATTGATTATGAAGCAAACCAATTTCAAACTCATCAAATCGGCATTCTAAGTGATGCTTTCAAAAGCACATATCTCATGCAATTAGCCCAAAGATAAGAAACACTAATAGTGTGTCCAAATGACAATTTTAAAGAGATTAAATAATTCACATACAAGAACAGTGTAAGCATAAATTTTATAACTGCAGATTACTTTTAGAGCTTCAATAAATATTTTATACAGATATTCTTCGAAAAAATTATCCTTGTACAACTTTGGAAAATTGTTGAACAAGTCAGTTTTCAGCAAACCAAAGGTTAGAAAATATCATTTTAAATACTTTGAATATAACCCTAATAACCTTTTATTAAAAAAAAGCTGCAAAATCTTTTATAAACAGAAAGGTACCTATCTCGATGTCTAACTTTTTTTAAATGCAGGGGAGGTAAAGATAAACACATGCATAAGAACAAATCTTATTGTTTCTAATGTTTACTTATGGGAAAATTCCATGCGTACGCTGTCACCTCAGGTTTGACTTCTATGCGCCATACAGTATTTGGTTTGAGCCTCAAGTCTACATAAGTCTTAATCTACTTTTGGTATTTTGTGGAACGTTTAAAAAACATTGTTCACTTTCAAATAAATTAAATTCTCACTATGGTCAAGTTTATTCGCTTCCACAATTTTCTTTGCATAATCCACAATGCTTGAACATTCAATGCCGATAACCTTGGCTGCTCCTGCCTTGGCAGCGAACATGGATAAAACACCAGTACCACATCCTACATCGAGAACAACTTTCCCACGAAACAGATGTTTGTTGTGGTAGATGGAGTTGCGATAAGTCAATGTGCGCACTTCGTCCTTCAGCATCTCCTATTATATGTTAAATAGAAAGAACAAACAAGTAATAAGTAAAAAGTTGAAAAGATTTATATAAAAATAAATAGGTACAGTTATCATAAAATATTGTATTATCAATCTGTTCTTTAAACACCGTTCGACAAATTCAGGTTTGTAAATATATAATTACACAAAACTTGGGACAACCCTAAAAGGAGGGATGGGGGGGCAGCCGGACAGAGGGAAACTACTGTTACTAAAAAAAATATTCCTTACGTCTCCCAGATACTCGCTGTATATTTAAAAAATAAATTTCATATCGCAAATTTTCGTTTGTATCGCAAATTAACTTAAAAAATCCACGAAAAACTGCTGCGCCACATTGTTTACCTATAAGTAAAAGGCCGTTTATAACATCACAATACAACTATGACGTCACAATAGAAAACTTGTCTTATTGCGTGAAATAGCGCAAATAACTGATCTTATTTCATAAATACTTGTTTAAAAGTGAACCCGAAGGCTCGTAGCTCTAAAAAGAACTGTTAAAAAAAAATAAATAAAAAACCTAAATAATATTGCGGATAAGCTTCAACGAACCAGTCAAAAAGCTTCTCCATTAATGCAGCGTGGTCGCAGTACAACTTTCTTGCCCAAAGCTCTGCCAAATAGGAAACCAGTAACTCAGGCGCACTTCTTGTGTAGACCTTGCCCCTTTCGAGTCGATAATGACATGACACAGGCCAAAAATCCATGGTCCTTCAATCCTTGAACCGTAATTGTGGGCGTCAGATACATACGCGACCAGGTCTTCATCGTCCGTGTCATTGACATCTTCTCCTCGGACGTCACCATGAAGTAACCTGCCCGGTTATACCTCTTGCGCCGAAGAAGAGACTCATGTATTTTCACGATCGTGTTTGGACCACCCATATGCTCTCTCTTGCTAAATCCCAGCAAGCACATTTCTCAACAGAAACTATACCAATCGGTAACTGTGTGTGGGCCAAATCCATAGTTCTGTTGCATTGTACCGACAGGTACCCGTTGAACCCAGTTAATTAAAATGGCCATAACCTGCTTATAGCTAATTTTAACATTGGCACAGTTACGGTTATCCATAAAGGTAAAA
Organism: Ciona robusta; assembly: GCF_009617815.1. Lineage (NCBI taxonomy): Eukaryota > Metazoa > Chordata > Ascidiacea > Phlebobranchia > Cionidae > Ciona > Ciona robusta. The sequence continues at coordinate 4,152,741 of NC_143245.1, read as the reverse complement.
AATGATTTTTTTTCTGGGGGAAACGTAGGTGCCGCGAGATTCGCATCGAATACACGGCAAAGATTCGGAGTTCTCGCCCTCGAAATCTTTTTTGCATGTGTTTGCCGTGTTTGGGGTCTCCGCCGGCTACCTCAAACAAGAGTATTACTCTTGTGACATCTTGGATTCGGACATCGATCAAAAGAAGATGGACCCCGTATAAGATTGTTTTCTAGTAAGTACCTCTGTAATTTGTCTGCATCCGCAATAATGGCTTGCATGTGTGGAAAAATGCCATCGTTATAGAATACAAGTTGTACAGATATAATTTTGAGCAAAAAAGAAGGTTCGCAACACGCGGACCGGTAAAAAAATTTCGGGTTGTATTTAGGGATGCACATTACAGAATAATTAGGTATTCTAGGATATTCTAGAATACTTTATTCTGAATCTAGAACTTCGAATCTTTTTATATTTATAGGAAAAAATAATTTTAGCCACATAAGTCAGTTTATAGACTCTTTCATAGTAGCCTTGCTGGATCAGGAGCTGTAAAATGATCAAAAATTGTACTATTGGGTAGTTTTTGCGTCATGAAACGTATAGCAGGCTAAGAAAAGACGTTGCGAAAAGTTTACTCTCGAAAGTCCCACGAACACAAAATTGTTTTTTTTACAAATTAATAGGGATGTGCTGAAGTTGAAAAAGCTCGGGTTCGCCGAGCGCCGAGCTTTAACGAAAAGCTCGGCACGAGCCCGAGCACCTATGACGTCATCAAGGAGAAAGGCGTACGAGAATGCGTTCCTATTCAGCCGAAAAGCGCCGCTAATCAAAATAATACAGAACACGTGGTTTGCGGTTAAAGACGCGTCTCGCTTTTCATAATTCCTACTGTTGCAAAATGTAAAATTCATACAAAAAATATTTAATTAAAAAATTATTTATAACTGTTACAGCCAGTGGCACAACTAGCAAGTTTCTACGCATGTTCATCTTGGATAATGTAACGATTATTTACGTCAGAATAAACCTTTACGATCGATACATCACAAACGAGATTGTTGAAAACCATCGTGTTTTATTCGCTTCCATACGATCTGCAGTTTGTGTATAATTTTTGTTTCTGATGATTAGTTTAATGCAGGTAAATCGCGATTATGTGAATTTTAATTGGTGCAAATATAAGAGCGAGGAGCGACGCTATCAGTAAATTGTAATATGATATTACAAAGTATCGTCCCGGTCGAGCTTGGACAGAAGCCAAAAAACATCGTTTGATGGCGCCGCACGAGAACCAGAGTTTCATTACGTCATTTTTCACGAGAATAAATTCACAACGATTGCTTCGTTTGTTACGTGTGGAATGTATGCTACCGCATGCGTCTTCCTTTATTTCATACGCCGGCGCAGAGTGTAAAAATGTGACGCTGATACTAGTGATGTACCGAATCGTTAAAAAAACGATTCGGCCGAAACCGAATATTCGGCCATTTGTGCCGAATCAATTCGGCCGAATCAACCGAATCGTTTATGACGTCATCCGAACCTACGGCGACGGGCGGTCGGTAAAAACGACATAAAGGAAAATACTTTATCATGGCACCGTGTCACACACAAGTATCAACAATTTCAATATAAGTCTTTAATGTGGCAATAAAGCGTTGTGGGAAACATTAGTCTCCTAATAACGCGCGTATTTACAAACCAAAACTACAGGGAAGGTAAATCGTTGGGAGAAAAGCACAACGGTGACGGACGAGCGTGGATTAGATAAATTTAATTTTATTGCAACACGGACGAGCAGTTAATTCGAGAACTTAAAAATTCTTTACTGTAACGGTGTAACCATTGACAAGACCTGTGTTACGCAAACAAAAAAAAATATTTACTTTTGTGACGAAAAAAACATTGTGTATGAGCGTCCCATTTTACGCTCTGCGTCGGCTTGGGAAATAAAGAAGACGCATGCGATAGCATACTTTCAACACTTAGTAAGCGAAGCAATCGTTGTGAATTTGTTCTTGTAGAAACCGACGAAATGCTAATCTCAGTCTAATTTGCAAGCAGCCTGTGCCCTGTGGTATATAAATTGTCGGATTTATATGAAATGTTTTTTGGATTTTGAATGTTACATAACGTAACATGTGTATGTAAATTTTAAATTTAATATTTTAGGTGTAAAATTAATATCTTGCAACTGGGATTCACGAAACTCTGATTTTCGCGCGTTGCCCAAGAACGACGTTTTTGGCTTCTCTCCAAGCTCGGCCGGGACCATACTTAGCAATATTTCATTACAATTTGTGTTGGTTCTAATTTCCTGATAGCTTCGCTCCTCGCACTTATGTTTGCATCAATTAAAATTCACATAATCGCGATTTACCTGCATTTATACTACTCACGGTTACTGGCTTAAAACTATACCGAGAGTAAAAAAATTATTCGAAAACTTTACTTTTACATTTTGTATTCTGCTTTGTGCTAAAAATGTGTAGGGGGTCGTGCGCAGACGCGTGCCCTATTTAGAGAGAAAAAGCGAGTGTTTCTTTATCGACGACCGGGAGCAGACGCGTGCACTATTAAGAGAGAAAAAGCGAGTGTTTCTTTATCGACGATCGGGAGCAGACGCGTGCACTATTAAGAGAGAAAAAGCGAGTGTTTCTTTATCGACGATCGGGAGCAGATTCAGTCGCGAATGTGACGAAGTTTATCAAAGTGCGCGTGTGCCATAGCCCATAGAACCGTATCCGAAATGATTAGCATTGCTATAAAGCATGACGATTAATTGATTTAAACTTATTTGTTGCAAATAGTCTTTAATTCCTATCTCACAAATTGCGCAAGTTCTTGCTAATCGTATCTATATTGTCTGTGAAAAAGTTCGGTTTTTGCCGAATCTTTACGCACGATTCGGCCAAAACCGAATCTTTGTCAAAATTGCTGATTCGGCCGAATAAATTCGGCAAACCGAAACTTCGGTACATCACTAGCTGATACACGATGTTTTGATCTCGTGGTTGGTTGGGCTGCCCAACTTGGGCAGTGGGCACATTCCTCCCGATTGTTATATTATAAAACGTCATAATTAATAGTTACGTTGCGATAGGACACGTGACGTAACAATTGAATGAAAAATTGTTCTAATTCCAAGCGAAGGAATGTTATATTGAATGCAACGCGTGTGTGTGCGTATTAGCACTTTCTGGCTGCGTGCGTGTCTGCGGTAAAGGTGGCTTAGGGGTTGCAAAACCCTCTGGTTGCAAAACCGTGGTTGCAGCAATTTATATTATTTCATTATAAAAAAGTTTAGGAGTTTTTGGCTTTTTATTTAAAATGTGATACGAAAACATTGGGCGCTCGTGTAATTCGACACCTGCTGTAATTCGATACGGGCAAATTCGCTGACGTTGCGATTCTTTACTTGCGAGAGAGCAAATTCACAACGAACGAAAAATAATTAAAGAGAAAGCTACGCTGACTAGTCTCGTTATCTCTTAGTAGCTTCACTTTTTTCATTTTTAATATTTTTCGCTCTCGCGTGCAACATTATAGCATAAGGCTCGGCGCTCGGCCCAGTTTTCAGCCGAGCGCCGAGCGTCAAAAAAGGAGACGCTCGGGCACGAGCTTTTGAGTTCGGGCTCGGCTCGGCACATCCCTACAAATTAATAAGTTTTAAAAATTGTTAATATAGTATATGAAATGACGTGTGATGACATCATTAAACAGAATACCGAATCCCCTAATTAAATCCGAATACAAAAGGATACGAATCTCATGGATTTGAAATTCTGTAATGTGCATCCCTAGTTGTATTATGACAGAACAGAACTGATTTTCCTTCATTTTGATGTAACTACTATGTGACGTCATAATGTAACCATATTCGTTGATTTTGTTTAGCACAGGCAAGTAGGGTGACGCAGCAGTTTTTCGTGGATTTTTAAAGTTAATTTTCGGTACGAACGCCCAAGTTTTTTTTAAAAAAAACATACAGCGGGTATCAGGGAGACGTAAGGAACATTTTGAGACCAAATTTAACTGTCAAAGGATGGAGGGGAACTCCCTCCACCAGTTTTACCCAAAATGAGTGGAGGGACAGTGGGGAAATGGTGGGGGGGGGGTTTCCCTCGGGCCCCTCCACCAGTTTATCTCTGCCCATTAGGGTTTAAGGCTTTGGGCAAGAGAATTATTGTTTCCCTCTGTCCCTCATTTTAGTATTCAGTTTCCCTTCGTCCTTCCTTTTGGTATTGTTCCACAACTGTAAAATATAGATAAAGTTTAATTTAATATAAACTTCACGAACCTCGTGGATGCCAAAGTGAGCATAAGAATCAAAGTAATAATCTTTCGATGTCATCTTTTCAGGAGGGATTTTACCAACAAGTTTTGCTGCATCATCACCAGCACCATTCACTGTTAGAGCTGATTCTTCACATTTTAAAACCTGATGCAAGAAATTGTATGTTTAACATCTTACATGGTGACTTTAATAAGTTAAGTTCTATTGTGGCAACTGCTGTAAAGTTATTCTTATACCAGTTTATACGCGTTTTTTATGCAAATTTCTAAATGAAAATATATACATGCCTTTGGTGCTGGTTGTAAAGTACTTCCGTCATTGATTGTGCATTCCATTGTAAAAGGGCTTTAAATATTTTGACAAATAATTATTCTAAAAGTAAAGACTGTCAAAACAATCTAAAAGTGCTAAAATAAACAATTTAAAGTACACATGCAATAACATGTAGTTCTATTTAATATCTTGCCGCTTACATACTGAAAGCATTAGTGCAGGAGAAAACACGTTAAACAAACAAAAAAAACACTCATTATCAACGCGACCACGTGAATTTGTCGAGAATCTGAAACTTTCTATAGATCTTATTTTCACCAGTATTCAAACGATCCCCAAAATGGCCCATATCATCCATGCTTTCCAATGTGACACTTTTATATAAGTAGTATATAAATGCGTGCGCCGTAATAACAATTTAATTTGTATGTACCTATTCTGACCTATTTATTATTATTAAATATGCTAAAAATTTACACTTCGCACTGACTTAACCCTTAAATTTACTTTGATAAGATTTCTATGTCAGTAAACAGACTTGTTGTTATAGAAACAGTACAAGCACAAACAAACGTTAAAGACAAAACGCGCTTAAAACAAACAAGCATTGTTTAGCAACAATTACATATGAGGACTCGAGTACAGGCTTATTCAGGGTTTATTGAGGTAGAAAAGTTTTGTAAAACGTGTAATGTGTTGATAAAAAACGCAGTGTGTAATAAGAATATGTAATGTAAATCAGTAAATGTAATAGAAATCGTTGTGTATTATTCAGACAACAGTAGTCTATACATTTGTATTATATTTAGACATATTCCCAAACGTTAACAACACAAATATGCACACACGACACACTCCACATGTATTTCTTTAATTTCAATTGTAACTTATGATTAGGCAACACCACAGTAGTGTGTTGGATAAGCTTATGCATATATTGACCTGAATTATAAGCAAAAACATCATATTTGATCATTAAAATGCCAAGAAGGGCAAATGAAAGAGATTTTCTGATTTCAGAATCCTCAGCAATGCTCACGCATAGCATGGGAGCAGTGGAGTGGGAGGGAGAGGAGGATGAAGATGAAGAGGAAAATCAGAGAATCTTTGTTTTACAAGATCAAGGGAGCACCGGAAGCACTTTAATGGTCTTGGATGTTGTTTTGTTCTTACTGGATTATGTTCAAATGTTTGCATTGTTACAATCCTTGTCTCTTCGATGGCCATGGCCTTACTCATGGACAACCTCGTTTGCTTTTCTCTTCTTCTTTAATCTTGATATTTGGGAGTTTGCAAAGCTCAACAGTGGATCATACATTGATGCAAGGAATGGATTTGTTGATAGCTCAGCTGTTGCTGTGAATTACAGAGTGATGATGCTTTGCTGGTTAATTGCTCTTATAATTCTCACATTCTCGTTTTTCCTCATGCGGTGGATTTTCATTCACCGCTTGCAGAGTAAAAAGTTAAACAGGTTAATGAAAAGTCTGGTGGTGGGAATGCATGTGCTTGCCCTGCCCATTGGTGTCCAGATCGGGAAACTATTCTGGTGTCGACCTGTAAGCAATGTTCTTGATGTGGACAACACTTTAGTTTGCTGGAGTGCTGAGCACATTGTGTATGTTGTAATATCTCTGCTTGTTGCTGTTGTTGTGTTTCTTGTCTACCCAATTTGGTTGGCAAAAGTTATCAATACTGAAGTGGTGACCACAGGCTCAAAGAAGCATGAAGCATTCATGATACTTAAACATTGCGAACAGATTTTCAACCTTGAGTCTTCATGGAATGATCGACTTTTTATGAGTTTTGCTTCATTTCGAAGATTTTGGGTTTATTACAAACCAATACATCATGTAATAAAGTTTCTAATAATATGCTTCTATGCTTTTTTGTTCAACAGTAGACTGGTACAGGCCAGTTTAATTTTTGCAGTTTTCTTGCTTCTTTTGATTACATACATCATCAAACGGCCATATCGTGTCACATCTTTTAACTTCCCTCTCTGGCTTGGAACGCTTTGCCTTGCTTCATCTGCTGTGATCGGAGCCATGAAGAACATACCCGATATACAGAGTGTATTTCTGTTGCCATCTTATATGGAAGGAGAACTGGTTTTAATCAATGTTGCTTGGATAGTTGGTTATTTATGTTGGGTAATTTACTTTCTCCTTCGACTGTATGGAGTAATCTGGCCAAAAATGCCACTATTTCCAAGCATGATACCAAGTGACATGAGGATGTTAAATAGAGACACCCAGCGGTATATGGTTGCTGTTATCAAGGCTAGATACTCACTGAGAGCTGCTACTAAAGTTCCGGCACTTCTTTCTCCTGTACACGAGTTATCACATCATATAAAAGTGGTCAATGCACTCGCATGTGAAGCGGAGTACCTCCACGATCCTCTTCAGTCATCACTTCGGGATGTCCTAGATGATCTCATCATTATCCACACCCGACTTTCACCTGTCTCAATTTTTACAGAAACTCTCAAATCTTACGTTCAAACCACGATCACCCGCCTTACAGAAGTCTTGCCGAAGTTCAGTCGTCGCTTGAAGCAGAGGGAGTTTGATTTGATCCTGGTATCACCCGTTCGCAGGAGGATGCTGTTAAAGATGTTTGCGGTTGCTTGTTTTATGAGCGGTAAAGAGGGAAGATCTCATACAGCTGGGGTGAAGAAGTTGTGGAGTGGCTCTGTATCCAATTTAAATGATGAGGGTTTCCATGATGATGAAAGTGTCATTGTTCTCGAAAAGATTGAATTGAAAGATAAACACGAGTCTGTGGAGGTTTATGACAAAGAAGTTGGAACTAGCATGTGTTAGTTAATGTTTAGCACAAGTTGAAACTAGTATTTGTACAATTTCACTCAATCATGTTGCACTTAACACAATTTCACATTTTAGATTGACGTTTGACTGTTTGTATAATAATTAATATTGTATTTCAATAATGTTTATTGGTTCTGATTTCTTCTAAATAAGATAGTCCAAGTGCATATTTCACGAAACAATTAATTGCAGTATCATATAATAAGAAACACTCTTTGATTAATTTTGAAATTTTATGTTTCAATTCCTTCACTGTTCACTTGATTTTTACATAAATTATATTTTGTTTTATTTGGCATAATTCTGTTTCCCACACTGTTGAACTGCCACCCTCACAACTGCTTTTATGATGTTTTAATAATTGTTACCCCACTTTAACACAATATGCAGTGGATTTTTTGGTTGATCTATTGTATATATATGCAATTGTAATCAAGTCATTGTTTTAGCACTGTAGTGAATCCACCATAGTATGTTTATAGTTACCTTTATCACAATATTGAACTGTCACATGATAAATATAAACATAATCAATGAGTTATTTAGAATATCGTTTTGTCAAGTTGTACATTTTTTTGTAAATTTTTTTTTAAATTTATAAAAATGAGTACAAATAATTACCCCTTCATTTTATTTAATATAAGCACTTCATTTTTTCTTAGCATTTTTATTATTCAATAATTTAGTTTTTAGAGAAGAACCTCTTATTAGAAAATATGTCTTAAGAATTATTTTCAGCTTGAAATAAAAAACAAACAAAAGTATAAAAATGTCACAAGTTGGCAAAGTTCGACGTTCTTCATTATCGAGCAAGGATAGCATGGAAGAGATTCTCGTTAATCAATATCGTGAAGCAATTGGGAAAAAGCAGCGTAAAAGAAAATCTAAAGAATCAGAAAAGAGGTATTATATATACATGTTACATTCATATAGGTGTTTTAATCTTGTGTATAGAAAGAAATGCGAAATTCTGTTTCATAAGCTGTAAAAATAAACTGTATTATCTTGAGTATAGTTTGCATTACATGACTTACATCATATCTGCTTTCCCACAGATTATTAAAAAATCCCTACCTTCAAAGTGTTGCACCAGATGATAAATCATGGATAGTGCAGGTTGGTAGTTCACAAATATTTTTTTATGCTGTAAAGATACTGGCCATATACATACTTTTTGTCAAACAGTTGTTCTTGTTGTTGTTATTTGCATGATTTCTTTCCATTTATCTCAATTCCTAATTCTTTGTTTTTATATATAATTTTAGAACAAATATTCCGATTTAAAACCTTTAAATTAGCAACGTTTTACTTTCTTGTTTTACCAAAAGCGCCAAATCCAAAAACTACCTTAAATCATAACAAATGACTGCATTTTATTTTTTGTATTTTTAACTAGCGTAAGTATTTTAACTAAGCATATTTTATAAACCATACTGCATACAATACCCTAATTAAATACTGATCGAGTTAATAAATATAAAAAAAAAATGTTACTGTACCATAGGGGGTATAGTAGCATAATATGAATTTTAGTTGGTAGGTAGTTAAATAGTTTCATTTATGGGATTTGGTATTTTTTACTACCTGCTTATAAATTTCATTTCAACCAGAGCCAAAAGCGACCTATGACAGCAAAACCAAGAACTTGCCCTCGAAGACGTTTTAATAGCCTTGATGTTGCGATACCATTAGGTGACAGTAAAGAGATAGAGGGTGATGAACATTCCTCTTCATTTGCGAGCGATAGTGAATCAGATTCGGAGGTTTGTAAGAAATCAGTACAAGTTAAAATTACAACAACTAACAACTATTACACATAAATTTTTTCAAGTGATAAATTGCGATTTAGTGTCATGGTAACATTCTTGATCTTAACTAGATAATTTTAAAACAATTAGATTTTATATCCGCACAAAACATTGACATTTTAAAAACAACCATCTGTTAAGTGCACTGCAGTATAAGATTATACATATATATCCAAGCAATAAAATTTCATAATAAATACGTTTTTTTGTGGTAAAATTCTAAAGTTAGTATGTGTCTTTTTTACTTAATGGTATATACTGTAGGGTGGGGGAAGATGGGACACCTTTAGCACATAGTATCACAATATCCTAATCGAGTTTTAAACAATTACCGACGGTTTATGGAAGTCATGAGGGTATTGTTTTATAATTCTTTGAATGTTATTTGTTTACTACTAAATGGTACGAGAAAATAAAGCTAAAAAGTGTCCCATCTTCCCCCACCCTACTGTATTATAATATGGGGCAAATTTTTAATATTAAATGAAATATTTCTGTAAACTTTAGTTTAAAAAGGAAATAAAATAACTTTGTGGAGCACTGTTTTTTGTAGATAGTAAAAAGGTTTTCATTTATTTTCTTTTTAGTATAATCTGTACTATATATAAAACAAGATACCTTGATTTTAAATTTTCCACTGTTTAACAGAACTCTGACAACAAAGAAAACAAGTCGAAAAAATCTCAAGAAATGAAAATTTCTTTAAGAAAGCAAAGACCGGCTTCTGCACAAGTTCTACCAAGGTTTTATAATATATTAAACAACTTCATAATATAAGCTATATATAGACCAATCTCTAATCTTGTTATACATAGTGCACCATAGTTATAGGTGTAAATGCATTAATCAGTACAAACTTTAAAAGTGAGACCAACACTTCTACTAGAGATTATAGAAACAGCTAATATGTTAGTTTCTTACAAATACAAAAAATGCATTTAATGTAACATATTTAAAAAACGGATTTCAGTGTGCAAATATTCACCATCTTTAAATTTCTCAGTCGATTCAATGAAGCCACAGATCCTAATGAGGTCGTGACTCCAAGCCATGATCTTTCGAAGCCACTGTTTAAGCGTCAACCTTATACTATTACATGCAACTGTTACAAAAATGGTCAATGTGAAAATTCAGTTCGAGTTGCTGCCCCTTCCATCAAACAGGTCCGATATTTATATTAATTATGATGTAGCACTATTTTATTTATATTTACTTTAAAAATCTGTGAACAGATGTGTACAAGTGATAAAGACACTCACACTAATGTTAAGTGGTAGACCTACCCTAGAGACTTTATATTTTAAATATGAATTAAAAAAAGTCTTTGTATCCTATAACTACTAAGGTTGACTATATTATCAATTTTTCAGTTATTCTGGTCACTGAAAAATTACAATTCTATATTTAGCTTCTGGAAGTCTCAACTCAGAAACTGAGTTTAAACACGGCAGCACGACGAGTTTTTCTCGTTGATGGTCGGGAAGTATTTAGACCGAGGGATATTCCTAAAGATGCAGATGTCTTCATTTCAAAAGGAGAGCCTTTTCGCGATCCATTCAAAGCAATTAAAAGTAAATTGTGTTTTAGAACATTTTTTTTATTATCGTAGAGTTTATTTGCTTGCAATAGTATAGTTGTTGGTTGGATTTGATAACCTCAGGATACCAGGTTATAAGCTTAATAGTGCTGGTTGCTATTGTCAGTGTGACTTTGGGTACACAACAAGTTGCCTATTTGGTAACTTATAAGCAGACACGAGTTGCATCAAGGCACATCGCTTGGTAAACAGCAGGACAGTATTTCTGCTATATCTTTGAGTTTATTTACTATGACTTTTGCTGAAGCATAAATTTGCTGGAATAACTGAAAAACACTTTTCTTTTTCGAGAACTCGTTAACACAGAAAGTTGTGTTTTTTTGTTTTCAAGAATTTTTGTGTTTTCGGAGGAATTCTTTTATTTATCAACTATTAAATCAAAATATAACAAATGGTGTTATGACATCACATAGACTCCCGTAGCCTCCACTCAGCCTCTACATGTTCAATGAAAGGGGGAGGTTTGCCCTACAGAAGGAAAGTGAAACCCCCAGGTTCGAAACGTTTGCACGAGCTTGTAGGTAAACACACACAGAGGGTCATCATTTTCAGAAATGGAAACGGGAGTGAGAGTCACGAGGTTGTGATGGATCCTCAGGATGGTTCATCCAGGGTGAGAGTTTAACTTTTTTTTGAGGATACAACATCAGTTGGATTTTGCTGACCAATTATGTTGCTTACAGATGAAATGTTGCAAAACACACATGTATAATGCTGTAATACTGGTTGGGAAAAATCTTAACACTAATAATTATCCAGTCTTCTGCTAAAGAATAATTTTCCCTTTTGGATGTTTAGTCTAAATTTTTTTAATCTGTCAATTTTCACTTATAAGTATGGGTAGAGTAGACGGTACTTTTGCCTACAGCCTCAGGTAACGAGTTCGGACTTGCAGCTGTGGGCATATTACCATTGTAGGTGTATGTGTCCTTGCCCAAGACACTAAACATCATTTGCTTCAATTCAGTTGTCTTATGCTAAATTTTCAGACATTAAAAAAGAATAAAATTAAAAAATAATTAAATTTACTTCTCTGGTACTTCGTAAGGAAACACAAGTGTAGTTTCGTTACCTCGGAAATAACAGAAGTTATGTTTATTCCTTTATTTATGGTGCAGTAAACTCACAGCCCATATTTTAGTTTTTAGACGACTGCACACAGAGGTTACAACTGACATCGGCAGCTCGAGTTTTATATGAGTGGAGTGGGGAGAGTTTAAGTTGCTTTCAACAAAGTAAGAGACTGTTTCATAAATATTACAAACCATACCCTACCCCCAAAATAAACTATATTACAGATTAGCTGGTATAATCCATTACATATTATGAATGTTTTGTTTGCTATAAGTGTGACAGAAAATTAACTAGAAACATCTCTTATTATATTTATTTATTACAGCACTTATTACTTTTTTATTTAAATAAATTCTTTTTTAAACATGCCTTTAATTTTCTTGTATGTTTTGATGCTATGAAAATTGAACAAATTAATTTTTCGAAGTAGATTTTATATTTTTTGTAACTTTCTAGACCCGCCAATTGTTATTTTAAATCAAAGTTTGTATATTAAGAAAGTTTTAAACTAAAACAACTTTTAAATATACAGTTGAGCAAATTGAGTCCAGACTGACATCAAGCTCATCTGCTGTGTTTGGTCCATTATGGGTTTCCAAAGGTGAAGGTTTCAACCCAGTGGGTTCGCATTTGTACATGGAAAGTGCAATAACTAAACTTAGAGGCCAACTTCAAGATGCAAGGAAATGCAAGTAGGAAAATAACTTAGGAATAAACAATAAAATGCTGTACTAGTTTATTTTCACTACTAGAGGAACATGGCGTTAGGGTTTATGTAATTGTTTTCAGAAAATAGTTAAAATTTACTTTAACTCAGTTAGTATTGTGGATAATTATTTTTTTACAGTAAACTGTAAAAATAAAAAAACAGCAGCAAAGCTACAGCGTACAACATGCGTTACAAAATATAGCTGCACAATGCACATTATCATTTTTAAGTATTTACAGAATGGTATTTTTTTTTTAATTTCTGTTTTAATCATACATTTACACTCAATAAAATAAAAGAAAATTTCATAATCTTTTCCTTTCTCAGAAATGAGCTGAAGCATGCATTGCAAAGAGATTATGATAAAGTTACAAAACCAGAAATTTTAGATTTACCTGATGAAAATATTGAAGCTACTTTGGATCTGGTAATATTTTAGAGTGTATTTATGCCTTTGTGTGTGTGTGTGTGTTTTGGACAAGACACTTAACAGGATTTGCTCCAGTGTTTACTAACTAATTGTCAAAATTGACACACATTTAGAGGGAAATGCAAAAGGTTTGTAAAAAATTAACCAACAAAGTTCTATCTGTTGTAACTAAAAGGGCACAAAATGTTTGAAATAAAACTCTAGTGTTATAATCTCTTTTGTTTATTTTTAAAGGTCATGGCGGACATTGATGAATTTCGTAATTTAATTCGAAAATACAAGAGAAGGTTGGAAGCAATTAAAGAAATGGTGATGGATCAGTCATCAGAAGGACATAATTACACCATGAAACATATCAAAGAAATTGGTAAATCAAACAACCTATTATTATCTATGGCTGTAATGGTAACAGTAGACTTGGTGATGCCATTGTTTTGTGTGTTTATATTTTAAAGCAAGATACTTTACAGTCATTTCTCTAAACCAGTTGTGACTATGGTTTGTCTTAACTGTTAGCCAAAAGCTATGTGGAAAAAAATCCCCAAAAAGTTTTATATGCAGTACTCATAAGTTGACACGAGGTGTACAAAAGGTTCCCAGGTTATAACATCCAAGGTTGTCTCACCATGTGAGAAAAAATAAGTTATATTCAATATATTTTTAACCAAATTAACCATTCTCTATTGTACAGAATCCAATGACAGATTGGTTGGGGAACATGGCTTACGGATTGAAATTTTTGACAATGGGAATGATGTATCAGGCCAGGGGATTTATCTTAATATGCGGGATGTGCAACGAGGCGCGAAGGGAGATAGAGATCTTATAAAAGCAAGAGTAAGTTATGTTCGTATACGTGTGGAATAATTTTTTTTTATATATTTAAAAAATTGTTCGATTGTATGATTTAACAACAGTGGAATGTACCAGAACATACAAATGTAGTTAATAGCTAAACTTAAAAATAAAAAGGGTAAAAATACAAGAAAAACCTCTTTATGTCGTTTGTGTTACTGGTGACACACATAAACAATTTGATAACATACATTAATTACGAATTCCTAATTGAAAACTCGGTGATAACAGAATTACTCATACACAAATTGCCTTTTTTTGTTTTGTTGGTATTTTAAAAGCTTGTCTGAAGTAAAACTGTTAATTTTCAAACGTTCTTAAGAATTCCCTGTCAGCTCTTAACTACTTGTTCCCAAAACAAAGCCGATTGTTTGATTTCATTGTGTCACAATGGCTGAGTCAACAAATGAAAGGACTGAACAAAGAATCCAATTAAACTAAAGTACATGGCTACCATGTAATCAGAAACAAAACTTACAATAATATGTTGTTAAGTTAAAGCAATATATTGTTCATATTATCACAGTGTACAAATGTTACAGTTTATTCTTGTAAGATTTCTAAAATATTTTTTAGTGAATTTTTTTTATTCAAGTATTTTATATATATAAGTGTAATACAACACACCAAACAAAAGAGAATGGCTAAACAATTTACCAATTGTACTGACTAAACAATATATAAAATTTCACGATTTATAGTTTCTGGAAGCAGTAACTTCATGGCATAAACCAATTGATCCAAGTGGTCCTGCAAGAAGTTCAGTAATTAGACGATTATTCAATGAAAGTGGGCAGGAAATTATGGATGTTTTGGCAATAAAAAATGATGACAAAGTGAGTGTTGGTGTGTTGTTTTTTTTGAATTGGTCCAAGCTTTGCTATCAGTTTATGCCTTATGTTTGGGTAGCGTTGCAAAACGTGAGAAGCACTGCCTTACAGTATTACAAAACTGTTTTAACATGAGTAGCTTATATATAAAGTGATACTTCTGGCTTTCAAACATGTTACACCTTTCTAAATAGTCTCTTCTGACATTTATATGTGTACTAACAGGCGATAGTTTAATCTTTTGCAACTACCTGTATGGGACATTGAAACATTGGTATTGAAATAAATGCCAAAACCGCAATTAAAAAAATGAGTAGCTTTATAATTTTATACTGCTTAATTTTTTATAGGTATGGGTATCATATGGAGAGGATTTAAAACCTTGTTCTGTGCCGGCACTTACTGTACAGCTTGAACGAACATCTGCAGTTGCTGTGGTAAATGATGATGGTGGGAATGAGAATAAAGTTTATCGTGAAACATTTGATCCAACAATAGATTTGATTGATGGATCGGACAGGTAGCGTTAATTGTAATTGTTTGATAAATACTAATAACTTTTATTTTTGTCTTTGATTATGGTAGTGAAGATTTAGAAATATATTAAACGTAAGCAAAAATGTATAGTGACAAAACAACAGTTGTTAAAACATGCTCACAGTTAAAAACATACATTTAATTGGAAGAAAATAAGCGTGGGAAATTTATTTTTACAATGAGATTATACCTATGGGTCAAGGTAGTTGTTATAGAAAATAAGCATCAACAAGGAATAAGAAAAGTAATAACCAAGCCACACTACAATTAGCATTCAAATATTGTTTTGCTAAACATGGTAATACCATTGTTTAATTTAAATTGACCAGGTTCAACGAATGGGAATTAAGCGAGGGTTATCCAATGTTTCATGATTTTCCATTACTCAGCACTTTTCATGAGAGTCAGCAAGATAATATACAGGTAATATAGTTTTTCACATTTTTTTCTTTTATTTTCAGTTTCATGCTTAATAGTACAAATATATGATATTTAGAGTTACACCGATTAAGGTTTTATTTTAAAAACAGTTGGCACAGTAACACAGTTGATTATCGTTTCTGCCTCTAACCCAGAAGTGATGGGTTTAATACCCCTCGCTGCTACCATTGTTGGCATATGTGTCCTTGGGCAAGACACTTAACGGCAATTGCTCCATTGTGGTTACTAATGGGTTGTCTAAATTGCCAGCGATACAATATTATATATATAAAAAACTGACAAACACCCAGGCAACCCCAATGTTACCCCAACTAATCACAACTATGATCTTTCTGCAGAAATCAATACAAAGCAGCAAGTTTTCTGTACACGACCCCTTTCTACAACACAAAAAACAAACGGACATCGTATTAAGGCCCAAGGTTACTGTAGAACAAAAACAAGCTAAGAAAATGTTGTGGCCACGTGAGGGTCAGGTTAGTGAACATAACGCCGAAATTTTTCTCATTGTACATAAGATACTTCATTATTCCTATTGAGTTATTGTGGCTTGTGTACCGGCATTGTTTGTGTGTATATCCATGGACAATACACTTAATGGAAAATTAATGGGACTTACTTCAAACCAATGGTCACTTATATGTTCTTTACACAGAAAAAAAAGTCAAAAGATAAAACAATCACGCACAAAATCACATAGGCATCATTGGTTATACTTTTATTTTTACGAAAACATTTTTTTTCTATATGTAAGGTGTCAATTTGGTAAACATTTCATGTGTTCCAATCTATAGGAGTCCTTCAGTGCTATTGTAACCCTGCTTAACTTTTTCAGACATGGATAGTCAACCAGCATGGTCAGATCTACACTCGAGCTTTTCCAAGTCTTGCTCTCACTCTAGACACATCGCAACAAATTGTTGCCCATTATAAAGATGGCACCTTATGTGATGGATATGCCGTCATCTTGCAAAAAAAGTAAAATTCTAATTCTTTTATTGTATTACAAAAAAATGTTTTCGTTTAATGTTAAATAGTACTTTTTTTCCGTATAAACATTTTTTTACATGGTAGTTGACCTAGTTTAAAGGGGCATACCAACCAAAAATCAAAATTGTGTGTTTTGATAGATATGCTCAAATGTGATCCAAAAGAACCATCATAAAGTTATGTTTGTTTTAAAAACGCTTCTTTCAAACCATTTTAGTCAGTTTAAGCGAACACTAGCTTACATGACAAATGTTCTGACGTTTTTCACGTATTTATATGAAACAAAATGTACAATTCCATGGCACACATACTTACATAAAAAAAATGAAAAAATATCCCAAAAAGAATTCCTCACGAAGTAACATACATAACGGTAACTTCTAAGCTGGCATGAGGTGAATGAAACAGAACACCCATGTTATAACTACTGTCGTTTTCAAGCCACGCGAGGATAAAGCATATTCCATTATTCATTCACATATGAGTTACCTATTCCTCAGATACAAAGGAAACAGTGAACAGAACTGGGGTTTTAGTCCAGAAGGAAATATCTTTCCTTTACACAGTGGAAAGCCTGATCAACAAGTGCTCACTTACATTGATGAAAGTTTTGTTTCAAAAGTTGAAGACCGAGCGTCATACGAATTACGACTGGCACAGAATAATGGTATCATTATTTTACTCTTTATTAGCTGTTGTTGTTTTTTGAATAAAAAAATATATGTGGCTCCCCTAAAATGAAAATTTAAAGTATGCAAAATAAGGTTGAGGTAATGGATTATTAACTAAAGGTTGTATACTATTTGGTTTACGTTATATACATGTATATAAACTTAGGTGTTCTAGTATACGAATTATCGGCTTTAAATTGACATAGAAAATAGCTTTGAATGACTTAACTTTGTTTTAATATATTGTAAGCAGATGGTATTATTCTAGAGAGCTAGTTATTTAAGAATAAATGAATGTTTCTGAAATTAAGCCCTGCAGAAATGTTTTTTTTTTTACCTAAAATGAGTAACATATAAGCCATGTGCTTATAACTGGATCTTTCTATATTACCCCATATTGGTAAATACTTGTAGCTTTTAAACATAGTTTGAAAACTCAAACCAAAGTTTTCTAAATAAAATGAGATTTTATGGCAGCTTATGCAGATGCTAATATTTATTATTTATAATTATTTTTCTTAGAAAACAACCCCAATGAATTGTCAGTACATGCTCTAGAACCTGTACAAAGAAGTCCAGTTGATATGACTGTAAGTTCAATTAAATATAGCAAGAATTTGTAAAATTAACATATTTTTTTCTATTTTGGTTATTAATCTGAATTTATGTAGAGAGGTATTTGAAACATATGAGTTTAAAACCAATGGACATGAAGAACATAAGGTGTATTTTGGGCTACAGTGTTATAATAATATACCTAGGAACTGTTGTCGTGTTATGGCATGTTGGTTAGCGCACCTGCCTGTAATCCAGAGGCATTCGAAATTTGACGATGCTATAATTGTAGTGTATGTGTGGTCAGGCAAAATTTAATGGCACTGCTCCAACCCAGTAGTTCCCCTGGGCGTTGTCCCAATTATCAGTCATTCAACAAAAAAAAAATAAGGATAAAAAGCTTCACCCCGGAGTTACAAATATGGTAACTCATAAGCAGGAGCTGAAGCAGACAGCTTTAACTTGAACCAACCCATTACATATTGTGGGAAATATTAAACATTTATGTTTTTAGTCATCTGGGCTCGATTACGCAGTGGTTGTGCTTGAACGATTTGAGGGTCAAAGTTCAAAGGTGAGAAGTCAGAGGTGGGCAATCAAACAAGAGAGCTTAGCGATTCCAAACCAATGGAAGCATACCAAGGTGGTGACGATTTATTTTCCTAATTATTTAATTATACTTTTATGAACGAATAATCAACAAAGTTAAATTGAATTTAAATGACACACCACAAATTATATTTAATTAGACTTATTGAAGGTCATTTTAATTCAATTGCCTCTCAGCATTTTTTGTTCTCCCGAAAATTAGCGGAATAAAAAGAATTTGATATTTCCTATGCAGGAACTCCTCAGTACATAGTCTGATTAGGAAAATATCTGTGTAAACTAGAAGTAGGAAACTGAACAACGATATGAGGCACTGTATTTGACTTGTAAATTTAAATATTGTAAATCATATGTCACCTAATTAAAGCTTCACATAACTCCAGGTGGTAAATCCTGCTTGGAAAAAGCTGGCTTACTCGTGGCCAGTGTTGCCAAATGGAAACTGGAACACTGATTATGATTGGCCACTTGAGGGGAGTATATTATCAAATGCACCTCCTCTACATAACAAGAGAGAAACTAAATCAACAACAGAAGGTTCCAAACCACTGAAAGTGTACAGGAATGGAGAAAAGGATTCAAAAAGGTGAAACAGAAAGTATAAGAAGTATTCATATAATTGTTAAAAAGAATTCAAATTTAAAAATGTAGAAACACTAAAACAGTAGGGTTAAACTCCTTTAAGCAAACGCCTCAAAACACTATATATTTTTGAGTAAACAATGTTCCCTTTTTTTTGTTTTTTTTTGGAAAAACTTTTTTGATTAAAACAAGCAAACTAAATCACAATGAATTATTTATGACATATTTTTTTCAGGTTTGTGATGGTTGTTGCTCCTGAAATGAGTAAAATCGAGAAAGAGAAAAGCAAAACCAACAAAAACTCAAAGAGAAAACCACAGAAAAGTCCAACTAAGGTAAAAATTGCGGTAAATAATAAATTGCATAATTTTTATGACAAAGTGGTTAGCGCAGTTGCCTGTAACCCAGAGGTAATGGGTTCAAGCCTCGTCACTGCTACTATATGTTGTGGGCGTATGTGTCCTTGGGCAAGACACTTAACAGCAAGTGCTTTACCCAGTGGTCACTAATGGGTTGTACAAATTGTCAGCCATACATAAAAAAATGAAAAAATCACCCTAAAAAATAATCATCAACAAATTACCGTACATGGTAACTCGTAAGCTGGCATGGGGTGTTAAACCCATGTGATAACAACTGTCGTTTTTCGGCCACCCGAGGATAAAGTAACTTACGTTCATTCATTCGATTCATTTAATTAAAACAACAGGATTCGCAGCAGATTGAGAAACTGGAACTAACATTATTCCTAGAGCGTTGTACTTCACTGCTTTCTCTACCATTTGCTGCAAGGTAAATTCATTCTGATTTTCTTGTAAAAGTTTAAATAATACTTTGTACAACTTTTTTAACACAGGTATCCCATTGCCCACTATATGTGGGGGCAAATTGAACCAATAATTACTGTACTGACCACTGGGTTAAAACCCTTACTGTTTAATTTCTTGTTTAGGGCACACATGCTCCAATGGCTAAAGCATTTTATCTTTACACTTTTACCCTTAGAATAAAATTAAAGTGCTTCAAAACAAGATAGTGTGCACCAATTATATACACTTGAAACCAACACAATCTATTGTCAAACATTTATTAACATAATTTTGTTTTCCTTTCAGGAAGTTATTTGACAGCAATGGACACGAAATTGCTTCACTTCGTGGTTTAAAACGACAACAAGCAGTTTATGTTTCAGTTGGAGACGCTTGGGCAGACCCCATGGTGAGCAAGAACGAACACCAACGTCGCCATCTTCTGGCCAAGTTATCACATGATATTTCTATGATTGGAGCTTTCTGCTCTCTTCGAAATCCAGAAGGTAAAAATAAAATAGAACAAAAAAATTAGCTTTTTGTTTGGGGTTTGCTTAATAATTTTAATAATAATTTATATATATATGTTTAAAGAGTCCGGCCCACGGTTCTCATGGTTGCGCAGTTTTTTGCATAAGAATAAAGTTTTATGTCTACTGATGCTAAATTCACAGCCAGTTTGTGAAAATTCGCTTTAATTTAAAAGTTATGAACGTTTAAAAAATCAAATTTCAAAGTTGTAAAAAACGTCACTCGCGGGCACTGTGACGTCACAATGCAATATTTCGTTTATGGGGAAAACCCGGCCTATCAGCGGTTTATCGTTTATTGTTGCAATTTTGATAGATAAGCAAATCAAAACGTTTTTTAAGGTATTAACAATACCTATGGCTTCAGAAACTTATTGGAAGCTATTTCCTAGGGATCAGTGTATAACCAAACAAAATAGCCTACCAAGCTTAGTGGAGAATTAGTTTTCGTAACTTTCTAGGGTTCAGATTTTAAATTATTTTTGTTTTTTCCCTATATGGCATAGACTTTATTTATATCTGTATTTAAAGTTACCATATAGGAGTTTACCATAAGCCGAGTAATCATGCCTGATAGGTGCTGTGTTTAAAATAGCAAGACAAGAATGACTGTAAAGCGATAAGTGTATATAATATAGATATGTGTGTGTTTTCATTTTCAAAAGGAAGAGCGGGGCTTAGAAAAAAGCAAGCAACATTACATTGGTATGCTGGTCATCTCACATTTGTAGTGCACATTTTACTTCAGATCGCTTTACTATGATATGTTCTAATTAGGATATGCAAGGAAACTTGTTCGGATCAAGTAAGCAGCATGTATTTGGAGAGCGCAGAAGAACAGATCCACCATCTGGTACAAGTATTCTTTATTCAAAACAATGAAAATAATCCAATACTTAAATATGTATTTCTTGTAATGTTGAATGTACTTAATTTAAAACAACATAACTCTTGCATGAATCACATTTTGTATGAAACAAGACCATTCAAAACTGAATGATGAAAAATTCCTTGTCACTATAATGTTGAACCTTTCTGTTTTCCTTTTCCAGTCATTCCCGTACCTATCGAACAAAGTTCTGATCAGCTGTGTGGCGATACTATCTAAACAAAATAAATGCCATAAACATGTGATTGACCAACTTTTTGGTATGAAGGCCAACAATAAATACTAGACTAGAGTAAATTGATTTCACTAAATTTGTATTCCATGCTCCGGTCTCAGTCAAGAATATCATATGTCCAACACATATCTGTTTACACAAATTTCAACAAATTCAGGAAAAAAGACAGTGCAACACTTTAACCAACAGACTTATTAAATGTCACATTTTTTTAATAAATGCTATTCTTGGTCAACCCACCAAATTGTGTTGTTGATTTGCTCAGCTTCACTTATTTTCCATGGTCTTGGCCTGTCTACTTCCCCAACACTTGCGGGAAGTACAGGTTCAAACTGGAAAGGCTCAATACCTATTGCTAGTGGACTAGGATGTTCGCTTATGTCACTTCATCAGATGAAATACTTCTATCTGACTATAACACACACTGACACTTTTACATTATTGTTAACTGACAAATTTAAATAGCGTAATACTGTAATACACTTACAAACAATTTTAAAAAATATTAATTTTAAACTAAAATCAGGCCACGGCATTACCTACGCATATTTCTTAATTTAAAAGTAACAGAAAATGCTATGTCGACGGTACACTCTGTTTTGCTGCAAACAGCAAAGCCTAAATCAGCTGATCGATTAGAAAATATCGTGACGTAATTTACGTCATAGTGCCCGCGAGTGACGCAACAATAGGCGAATTTTTTGGCACTTTTTAAAACGCTTTTTTGGCCAAACTAAATATTTTTTTCACAAAAAAATACCACAGATAGTATTTATTAAGTGTAAATTTTCAATTAAAACCAACTTGTATGAGCGTGGTCCAGACTCTTTAAAATGAAATAACTGCATGTTAAGATATAATGTATTATGTGTAACACAAACAGAAAATGTAATAAATATTATACATAAACAGTAGGCCGAGTAGGGTAGAGATTTCAAAGGGGGTTGGGGGAAGTGAGTCTGTGACGACAAGTGACGTTTTTAATGTTTTGGTCCTTTTCACTTTTATGGTTAGGTTGTCATTGTAAATGCTTTTAGCCTATAAAGTGTATGGTATTCAAATTTCTTGAAATATATTCGTACTGAGGTGTAGCGACCAGGCTTCTTTTATTCGAATTAAATGTAATCAGATTTCTAACTGTAAAAGTGTTTTAACAGCAGTTGTTTTATCGCTATATTCTGTCTTTTCGTTTAAAGTATTTCTAAAACTGTAATAGCGTAATCAAACAGACAAAGTAAGTTATTATTATTACTTCTTTAAAAATTGAGAAATCTTATCTATAGTCTACTGGGATGAGGAAACATTTGATTTTGTTGTTGAGATGGAAAGAGGAGCAACCGCAGGATCGAGGTTGATCCTCGGGAAATGCTCTTTATCACGAGAGAAAAGGCAAGAGATCTCAAAAAGTGAGGACCGTTTAGTCTTGGTGCAGAAGTTACTTACATTTTCTAATTTATATGATTTATAATGATGTTAACCAATTTGTATAGTTAAATCTTGGATTTAACACTAATTATTATTGCATGGAAAAAGTGTCCATGGGCTGCACAAAAGCTTGCCAGAGTTTTGACCATTCTGATTTAGATTGTTTAAACCCCAGTACAGCAGTGAAGGACACAGGAATTTGTGGTCTCACTTTTAAAATCTCAAATGGTGTGATATTCATATTTTTTTATTGTTTAGTTTACAATATACCCTAAATTGTTTAGATTTAATACGGCTAAGTAAACATTTTCGGTCTGGTTTGAAAGTTTAGTTGGTAAAACAATTTTGTGCTTTAGATATATTACCTTTTTTCAGAAAGCATAGACACGCATATTGACTTGCAGAAAATGGAAAATGAAAGTTCTTCTGACCGTTCTGAAAACAGCAAAGATGGATTGTAAGTTTTAGTATTTAATATAACATGAATGTTATTTATAAAGACTTTTTTATTTTTTTTGCCACAAGGAGTGCTCATGAGGTCAGTCATAGAAGAATGGAGCACACATTTCAATCAAAAAAGTATCCATGGCAACAACAACAAACTGATAGCAGTGATGACCAAACAAAGGAAAAACCTAAAAAAGCAAAAAAGTTGGTTGTGAAAATTGAAATACCTTTCAGATCATCACATACATTTTTTCTCTCAACAGACCAAAGAAAAAAGCACCAAATATGGTTGATTCAAACCAACAACTGGTGTTTAAGGATGGTTTCATCAGTCCAGCAAGTGCCACAGGATTGGCATTGGGGGTGACGGGGTTGGATCTTGACAATGTACCCGGGAATGTTGAAGTGGTTTTGTGCAAAAAGTCAAATGATGACCCAGGTTAGTGATTTCTAGGTTATTATTGGGAGTAAATACTTTATAAGGTGGATATACGGATGACAAGTTGTATAATTATCTATCATTAAACATATTTTCATCAGCAAAAATGTTGGGTACAGGTTTCACAGGTATCATTAATAAGGACATGACATAAAAACTAAAAAGTTTACATTGTAATTAAGGTATCCTGTTATTTGTAAGAATGCTTCTTCTTTGAGTTAATGTGTATGTTACTCAGTAAAAGTTATAAATGTAAAAACATAGTTTGCTTTGATTAAGTTTTATTGCTGATGTACATATACCCACACAATGTTAAGGCTTCAGAAACTCAACTATAATCATAGTGGGGATAACAGTGGGTAGCTGATGTAAATATTCCCCCCAGGTTTTAAAATGACCAGCAAAGCTAACTGTGTAAATGTACCAAACATAGATTAATATTTATACATTCAATGATCTATTCGTTTCTATTAGAAGTTTAACTTGATAATAATTAAACATAAATGGCTCGTTTGTCTGCTAAGTTAAGCGACCATGCTTATTTTTTTTCTAATTTTTTTCGTTTAAAATACTTTTAAATCTTCACTACTGTAATCGAAGAGACAAATACAGTTATTATTATTATAAACTTGTTATTTCCACTATAGTTCAACGTTGGGAGTTGGTTGATGGATTCATTCGCTTGTCGTGCAGTCACAGGTTGGTCCTGGGTGTTGTAATGCCTCCATATAAACCTGGAACAGATGATCCCATTTCCTACCATGGATGTGCTATCTCTGTGCAGCATTTAAAGTAAGTAGGTTTTCTAAAATGATTGTTGCATAGTGTATGAATAAATAAATGTAACTCCTCCGGCCCTGTGGGAAAGTGGTTAACGTGCCTGCCTATAACTCAAAGGTAGTGGGTTCAAGGCTCGACGCTGCTACCATTGGCGTATGTGTCTTTGGGCAAGAACCCTAATGGCAATTGCTCCAACATAGTGGTCACTAATTGGTTGTCCAAATTATTAGCCATAAATAAAAAAAAGGAAAAAAATCCCCAAAAAATAATCATTCGCAAGGTAACATACATGGTAACTTGTAAGCTGGCACGAGGTGTAAAAACACCTGTGTTATAACGACTGTCGTTTTTTCCCGCTACACGAGAATAAGTTACAATAATTTTATGGTGTATAATGTGTTGTTGCAAAGCATACAAAAGATTCAAAGCACATTTAGCTCATTAGTTATTAATGACATGAGCAGGTCCTATATCTAGGCAAGTGATCATGACTCAGAGGACTGTTGATTTAGTCAGAGTTGGCTTGTTGCTCTATAATATATGCTAGTGTGCTAACGCTGTCACACTTTTGTGCTTTGCTTTAAAAATTTAAGATCCAAACTGTTTTAAAAACATAAAACATGTGAAAGTAGAATATTTTGCTTAACTGATATACACCGTATTACTTTGAATTTATTTTCATCACAGACAAAGTGAGTTTGGTCGAGCTCACCAACAGTGGTTGTGGGATCCTGTTTTTAATTTTCTTGAACCATTTCGGTCAAATTCAACGGACAAGGAAATCACTGCAGCAAATCAGGTGAGAATACAACATTAATGCAAAATTATTTTGTAAAATTTTTGTGAGGCATATTACTGCTTAAATACATCTGGGCCCACTTCAAGTTACCACCTATGTAACTTTGTCAATGTGGGTTCTTATTGTTTTTTTTGTGGATTTGTGGTTAACTTATACAAACAATAAGGGGCTGCTGGTATGGAGCAATTAGTGATAACTCACTTACTCAAGAAAATTTTCCCCAGCAACGAGCCTTGAACCCATATCATCTGGGCTAAGGTAGACCCCTGTGACAACTGTACCACACTCAAAATTAAATTACTCAGTTCTTACAAAGTTTTAAATTAATAAAGATAAAAATTCAGGTGTCCATCTGTACATATGCTGTTGTTGGTCAAGCAGTTATCAACCAAGAAGGTTATATCATTGATAAACTGACTGAGTCACCAAGCAACCCTGTTATGGTCTGCTGTTCATGCGCGAAGGTTATTAGAGGTCAATATCAACTTACCAAGGCACCAGAGCAGTGGTCATTCAGTTGTGCAATGGGAAATGCAAGAAAAAATGGTAAATAAATTAAAAAAACTACAAATTGGTACATGACCTTACCGTTTGTATGAATAGAGATTCTCAAATATGATGTAAGATCTTCACCAAAGTTTCTATGAACTAAACAACCTAAAAAAATCTTGTGGAAACAATAATGAGTCGTATCTGACCTTAATCTTAGTTCCATGTCATGCCTTCGTGTAAGAATGTATAAATACAGGAAGTTGAGGATAATTTATGGTGGAAGCAAGTTGTTTGTTACAGCTTTATTCTGGTTTAAACAGGATTAAAGCAGCGTGGAAGTTTCTCGTGTTTGAACGGAAAAGTTGATTTGTCGACATACGAGGCTGAGACAACTCTTAAACACTGGGTGTCGCAACTGAGCAAGTTACGTCAGGAGACGAGTCTGCGATTACTCAACCGTGAAATACAATCTGCCACAACCAGTCAAGCGTGTCGGTTATTGGTCATGCGGAACGGGGAGGGTCGGTTAAAACCGGGGGAGCTGATTGTGGGAACAACAGTTACAGGGGTGTGTATGTAAGAAAAAGGGTGTATTTATGAATTAACCCATGAACAAATATCACTTGTATATGATTATGTAGCTGGGCAGTGTCAGAGATATTATAACATAGCATCTCATATGCCACATCATGAGATCCTTTTGCCCACTTCCGTTTTACTTAGTATTTAACTTTGTATGTGATTGTTTGTTATTTTATTGGCTATTTGTAATTTGCCTAACTCAGTGACCAGTAGGTTAGAATAAATGGTAAACACCGATAAGTGTTTTGCTTAAGCACACACACGGCCACAGTTATGGCAACATTAAGCCTCAAACATTTGATAGGGGGTGTTCTTTTTTATTTAGAATGTATGAGTTTCTAGGTTGTGTAGTGGTGTACTGGGATATAGGTCAGGTTTGGCATATTGTAATACCTTTATTTTATTTATCTCTTCGATTGTGGTAGCGAACATTTAAAAGTATTTTAAACGAAAAGACAGAATCTAGCGACAAAACAACAGTCGCCAAAACACACTTACAGAAATAAAAAAAAACTATTTACATTTAGTTAAAAGAACATAAGCATTACTTGGGTAAATTCATTCAATGTATTTAATAACTTTAAGTACTCAGATAATGGAATACATGCATGCAACAGTTGGCTGAAGTGTGTTTTTAAATCCAGATATTGGAACAATGCACACAGCGGTTGTCACTTGGTACAGCAGCTCGTAGATTGTACACAAGTGATGGAATGCATGTTCTACACATTGAACAACTTATTGAGTGGGCTGTCAAAAATTTTCAAAAATATCAGGTTGGTTGCCTTGGTTAAGTTCCCAAACACATTATTTATTTCTGTGAATCTCAATATTTTTTAACCGACCTTAATATTAATCATATATTAATAGCAAGACTGTGGCGACGCAATATTTGGAACTACTTTTGACATACCAGTCAGCATACAGTAAGCTATACAAACAAACAGTTAAACATAAATATAAAACTTGCACCAATATAGTAAATGACTGAACCAAATCAAATGGGGCCAATCATCGGTTTAAAAAGCAGAAATTAAGAAGCAATTATATAAATGGTCAAACAAATGATGGCTGCATAATTTTCGTTGCAATTCCTTTAATAATTATATTATTAACAGCAGCAGCAAATGAGGGAAATCCCCCGGGAAAAATCCCTTGAAGGTGAAGAACCTGAGGGGAATCCCGTATCTCCAGATGATGGTAAGTAGGATCAATGAGGTGGCACAATGGCTGGCCTCTAGCCCACAGGAGGTCAAGGCTTATCACTTCTACCACTGTAGGTGTATGTCCTTGGGCAAGGAACTTAATGGCAATTGCTCCAAACCAGCAGTCTATTCTGGTTTGTCTACATTGTTAACCACATATTTGTTTTTGTTTTTGAGCACAAACCATTGTTTTTTGCTCCAACCCAGTGGCCACTAATGGGTTGTCCAAATTATCAGCCATACATAAAAAAATGAAAAAAATCCCCAAAAAATAATCACCCACAAAGTAACATACATGGTAACTCGTAAGCTGGCATGAGGTGTTAAACCTGTGTGATAACGACTGTCATTTCCGGCCACGTGAGGATAAAGTAAGTTACATTCATTCATTCATTCATTATTACAAAACAGGTGTGATAAATAGTTGGGGAACTATTAGAGTATCTTATATATATATATTGTTCGAAAACATAGAGAAAAGTAACGTTGTATGTCCATATATATTCTTAGGTATTAACTCAAATGAAGGAACACCGGACCATCTCGCTGCAGAAGCCGATGTAAAGATGACAACATCAGATCTTACTAAGAAGTTACGACCAGAAAGTGCCAAGCGTCGTCATAATTCAAAGTCATCAGAACAACTACCGTAATGAACACTGATATATTGTAACATGGTTTAGCTGATCATTATTTATTTTTTAACCCACCCACCAATATCAGATTAATGAATAAAGCAAACCTTTATAGATTTTGAGTTTTTTAAAGAATGACATTTATGTTTTAGACCTGAAATGCAAGAAGTTCCAATTTCAACAATTCTTCGATATCCAATTGAGGTTTGGGTTTCTTGTGGTGAGAATTTCATTCCTTCATCTAAAGCTGAGAAAACTTTATTGGAAAATTTAAAGCAACAAAAAAATCGTAACTCTGGAAATTTTGTGCTTGATACAGAAAAGCACGTGTTGCGACATATGCAAGGTGGGCATGGCTGGTGATTTTGAGAAGGTTTACTGCATTCGTGTCTGGTAACCCATGCTACAAGGGTGTCTTGTCACATGCTTTGCGGTGCTCTGTAACCTTTTAACCATCTGTCCTTTAAACTGTCTTAAACTTGGTAACACATCTGTGCAAAATATAATAGCTTCTGGTTCTTAAAGCTATACCTTATAGTCTTTTTTACTTATGGGACCATTCTATTGCATTATTTTTCGTTTGAAAATGCAGGATTGTCATGTGTTAATGGGCATACCTTGTTCTAAACCTGTTGACGTGTCTTGCTGCAGGACTTTACCCATATATAGTAAAATAGAAATCTCAATTTATTTTGTGCTACTCACATCTTTGATTGTCCACTCTTTTTATATAGGCAACAATAGAACAATACATATATATATATCAATGAATATAACTTACTTTATCCTTGTGTGGCCGAAAAAATGATAGTCGTCATAACACCGGTGTTCCATTTTAAACACCCGTGCCAGTCTGCAAGTTACCATATATGTTACTTCGTGGGCAACTATTTGTTTGAGTTTTTTTCATGTACATACATATACCAACAGTAAAACAACTGAGATTTTATGCAAAACTTAATCACAGGTAGGAGATACAAAGAGATGAGTCCTGCTGAACTTAAAGCAACTAAAAGTCCCCAGCAACCAATACTACTTGATGGTGGTTGGATGGAAACTACAAAAGCTGAGGTTTATTCTTTTTTTACATTTTTTTAAGCCATCGCGGTTAATTAGTTGCATATCTAATAAGTGTAATGTCATATTTAATGAAATAAAGTCAATCCATATATAAACCATACTTGAAACAATTATGACGAAAAAAATTCAGCGTAATATGACATCATAACTGCTTCGTCCACCATGTAATTTAGAAACTTTGGCCCGTCACTTTACAGACATTACCACAACCAAGTGTTTACCAAAGGGTTGTCTAAAGTATTAGCTGGGCAAAAATCACATACAAAGTTACAAATTTGGTAACTTGTAAGCGGGCATGAGGTATAAAAAAAATAAAATAGATAAAAAAATAAAAATAAAGGATAAATTAGATACCCGTGTAATAAGGTCTCCACACAACCTGAGGATAAATAAGTTGTATTCGATTCAATTCATTGCAGACAACAAGGTTGGAGAGAGTTCATCGACTTGAAGAAAAAATATCCGAATCTCGACCTCTGCCCCCTCGTCCTAAGTCTCGTGGAATCGACCTTAACAAGGATCTTTACAAACAGCCTAACAGAGTAAGTTTGTTATATTTGCATACTTTATTCTTGAGAAGCATAAAACTGAAATTTGTTACAACTTGCCCGGAGCTATGGTTTAAAGGTTAAGTACTCGCAAAGACAAAAGATACTGGGTTTGATACTCACTGATGGTGGGAAACTTATGTTATAAAGACTGCTGTGCTCCGCTCTAACCTAGAGATTACGGGTTCAAGCCCTGTTGTCAAATTGTCAGCCATACACAAAAAATAATCACCAACAAAGTTAGATGCGTGTGAACTCATAGGCAGGGTCAGGTGTATGAATCAGAACACCCATGTTATATCGATTCTAGTTGTCTTACCACGCGAGGGGAATGACGTTACTATCATTTAAAAAGATATATATGCAAAATGTTGTTCTGGAAAATGGGCTTTTGTTCACAGCTGTCTGCCCCCATCATACATGGTAGTTTCATATACTCTTGTTGTAAAGTCTGCATTGAACATGGGTACAATCCTATGCCAAAACATGCAAAGATCCTGTTGACTAATAACCTTAATATAGTTAACAGTTGCAATTTATTTCTTTAAGAAACGGGTGATGGTTTACATGAATGGCAACCCACCAAGCAAGTCAGTTTTTGTGTGGGGTGAAACCCTTACCGAGATACTGGCAGATGCTACAGAAAGGTTTGTACTTCCAAGACCAGCACGCCTACTTTACAATGAGGAGGGGAAGAAAGTAACAACGTTTGATGAAGTGGAACGTGATTCGCTTCTCTGTATCACAATGGGGGATTCCCTCAGAGGAAGACGTGAGTTCATGTTTTTTTAACTTTTTTCCATTAATATTGTTGCCTACAATAAAATTAAATGTTTTAATTATTAATTTAATGTGCAAACCTAACTTGTATTGTAAAAGATAAGTGTCAATTCAAAAAAACTGACTAAGCAACAAAAGTTTTTGTATTTCTAAACCATTTCTCTGGTAATAAAATGAATGTTGTTTCTGTAACTCAGAGGTAATGGGTTCAAGGCTTAACGCTGCTACAATTGTGGGCGTATGTGTCCTTGGGAAAAACACTTAACAGCAATTGGTCCAACCCAGTGGTCACTAATGGGTTGTCCAAATTATCAGCCATGCATAAAAAAAAAGAAAAAATCCGAAAAAACAATTACCCACTAAGTAATGATAATGACTCTCGTTTTCCGCCCACGAGGATAAAGTAAGTTACATTCATTCATTCATTTTTCTCCATTTAAATCTGTTTTGCAGCAAAACACAGCAATATTGAGATGAAAGCAAACTGGGCGAGAGTACGTAAGCAACGTGGACCGCATGCTACCAACATTAAAGTCACAAAGACACAATATGATCCCAAGTTTACAGATGTTGATCCGTTTGGTCCTCCTGCTCTTGCAACCATCAACGCTCCTGCTAGTCTTGCTTGGGAGATCAATACCGATCAGGAAAACTAACATTTGTTGTTTTTTGATTTTTATTTTTGTAGCTGCTAAAGAAGCATTTTGTGTTTGAAATCATGAATAATTACTGTGGGTTTATGAAGTACGTTAATTTAATTTTAAAAGGGAAATTCTGACGCTAACTATCTAGCTAAAGTTTTAAAAGCAACCTTTTTAAACAATGTGTCTATATTCAGTTTCATACCTTGTTGTTAAAAATATGTAACTTTATCTTAATAATGGAAATTGCAATGGTCTAAGATTATATGTCAATAATAAATTTTATGCACAAGGTTTCTCAAATTCTGACCATTATATCATACAGTTGGCAATTTTACCACCATATTTTTGACGTGTATCTATTGTGCATTATATCCATACAGTTGTAACAATATTAGTTAAACACTGTGACTACCTTTACATCACCTCTTCATCAATATATTCCCCATTATATTCACAAATTTTGCTAATTTGTATTACCTGTATCCTATATCATGTTTTTTTTTGTAGCAACTTCAGCATTGTGATTTTTATACGTAGGGTTTCTTGTAGCATTTTTGAAAATAAATATTATTAAAAAAATGATCCTGTTGCCAAAATTATTACAACAAAACTTATGCCTACAAATCATTTTACCGTTCCGTTTAATAATGTTTTATTCCAATATATTTATGGTTAAGGTATTTAAAGCTTGAATAGTTAAAAAGTAATCGCTGTGTCATGCCACTGATAATGTATCAATTAAGCAAGGTGATATTCAAAAGATTATACACCTAATTTTAAATATCGGGAGGCCGTATAGTATATTACTAGTACCAGTTGTGTAATGGGTTGTCGAAATTATAAGCCATATCAAAAACAAAAATCATACACAAAGTTGAAAACTCAAAAGAACCTGAGGATAAAAAATGGTGCAAATATTTGCGTCTGAGTGCGATGAGGTGTCAAGGCACCTGTCGCACAAAAGCCTTAAATGGGCTTTCCTGGTGTTGGGGGTAATGGGCCAAATCTGGCCTTAATCCCAGGTCCTTGACAAGGAAGGACCTCACCCATAAAGAAGAAAAATATATATAACAAGTAACAGATGGGTTAAATATTACATTTTATTAACAACATTGATGGTAAATAACGGTTAGGCGTCATTTGGCGTCAATAATGTATTACAAGAGAAAATTGTGACATAATATTGGTGTACCATCTTTGTTGGGAGTTATAATGAAATATAATTATTGGACGGTGGCAAGTTTAATTTTTTCGAAAAAAAAATTGCAAAATATTTTGTTGGTAATTATTGAATTTTTAATGCTTTAAAACAGTCGCTCAACCATTGCCATCAACAATATAACTTATTGCAATACCATTCATACTGCCCATTTTGGATGTTTGATTTTTTACAAATCATTCAATATACATGAACCATTCCATATAAAAAAGTCCAAAATAAAATATAAGTAAACAGAGCTCCAATTTGTCCACTTAGAAGAAGCTGCTTCCTCGTCATGAAGTATTTTCTCGCATCTGACTTTTTCGTTCCTGCTTTAACGACAAGTCCAGCAAATAGAGAAAGCGCACAAAACACATAAAATGCAAAACCATAAAGGCCTGTTAAGCCTAAGATACCAGCAGTAACACCACTCAGTGCGGCAATTGAGGTCCGACAATATTCCGCTGTCGCAAGATTGTGTTGCATTAACATTGGATTGATGTAAGGAACATTGTGAATTCTCATTCTATCCTCTCTTCCCATTGTTCTCGATATCTCACTGAAGCGTCTTGTTTTTACGAAAATCCAACACACTATAAAATTCCTACAATCCTAAAACCAGATATAGCTTAACAAAATATTAACATAAAACAATATTAGCAAATTCATTAAATAAATGATTGTATATAACAAATATAGAGTTTTTTAATGTAGTTTCACATGTAGTAAAGAACAGGTGCAAGTTTTGGGTAATCCGCTTGTCTAAGTTGTCTCAGGTTCAAACCCACTGAATTTTTTATGATAGCATCCGTGCCCGTGAAAAATAACTATCTTGCACATGCAAGACTTGATTGTCGCTGCCATATTCTGCAGACTGGGAGATACATTTGAGTTGCAACCAAACTCTCAATTATCGATAAGTGTTCCTTTTGTCTTTTTCACCCTCACATCCACGGGTGCTCCCATGATCTTTCGCTTTCCGGTCATTCCTTTTCTCTCCAACTGCTTCTCAATAACTTTAGCATTGGCAGCATAGCTGTCGGCGATCTCTCTCGCCTCCAGAGCATCTTCGTCTTCATCCATTGTAGAAACGGTAACAGAACTAAACTTGCCCATATTTTTGGTGTGTTTTACCAGTTTGATCTCTTTGGGTTTATCCATCTGTTTATAAACGTTTGTTTTAAATGAGCTTTCGCTTTCAGCGACCAACGCTCCCTTAAAAATGAACCGAACATTGTTTTCAGCTTCTTTGTGTCTGTAGTACAAAGGCAAACTACATCGCTTGCAGCTTTCACGAAACTGTAACTCAATTCCTTCTTTCCATCGAATGTAAACTGTCTCGGCTGCTTCAACGTTGCTTATTCGATGTGCGTGCTTGCTCTTGTCAATAACACGCGCTTTGTCACGTCTACGCAGAGGCAATCGTTCTAACACGCAGTCCAATATCAAAACCATCTGACCACACAAACAATAGTAAGTGTAGAGCGGCTTCTCTCCGTAAGTCTCTTGATCTTGAGAGTCCGTACATACAACACTTTTCGAAATTATCTTCGGCATTTTAGCAACAGAAATATTCTGTTAAATTTAATCACTAAAATTCTGCTAGAATTCTGCTGAAGCACTAAAACGTAATTTTGACAAAAACCAAACAGTGATGCTAATTGCCAAATACGAAAACAAGAGGGCAAAGTTCTAAAGAATAAGCACGTATTAAAATAATTAGAACAACATTAATTAGTTATTTATTTATTATTATGGTGGAAAGTGTTAAAGATTGAATAAAATTGCTTTCGTTTTTTCAATCAAGTTCTTAATTAAGAGTTAATGAGTATAAAGGTTAGCAGATAACGTTGGGGAAAGATTTTTCACTAGCACCCAGGATGACCGACTGTAGAACAAAACACTTGTCGTTGATTCGCAATGCTGGTTTTCGCCAAACGTCTTCAAGTTACCTTCCAATCTTTGATTCAACGAAAGCGAAACAAAGGTCGCGTACAAACGTTGTCAACATGCCGAATGATATGTCGAAATTCGATTGAAGTGAAGTGACGCCAGCAGCGCCACCTCCCAGAACCGCTCCAGCCGGCGGCCGTCGCCGGTGTCGTGATATATTCGTTCCGACTAGTATAATTGTACCGGGTGCTATTACGCAGGCCGAGGCGCTACTGGCACTCCGCAGAGAGTATTCTAGATGGTCATGAGTATAACGAAGCTTAAGGGTCGAAAGTGTAACCAGAAGTGCTTCTGATGTTTAGTTTATAGCGAGAATGAAAATAGGCCGAAAATCTACGAAGTATGGTTCGTGACATTGGTATTATATTAATATCAGAGGTTAGTGGAGTTTGTACGACTGTAGACAACTTCGTATGGTAACTTACTTATATTATAACTTTTTGAATCAATGTGTGTCCCGGTGTTTATATACGGACTCTGATGTGTTCAAAGTTCATGTTGTCTTTAAAGAACTAAAACATCAATGATGGAGAGCAAAAGGTTGTTACCCAGTGCGCTTTCTGTTATTGGAGATACGCCAAGTTTAGATATATAGAGGGGGCATAAGGCCTGCTTGTTATTAGATTGAAATCAACGCGGGCTCCATATTGAAATGATTTTTATAGTTTTTGAGTGTGCAGCACCTTATAATAGACATCATCCCATTAGGATACGCGTCTGTTGACAGAGGTGTATGCAAAATGATGACGGTTCATCAATTCCTAACACTTCTGTCTGTACAAATGCGTATTTGTTTAAGAACTTTGACAAAATGCGCAAATCGGTGACAGCACAGCCTGGTAGAGATATCCCTAGAGGGCCGTGATGACAGTAATGTAAGGTTCACCGTCAATAATACGGTTTTCATCGTGATTTATTTTTCTGCGAAAGGCACTTTCTGACGAATTCTTTCAATTCAAGATTACCCCAATGAGCAACATACAATACTACTTACTGCTTTGCTTGGAAATGCAGCCATTCCTATGGCATGAAAATGCAGGTGGTCGACATCTAGCGGCGGCATATACAAATTCGAAGCAAAATTACAATTAAAACTAACATAATTTGTTTGACCTGAGCGTGTTGATAAAACTGTGTTGCGCTTAAAAAAATTAGGGCTGTTGTTTTTCGGACACGCGAGGATAATACATTCATTTAACTAACTAGTTAAAAATTATTCTGGTTTTCTAGGTAAACCGTCTACGAATTAAGTTGAGTAATGATTCCATTAGTTTGAACCAGAGTATATACGGACTCCGGTTTGAACGACAAGGAACCAAATGTAGGCTATATGGAAATATAAGATAGAGTACTCTGTATGGATTATGAAACAATCTGTATTTTAACATATTTTCCTGGCATAAACTTATGTGAACCAAAACAAACACATTTCTTGGACAAAGTCCACTTTCAGCAGTGGACGTTACAGCAGGACAATAATAACGATACAAAATAAATACATATATTTGGATCAAACTTTAGTGAATATCAAGGTAGGTCAGGCACTGTTGCATTAAGCTGCGAGGTGACGGAAAAGGATAGATAAAAATGGCCGCCAGCAATGTTACGTGGCGTATTTGTGACGTCACACACCACATATAAAAACACTTTCGCATTATAAACCGAATTAGGAGACATACCGCTACAAATCAACACTATCAACAGCAAATAAAAACGTTCAAACAAACGGTTTGTTAGAAATATATATATGTTTGAAAATATTTATTTTTCCCTATAAACTTAAATTAAGTCAAAAAAAACGAGGGAAAACTACATAAAACGCCCTGGTTTCCATTGACTACTAATAGTAAACGGGAACGAGTCGTGAAAAAGAGAGAGTGTATCATGCTCTCTTCTTTACCGACATTAGAGATGTGCGTTCTATTCTTTTTTATTTTTGTCAGCCATAGAGCCATACCAAAGCAGAGTTGTTTCTGTAAGCTAGCGGGAGGATACATAACAAGTCACAAGCACTGTTAACTTTACTAGCAGTAGCATGTGTTAAGTATACCATGTTGCTTACCCGGTTTGGATACAGACTTAATACATCGCATTTCCCCTGCACTGTACTGACTTCAAAATTACATAACTATTCCTCCAAAGAACTACGAGAGATTTTTATCAATTTTTTTGAAAGAAGAGATCATAAATTTATTCCTTCATCAAAAGTTTACACACCTGAAGATCCTTCACTTCTATTTGTCAATGCTGGAATGAACCAGTTCAAACCAGTACTACTAGGAGAACAGAGGAAAAAAAGTTTGTTTACCAATGTTAGACGTGCAGTAAATAGTCAAAAGTGTATTCGTGCTGGAGGAAAACACAACGATTTAAATGATGTTGGCCACGATTTAACACACCACACATTTTTTGAAATGCTTGGATCCTGGTCATTTGGTGATTACTTTAAGGAAGATGCATGTAAGATGGCCTGGTTATTGTTAACTGAGGTGTTAAATCTTTCACCAGATAGGTTGTATGTGACATATTTCAACGGTTGTCCGCTTAACAATTTAAAACCAGATTATGACACCCGAGAAATTTGGAAGTCAATTGGTGTGAATCACAATAGAATTTTACCATTTGGATCCACGGATAATTTCTGGGAGATGGGTGAGACTGGACCATGTGGGCCTTGTACGGAAATCCATTATGACAGGATTGGGAATCGACATGTACCTGAGCAAGTTAACAAATCGCTTTCGGATGTTGTTGAAATTTGGAATATAGTTTTTATGCAATTTAATAAGGTTTCTATAAGTCAGTTGGAGCCTTTAAATGTTTGCCATGTTGATTCTGGAATGGGATTGGAAAGGATCACTGCCGTCATGCAACAGAAACAGTCAAACTATGACACAGACTTATTTGTACCCATTTTATCAGCAATTGAGGAAATTTCCAAAGTGGGTCCTTATAAAGGAAGAGTGGGAGAGGAAGATACAAATGGTATAGATGCAGCATACCGAATGATAAGTGATCATATTCGGATGTTGACTGTTGCAATTTCAGATGGAATCTATCCTGGACCTACGGGTCGAGAACTTATTCTTCGGAAAGTTTTGAGAAGAGCTGTTTTAGCTGGGATTGAAAAGCTGCAAACCCCAAGACCTTTTCTTTACACTTTGTTGCCTACTGTGGTTGAATCGTTAAGCTGCGCTTTCCCAGAAGTTGAATTGAAGCAGGATGAAGTTATGGAAGTTATTAAAGAGTCAGAGATGGCTTTTTACAGAACATTGGATCGGGGTGACTTGATTGTCAGGAAAACTATAAAGAACTTGGCAGGAAATGAGTTCCCGCCAGAAGTTGCTCATAAACTAAGATTACAAAATGGTTATCCACTCAAGCGCATGTTGCCATTCCTCAGTCAGGAAAAGCTAAATTTTAATATGATGGCTGTAGATTCATTTCAAAAACAATCAAGTGAGAAAAACTTGAACAAGAAATCATTTAGTTTTCTTGATAATGAAGAAGATAGGTCAAGTTTAATTCATAGTTTCTTAAAACAGAAATTTAAACCAACAGTTTGTGTTAATTCTGCAAAACGATTAGGTGATCATCAATTTACCATTGCCCCTGTTTCAGCAAAGCTTTGTGGTATTGTAAATGATGAAGGTGTTATGCATACAGAACTCAATCTGTTAAAGGGTAATGTTGAAAACTTATTTTTGCTGCTGGATAAAACAAATCTTAGTCAGCCATTTCATGGAAAATTCTCCAATATTGGTTCCATATATTTACATGGACGTGTTTTCCCTGTTGTTAATGTTATTAACTTAGATGGTTGGTTTCTGCATGAAATTACAACAACGGATTTGAATGTTGATTTTCTTCAGCTCTGTTCAGGTAATTTGGTTACTGTCGAACAAAATGAAGAATATGAACTTACGCTGATTCGAACTCATTCTGCAAAGCAAATGCTAAAAGATACATGCAGAAAGATTATTCCGAATCATGCAATTTTAAAACTTAAAGTCAGTTTGGATCAGTTAAATATAGAACTGGCTGGGAATGTGGAAGACGAATTAATACGTCAACTGGAAAATCAATTTAAAACTGAAGGTATTGATGACCGGCGGACTTTGGATCATGTTGTGAGAAATACACCAGGTGTTATGAATTTTGTCATCACAAAATGTAGAAGACAAGGAAAAGCAAAAACAATTTTAACTTGTGTGGTTGGGAAGAAGGCATGTAATGCATTAGATCTGTGTTCACAAATTAAATCTGTGGTTGAAGATTTAAAAACTCAATGTGAAAATATTGATGAGCACACATCCGCTGAAGTTTTAATTAAGAAAATAGGAGATGCAACTTTTGCATTAAACAATAGTGAAATACCGTATCAAAGAAAAAACTCAATGCGAGAAATTTTGAGAAAATTGTCGGGTAGAATGAACACAAAGCAAAAAAAAATTAAACGCAAAAAAGAAAGTATACTGTAAAATTTATTTAATGATATCTAAAGTAATTTAGTTTAGTTGCCAACATTACAGTTACATACATATGTTTCCTTTTATTTTGTTTGTTAAAAGGACATCATTTTCGTTATAATCAACTTTTAACAAATTTATGCTTTTATTAGCTGACTTGGTGAGGTTTAACTTAATTTGGTAAAATGTCGGGTAGAAGAACTTTACACTTTGTTTTCAAGATCGGAGATCGCAACAAGACCATTAAGTTCTATCGAGATATTCTTGGAATGAAGGCATGTTGCCTAAACTAAAGTATCCTTATTTTAGTTAGTGTTTTTTTAATTTTTTTTAATCGCCCAAATTTAATGAGCGGAAATTGATGAAATTTAATTTTTATACTATTAATTTGTATAATTTAAGCCCCTGTGACCTAAAAGATCCTTTTACTTTTTTAAGGCATTCAATAACTATATCTATAACAGTTTCTTAACTTTAGTAAGTATCTTTTATGCAATGTTAACTTTACCTTTTTGGCAAAGGTTTTGCGGCATGAAGAATTTGAAGAGGGCTGTAAAGCAACTTGCAACGGGTAAATAAATTAATAACTTTATACAAATATTAATGAACGTTTAAATTGTTAAATTGTTATGTTTAAATTTTAAATTGTTATGTTTAAATAAATTGTTATGTTTGTTTAAATTGTTATGTTTAAATTGTTAATAATTTGCAAAAAAACTGCAAAAATTTTTTGTGTGACATACCATAAGTGCTTTTACTTGTTCTAAATTCTGTTTGACCTGACAGTATAAATTAGTGTGATGGTTGGGCACTGGTCGTGGTTCCAAACTGTGAAGCGCAACCCCAGATAGGGACGACTCAAAATTCTAAGGGGTTGCGATGTGCATGTAAAGACTTTCTGTCAAAATAATCAGCATCTTTTTTTTTGCGAAAATTTTCACCTGCCTGAGCACGTTTTCAAATTTTACTTAAAAAGATGAACTGTCATCCACACAATTCATCTTTCTTTTAGAATCAGATTGTTTCAGTAAATATTAATGCATTATACCAAAGAAAAAATAAAATTTGTATAGCTATATTTTATATATTAAATGGATCAAGTTGCTCAAATGGGATCTAAAGCAAAAGTACCTAAATATATTTGCTGTTGGAAAAGTTTTAAGAAGCATTTGAATAGCCAACTTTGATTTCCAAAGTGACTGGCATTCATTCGCAATTGTCATTTCAGTTTAAAATAAAATTGTAAGCTTTTTCTCGTAAGCAGACCGTATGATGGGAAGTGGAGCAAGACAATGATAGGGTATGGGGATGAGGATAATCACTTTGTGTGTGAACTTACTTATAACTATGGAATTGGAGATTATCCCTTGGGCAATGACTTTATGGTGGGTATTCAATGAGTGAATCTGACACATTTATCCTTATGAACCCGGAAAACGACAGTCGTTATAACACGAGTGTTCTGTTTCATACACCTCGAGCCAGCTTACGAGTTACAATGTATGTTACATTGTGGGTGAATATTTTTTTTTTATGTGTGGCCGAAAATTTGGAAAACGTATTAGTGACCACTGGGTTGGAGTAATTACCTTTAAGTGTCTTGCTTAAAGACACATACGTCCACGATGGTAGCAGTGACAAGCCTTCCATTACCTCTGGGTTAGAATCAGCCACGACGGCACACAGATTATATAAAGATTGCTGGATAATGATAGTTGTTCATGTTTTAAACAATTCTTTATGTAGGGTCTAACTATTGGTAGCTCCACCATCGTAGAAAACTGCAAAAAGAATGATTGGCTGGTAAATAAAGTAACAGATTCTTTATATGAAACTGAAGCACCTGGTGGGTATAAGTTTGTGCTGGAGGATAAACAACAAACTGCATCAGGTTAGTGATCACAGATATTGGTAATTGAGTACGAGTTGTAACATGTTGAAATAATAGAGGCCCTATGCTGTATGGTTGATTGAACTATTTATAGTACTTTTTATTAGGTTATCAGTTACATAATGTGTAGTGTTTTCAAAGTTTTACAGGGTAAGTAATTAATATGTCCATTCACTCCATTGCTATTATGACGCAAATAATTGTGTAAATTGTTGCAATGAATCCATGTGTGAATCCCTACTATTTAGTAACAAGCATTCTGCTTTGGTGCCAAAGAAAATATATTTTATTTGATTTCTATGTCTTTCAAAATTTAATGACATCAACCAAAAAACTAAAAACAGTCCGTCCAAAACAGATAATTTGTTAAAATATATCTCGTTTCTAAAGAGTTTAATCAGTTTATTTTTTTGCAGACCCAGTGCAAAAAGTGACTTTAGCTTCGTCTAACCTATCTCGATCGATCGGTATGCAATAAGGCAGTCAAGGCCATTTATTTTTTTTTTTAAATTCCGTTTAGTATTTGTTGTGCTGATTGTGTAAATAGAATAACATTTTTGTTCCAATTAAATTAAATTTTTTTCGATTTTTTTTAAACATTGTTAAAACCATGGTCCTTTCATTTGGTACACCCTATGACTAGGCAATAATAACGTTTTAAAAATAAACTGCTCAGTTTTACTTTTTTGTTTTTTAAGTTAATAACAAATCTAATATAGCTCTTCTAGTAATTTATTTCTGTAGCAACTTTTTGACATCCGACCGGCGGCGGCAGAGCTTTATTTTTCTTTTGTGCATGTCAACATCGGGTAATTAATTAATATATTTTTTTTATAAATTTAGAATACTGGACCAAAATAGCGGGGATGACAGTGTTTGAACAATCCGATAAAGAAGCAACACTTGGTTTCTGTAAAGAACAAGCTAAAGTTGGTCTCCATGATATCGGGTGTGTCGTCGATCATAAGAAAGCATTTGGAAGAGTTGCAATTGCTTGTCCCAGAGAACAGGTTGTTACTGTTTACCTTTTTTACAGATGAAAAAATGCAAGTTGTTTGTTGTGAATGTAGAATGGCTTGTATGTTTATATCCATGTTTTAAATCCTAATTGCAGTTATTGCTGTGTGACAACGAAGATATACAAAAAAACTTACACAACTTTTTTCTGTTTTATTAACAAAAAAAATTGAGTAAGTTAAACAAAATTTTTATCTGAAAATTTATGCTAAGAATTGTTTTTTATTTTAGGTAGAATTTTAATGTAGCCATATAATATTTGTTTTATTACCAAAAGAGTAAATTACAATATACTGGCTTTAAAAAGATTAGACCAATTGCTGATACTGATAGTTAAACCAAAGTTTTATTTTTATATAAATAGCTTCCGGCGATTCAACAAGCAGCCAGGTCAGGTGACCACACAATTCTA
Source organism: Ciona robusta (assembly GCF_009617815.1). Taxonomy (NCBI): domain Eukaryota; kingdom Metazoa; phylum Chordata; class Ascidiacea; order Phlebobranchia; family Cionidae; genus Ciona; species Ciona robusta. The sequence goes on along the minus strand of NC_143245.1, from coordinate 4,110,405 downwards.
ACAGAGCTTGTGAGTCTCGATACTCCCGGTAAAGCAACAGTTGAAGTTGTGATTCTCGCTGATCCTGATGGACATGAAATCTGCTTTGTTGGAGATGAAGCTTTTCGTCAACTTTCCAAGGTAAAAATTGAATGAACAAATCTTAATATTTTTACATGGCAAGGTATTGGGAGTTGTTACAGTGTTGATATGCTTGATACACCTCATTTAGGTTATTACGTATGTAACTTTGTAGGTGATTATATTTTAGAATTTTTATTTATTTTTGTATATATGGCTTATAATTTAGACAACCCAAAATTGATAATGGTCATTAAGTGTCTTGCTTTAATGTCACATACGCCCCACAACCACAATGGTAGCAGGGTCGAGTGTCTAACCTCTATGTATTCTGAACTAAAGACGAGCACTTTAACCACTATCCCAAAAGTATTTTTTCACAGTTTCATAAGGTGCCCAATATCATCATATAAATATTATATGTGCAACGGCTATTTAAATTCTTTCCTGCGATATTTCTCCAATGCTGTTGCTTTAATAGTATTATGGCACAGTGATTATATAGATAACTTATATGTCCACTATGTCGGGTTCAATGCACAATAATCCCACCAATGTGGATGTGTTTGTGTGTGTATGTTTGGGCAGGACATTTGACAGCATTTGCCCCAACCTAGTGGCCCGGTATGGGTCACAATTGTTAGCCTTGAAGGAATAACAATACACACATAGGTTCATGCACGCGTATGAAATATCATACCAACATTCTAATGCTAGCCTATCATTGATTATTTTAAATAAATAAAATTTATTTCATCTCTTAATTTACAACAACAAAGCACAGGAGAGTTTACAAAAGTGGAAAGATGGGTAGTAACGGTAAAAGTTGTTAAAACACGCTATTGAAAGAACAGAAAAAATATATAAATGTTCTTTCACTATCTTGTTGTTACACTTTCAGACCGATCCTAACGGGGACAAGCTGCTTGATGAAGCTGTGCAAAATGACAAAAGTGCTGAATGGTTCGCAAAACGCAACCGATCAAAAGCAACAGCCTAATTTACATTTTACTTAAGCTAAATCAATGATGATTTAAGTTAGATACATTCTTTTTAATTCAATATTTATTATAAAAATCAACTAGTTTAGATTTCGAATATCTTTGTTCGAGTAAGCTGCACATTTATATGCAACTTTATAACATGGACAATCTAAACATTTACTTTTATAAACATGTGAAGGTAACTTTAATAGTAAAAGAATATAAATTACCAATTGACTTTGCAGGATTATTGCTTTATTTTATTTCAAGCTTCACTGTCATATTTGTGTGTTAAGATCTTGACATAAGTTCAATCGTATTTTTGTATTGTTTTGTGTAAAGTTGCAATAAAGAAGTAATGTAGAATAGAAGCGGGAAACTAATACGATTTTTCCTTGCTTGATTTAAAATTGTTGTCACTGTTTAATTAGGCACGAAGTTGTAAAGAACACCGTTTGACTATTATGTGATTAAATAGTGGTGTATTTAATCTTCTGGTCAGTTTTACTACAAACATAACAGTACATAAACTTTTTAAGGTAAGTTCTTGAAACACACAATGCATAATTTGATCTACATAAAATATTCTGGTTAGTAGTTACCATGGTACAGGTTTATCCATCATTTTGTAATCAAACTACTAAATCGATTATCAAAAATTATTAACCACTTTTAATATTAGATAGATTTTAGTTCTTTTATAAATTTAACATTAGTGTGTTTATTTGTGTCAATGAAAGTTCAGTTCTAATTACATATAAATTCATTTTTAAATGATAAAGATTACTGGCCATACTAATACTTCCTTACACACGTCAGCTTTAATACTTGGATAGAAAGGAAATAGGAAATCAGTATAATAAATGCACAGACGTGCAGGAAGGCTTAGTACAGTAGAGTCTGTGCAGAGTGTTATGCATCTGTAACACTCTATTCCAGTTCACTGTTTAATAAAATAGAGTTCCTTTTTTTCTTAGTAAAATACTATGCTGTTGTCTATAAATGTAGGAACTTTCTCTTGCTATAGACGTGGTGACTTCTCATTACCACAAATCACAAACGAATCTCTTCTTGAAAACCTTTTTATTCCACTCACAATACAATACTCAAAACGATTGCAGACACAGAATTAGAAAAACAAACAATCTCAGCCCATATTGTACCAACACCTCTTATTTAAGGCAAATGTTATATTTTTAACTTAAGTTTTTATTATTGGCAAAATTGCAAATAAAATGCATCATATTTTCTATTATACAGTGAAGGGAGGTATTGACTCAAGCAAATTTCAATGACCTAAAAGTGTTGTCGCGGGTAACCAAGTCCTCCCACACCAAGGATATTGCAATACGGTTTTGAATAAAAATGTTGCTAAAATTTACTTTTTAGATTACACGCCTGACTTCAAAGAATCTCTTAAGATAATAAACTTGTCCAAGTGTCATTGCAACCAGAATCAGAGACTCGAAAAAAGCCCACAAGACAACTCTTGAGTTGGTGCTGTCATTTACTGTAAAAAACATATGTTAACAAAAGTGTACACAATATTTAGAATAAAAAAAATATTACGTCTTTATTAAAAATTTGGACTACTTTAGGAGTTTTATGAACAGAACATTACATTCAACAGTAGAAAAATTAATATGGTTCTGTTATGAAAATGTTTAACATTTAACACAATTGTTTAACATCAACTTACTGGATCTATGTATTCTCTCTCTGACTTCCATGTATTCTTGTTCATGTTTCACACCAGTCATGGCAACAGATAACTCATTGATCATGCCTTCTAACTTATTTTGTTGTTCTGTTAATAAATAAAAACTGTGTTACTCAGACATTATCACAGACACAGTTCCATTATATCTGGATATATTACAAAAAAATAAGATTGTTATGGTTAAAAAGGACATTGACTGAAAAATTGGCTAAAATAGGGATATAAAAATTTTATGGGCATAGCTTTTTATACGCATTGTTAAACTTTTGAATAGCAAATAAGCGGTTATTTAGTTTTTGGAGCATGCTGCAAATCATGCACATCATCTTGATAACATTCGCTCCACAATCCAAATTAAGCATATTAATTTGTTAAAAAACTGATGTGAGATAAGAACATTACCATCTGCTTCTTCTCCAGCAGCAGTAGGCTTAGCAGGTTCACCGATATCAATACTAAACATCACAATCTTTGGTGTCATTGTTGACATTTTGTTGCTGAAGCAAAACTTATATGTTCCATCCATGTGTGCATTCCATGTGTATTTTCCATTGGACTCTTTTGTTCCTTTGTATATCTGCTTGCCATCTGGGCCAGTAACCTTTATAATATATAAAATATCATACTGTAATACAATACTGTTAAAAAACTACCGGCGATTCCATTCACATGCAATCTGTGAAATGGCAAAACAAACAATGAATAATAAACATGAGCAAACTTTATTTAACATTAAGAATATTATAACATTAAACAGACTACCAACTTTCCTTTGTTAACTTTTTCAATATAAATTTCAATATAAAATTGGAGGCAAAGACGTATAGCTTTACTATAATAACGAATAATTTCATCAGAAAAAAACGAATTGTGACGTATGGAGAAGCATACTGACAGATAAAAATACCCTTGGTACATCGATCTTACAAAATAATGACGATAGTCGCCGTAAATGGAAAACCCATGACCCATCATGAATGACCCACGTTCAGCCAATGTTTAAAAATGTATTTTTCAATTATTACCTCAACATCAATATCCAAGAACCCTCCTTCAGCAACCTCAAACATCAACCCCATTTTAGTTCCTCCTGTAACTTTGTCGAAAAAACATTCTTCAGCGTGTGCGTCGACTGTTGTGAAATAAGCCGCACTGCCTTGAAATAACCCAAAGCACAGCAGAGATATTAACAAAATAAAATTCATTCTCACTATTCTAAAATAATAAACTATTGTAGTTTATTTAACAATGTTATAGGCCAATAAACGCTTTATTACAACATGGACACTAAACGCAGTGACACGTCTGCTTCGAGATCGTCGCACTTTCCTGTTAATTCAAGCTGTTTAGGTTTTTGGGCACGATAGGGCAAAGCCAAAAAAATCCCCACAGTTGCGTTGTGATATTGTATTGTAGCGTTTTCTTCTTTAGACAAAAGTAAGACCGCTCACGAACTCAACCACAAGCAACTGACTTTATTCTTAAACTATAAAATGCAACGTCACGCCCACGCAATTAACCAATCAACAGCAGCACGCAAAATACAGGAATGTGCCAATAATGTAAAACGAAGGAATGCGGTAAACGAAGGAATGCGTAAACGAGGGAATGCGGTAATAGCAATTAACTCACGCTCTGTAACTTAACATAGACATAGAATAAAACATAAATCGCGCTCTGAATAGAGGAAATACACAGCTAAGACATAAAATAAATACACAACTATAAGAATTCATCACACTCCCCCCCACTTAAACACGTTTGTCCCCAAACGAATAACACACAAAATGAAATTACACCAATAATACACTAATACACATCATAGGTTAAACGTCGCGGTGGACGACGAACTCGACCAAACAGGGAAACATTGTCATTTGCTCCAACATCGCCACCGGGCAGCATCTCAGCACTCGACCGATCGCCGGTCTCTGTCCGTTCTTGTGGTGGTGTACGCGCATCACTTCTCTGCTGTCCAACGTTCACAGCGTCGCGTTCACGCGTCCAGTCCTCCGGTAAATGTTCGGCTTCATATTTGCGAAGATTGTCGGCATGTATTACTTTAAGACGCGCGGTAGCCGAGCCTTGTATCACAAATAGTTCATTATTGAGCTGTTGTCGCACTAAATAGGGGCCAATCCACCCATGTCCCAGTTTTCTTCTAGCTGCCGGAGGGTAAAAATACCAAACCCAATCCCCGACTGTAAACGGTTCTACCACTTGCATGTTGCGGTCGTAGTTGCGCTTTTGGCGAACGGCGGATTTCTTTAACGATCGATGCGCTTCTTCGAACGAGTTTGTCAGGGTGTACTGCATGTCCTGGACAAACCCCGTGTGGCACCGAAACGTTCGCGACCCTGGTGGCGACCCAACCATCAGCTCTAACGGCAGAGTCGTTTCTCTTCCCAACATCAGTTTGTTTGGTGAAAACTTGGTAGATTCATGGCGTGAACACCTGTAAGCTAAACAAAGGTAAGGTAGGTGACTATCCCAATCGTCGTGGTAATCATTTACGCAAGTAGACAACATTTGTAAAAGGGTACGATTAAACCTTTCCACAAGACCGTCGGACTGTGGTCGATACGGCGTGCATCGGGTTTTCCGGATGTTTAACAAACGGCACATCTCTTGAAAAACGTGCGATTCAAAATCTCTACCCTGGTCCGAGTGTAAGACTTTTGGAAAACCAAACCTTAAAAAGAATTGTGTCACCAGGGTTTCGGCCGTGGTAGTCGCTAACTGATTCGGCAAAGCAAAAGCTTCGGTCCATTTTGTGAAATAATCCACAACAACCAAAATGTATTGATTCCCATTCTTTGTTCGAGGTAACGGGCCGAGAAAATCTATAGCTACTCGTTCCATAGGGCCGCATGAAATGTTTTGCACTAGTGGACGATGCGGTCGGCCATGGGTTGGTTTGCGTCGAGAACACGGAATACACCATCTACACCATTGTTTAACGTCTTCCGCTAATCCCGGCCAATAAAACCGACGACGTATGGCGTATAAAGTTCGAGTGATCCCAAAATGACCACCCGTTCTGAGTTCGTGTAAATGGTGAAAGATTTCCCTTCGTAAACCTTGTGGGGCGACCAGCACTAACACTGGGGAATCAAAGTTATTGTCTGGTCTCCACACGCGATATAACAAGCCCTGATGTACCTCTAGTAGATCCCATTGCCTTATATAAGAAAGAGTTGTATCGTGCAACGCCATTTGCGAAGTATCCGGCGCGTGTTGGCTGCAACTTTTGTGCCTCAATATAAGAGAAATCGACGGATCCTCATTCTGCCAGCGACGCAGCTCATCGAGAGACCATTGTTCGAGCCAACCAGAGGCGTATTGCTCGCTCGGTCGGCGAGACTGCGTTTGCAATACCGAAACCACCGCCTCGCTTTTAGCGTTGTCGCAATCAAGACAGGCGTCCCGTTTACAGCGTTGCCTAGACAACCCGTCCGCATTTACATGCTGCCTCCCCGGCCTATGTTCAACCTGAAATTGGTAGGTGCCCAAAACCGAGAGCCACCGGGCCAACATACCCTCCGGGTTTTTCATAGTCAGCAGCCATTTTAAGGAAGCGTGGTCAGTGCGTAGTGTAAATTCTCTTCCCCACAAATAATGGCGAAACTTCTTAATACACTTTACCACAGCTAACAACTCCCGAAACGTGGTGCAATAGTGACGTTCGGTCTTGCTTAACGTGGAGCTACAGTAAGCAACTACTTTTTCCTTACCGTCCACGCTTTGAGCAAGTACTCCCCCAACGCCAGTGTCACTGGCGTCTGTGTCTAAGGTGAACCTTGCCTCACGTAAAGGATATGCCAACACTGGAGCATTTGTCAAAACCGACTTTAACTCGTCAAACGAAGATTGGCACGCGGACGACCAAGCAAACCGGACGTTCTTGTGCGTCAGTGCTGTTAAGGGAGCCGAAATAGAGGCGAATCCTCGAATAAAACGGCGGTAATAGGAAGCAAAGCCCAAAAAGCTGCGCAACTCTTTGACATTATGGGGCCTCGGCCACTCACCAACCGCTCTCGTCTTCTCCGGGTCGCAGCGCACTCCGTCGTGTCCAACTATGTGGCCCAAATATTTGGTCCTCCGGGAGAGAAAAGTGCACTTCTTCGGATTAAGCTTCAAGCCTGCAGCACGAAGGCAACGGAACACTACCTCCAGCTCATGTAAGGCAGTACTAAAACCAGGAGAAAAACAAACAATATCATCAATATATACAACACAAGAGTTAAACAATAAACCAGCTAACACCCGTTCCATTAAACGCTCAAAAGTGGCAGGAGCATTAGTCAACCCAAAGCACATTACCTTAAATTGAAAGTGACCCTTCCCGGCTAATGAAAACGCCGTTTTCTCTTTGTCTACAGGGTCCATTTCGACTTGCCAGTACCCACTAGCTAGATCCAGTGTGGAAAACCACTGTGACCCTCCCAACACCTCTAACATCTCTTCTATGTTAGGTAAAGGATAGGCATCTTTTTTCGTGACAGCGTTAAGCTTCCTAAAGTCCACACAAAACCGCTGAGTGCCGTCTTTTTTTGTGACCAGTACAATGGGAGACGACCAAGGGCTTTGACTGGGTTCAATTATCCCTTCGCATAACATGCGCTCGATTTCTTTTTCCGCGAGCTGGCGCTCGCCACAACAAGCTAGACTCTCGCCCTTCACGGTAATTAAACTCATTCACGTTTAGTATGGCTAGCGGACGGTTGTCCGCAAGGGCAGCACCTGAAAGGGCCAGCTTCGCTCAGATGGTGGCAGCTAATACACCAGGAATAGTGTTTAAAAGACCAACATGCCTTATGTTTAGAACGAACAAGCTAATGTCAAGAAGCGAGATAATATTTCTGTTAAAAGAAGCAGGTTTTACAAAAAACAGAATAGCTGGCATTGCAGCAATGAAAGGTAACAAAGTGGATGTCACCTGTGTTACCAGGCAGAATGTTCTGGATCTGTTCGAAAAGTTAACGACAGTAAACGAAATTTACGGCCTTCGACTGTACGAATCCGACATTGTAAATGTAGTAATAGGATGGGTTCCAATACCCTTTCCTGAGAAAACGCTGCTGGAACACATTGAAAAGGAATATGGCAAACCAATTAAAAGCACTCACAAAATAGATAAAGATGGGTTCAAGACCGGAGTCAGATACATAACAATGAAAAGAGAAGATGTGGAAAAAAACCCGATTCCCAGTTATATCGTAGTTAACAATCTTGAGTTTTATGTCTCATACTTTGGCCAAAAGATTACATGCAAATATTGCTCAAAACCAGGTCACAAACAAGCAGACTGCAAACAGAGAAAAAGCGACTTCCCTCGTCTCGAAACTGCCACGCTCGAGCAAGAGTCCGGCCTGAAGCGGAATACTCCGACAGCCAGTGCGAGGCTACCTGACGTCAGAGATAAAAACGCCAGCACGCTGCCGCAGGTAGCGCGTGACTCGCAGGAGGCGTCAACTGCTATGGAGAGCGAAACAACCGCTGCTCGAATCAAGAGAGCTTATCCCAGCCCTGATGACCAAAGAAACACTAGAGTCAAGTCGGCTAGCGTCAGTGAAAAAAAAACTACCGGTAAACTGCCCAAAGTGCAATATGGAAGGACTCACCACAGAACAAACCGAAAGCTACTTCTGCTGGAGCTGCAGCAACGAATTTTTGATATCCAAAGTGTGCTGTGGAAGCGACCTATTCCTCACAAGCTTCGATAGTGAATCAACTGCATGCCCAGTATGCAAGGAAACTATGCTATTGATGCCGTGCTGTAAAACGATACAACCAGAATACAGATTGGAAGATGGAACATACGAATGTGCGAACTGCCAAAGGTACTCCACACATTGTAAATGCAACCAATTTAACGTTCTTCTTGGTAAACCCTTAAGTAAAGCTTGCACTAACGCTAAATGCAAATGTCGCCTAATCCACTGCGATTGCGGAAAAAGGTATATCAAAGAAATAGAACCGCAAGCACCATTTAAATGTAGCTGTGGCTTTGAATATGAATACGATGTTGATATTGGTGTTAGAAAACTTTAATAACAACTTTCCAATGACTGTAAATTTTGCAACCTTTAATGTAGCTGGTCTAAGAAATGATAAAAAACGTAAAACTATTTTTCGCTATTTACAAAACAAACGATACTGTATAACTTTTTTACAAGAAACGCATTGCTCGAGAGAGAAACAAAAACTTTGGGAAATGGAATGGCAAGGGGAAATTCTGTGGGCCAACGGTACCAATAACAGTAGGGGGGTAGCAATACTCTTTAACAAAAGACTGTCATATGAAGTGCTTACCCACGCTGCGGATCCTATCGGACGGTGGTTAATGGCAACGATAAAGATTAACGGCACGATATTAACCATCACAAACATATACGGCCCCAATAGGGATGAACCTCAGTTTTTCGAGGACCTATTTCAAAAGCTGCTTATTACCCAATATACCGGAGCTACTATAATAGGAGGAGATTTCAATGTAACGATAAATCCTGCGCTAGACAGAAACATCCCAACCCTTCGAAACAAAAACTCCCACCGCGTTTTAACAACCAATATGACTGCTCATAACCTTTCAGACCCACTCAGATTTAATAATCCTGGTCTAAAGGTTTTCACGCGCATCCAAAACAACCCATACGCCGCTAGTAGAATTGATTACTTTTTAGTCTCCAAACTCGTCCTATCAAAACTGCGTGCTGCGTCCATAGTTCCCGGCGTAAAGTCAGATCATTGCGTCGCTACATTTGAGGTTATGCTTGATCCTAACCCACGAGGTAGGGGTACTTGGAAACTGAACTCGACTGTGTTATCTGATGTTCGCCACATAAAAATGATTAAGGCAGAAATTAAAGAATTTTGTACATTTAACCCCCCGCAACAGTTTAAGCCGACGCTGAGGTGGGATGCGTTAAAATGCCATCTGAGAGGAGTAACAATCAAATTTTGCGCGGAAAAGACACGAGCTCTTAAAGCTGAACAAAAAGAGATTGAAAATAAAATTAAAAAAACGGAATCCGAAATAACGAGTATAATCAACCCGTCGACGGAACTTTTACAACAAAGGGAAGCTCAAAAGAACATGCTTAATACCTTAGTAGAAAAGCGGACCATGGGCGCAATCGTGAGGAGTAGGGCGCTTTGGACCGAGAAGGGAGAAAGAAGCACAAAATACTTCCTAAACCTGGAAAGAATACGCAGAGAGAAAAATACTATCTTTAGACTTAAAAGCGATAACCGGGAAATAACAAACCAATCGGCAATAATAGCGGAACTAGCAAACTTTTACCAGGAACTATATGAGCCAAATCGCACAAATTGGAATACTAAACAAATCGCTGCTCATCTCGCAAGCCTTTCCCCGCCTCGCTTGACCCCAGAGCAAAGTATGGTGCTTGAAACCGAAGTTACAGAAAAAGAGTGCTTATTCGCAATTAATTCAATGCGGAACAATAAATCACCAGGCAACGACGGCCTTCCTATCGAATTTTACAAAGCGTTCTGGCCGACATTGAAACCCGTATTCATGCAAGCCGTTCAATTCTCGGAAAAAACAGGTATTTTATCCACAACCCAAACACAAGGTGTCATTACACTTGTACAGAAAAAAGACAAGGACCCACACTATGCGACAAACTACAGACCGATAACCCTTCTAAATTCAGATTATAAAATTATCTCAAAAGTAATAAACAACCGCATGAAATGCTTCTTAGACGATCTGATCCACAAGGACCAGAACGGTTTCATAAATGGACGATATATCGGAGATAATATTCGGCTCATGTTTAATATGATTGAGTACTGCGACCTAAAACAGATACCGGGAGCTATTATTTCAGTAGACATGTATAAGGCCTTTGATACAATAAGCTGGGAATATATAATCGAAACGTTAAAAGCATTTGGATTCGGTAGTAGAATTATAAAGTGGATTCGGACAGTGTACGATGCGCCAAAATGTGCTGTCACAAACAACGGGTATGTGTCGAAGTATTTTGATATACGCAGGGGTGTCCGGCAAGGCGACCCTCTGTCTCCTACTCTGTTCGTTATGGCTATAGAAATGCTGGCGATCGAGCTACGAGCATCACCCTTTCAAGGTATAAATATTAATAGTCATGAAACAAAGCTCTCTCTACTGGCCGACGATACGGTAATATACACGAGGGGCAATCTACAGGATTTTAATCTAATTTTCCAAATACTGCGACGTTTTGGTCATGCCTCTGGCTCTGTGACTAATCTGAATAAATCAAACGCATTCTACGTAGGAACGAAACGGAATTGTACAATGCGCCCAATGGGCAATGAAGGTCTCGCATGGCCTAATGATCAAATAACATATCTCGGGGTTGTCATTCCACTGGAAATGCAAAGTAAAAGAATCTTCACGCTTAACTCCGCCACTATCATAAAAAAAGTCGACATTCGTTTAAACATTTGGTCTAGTCGTGCACTGACGCTTCTCGGGAAAATAACGGTCATAAAATCCCTCATCATTCCCATCCTCACCTACAAACTTACAGTCTTACCCGAAATACCACCGCAGACGTTTATTAACAAATTAAAACAGAAACTATTTCGTTTCGTCTGGAAATCTAAGTGGGAAAAGATAAATCGTACAAAAATGTGCACAGACATAGAAAGAGGCGGGGCTGGTATGATCGACATCGAAACATATCTTTTAACACTGAACCTACGATGGATAAGAAACGTACTAGACCCAAATTACCACGCTCCCTGGAAATTAATAGAAAAAGAGTTTGTCGACCAAAACATCATGACCGTCGCTATGTTATCACCAATGAGAGATGGCTGTGCCGACTTTCGGCGCATATTCCCACTGCGCGCCTTACACAAATCAGTAATTCTACTGCGGCGGTTGTTTAAGAAAGGGATAATTTCGGACTACCGTACGGACCCACGGCTATTGTGGTTAAACCCAAAAATTAAAACGAAACAACAAAGCTTTTTAATCGAACAGTTTTTAACTCATGGCATCTCCTCCTATCATGACCTTATTAACGAAAAAGGCGAATACATGGGATACAACGAAATAATAAAAAAATGGAAGGTCCCATATAAGGAGACAGATTTTTGGAGCTACAACCGGCTTATAAAAGCTATCCCGGACGAATGGGACAGGGAGGAATCGCCTCCAGCAAATCAAACAGAATATAGAGAATACCCCGAAAAACTGCTAAAAACGGTGATGGACTGCCATAACACCAAACATCTATATAAGACATTAGTGAATATATCCTGCGAGCAGACAAATAAACAGGGCCAAACGTGGGCCACGTTACTAGGTATCGACTCTGATTGGAAAAAAATATACAAAACCAATTACTTCTGTACCTTAAAAACAAAATTCCGCTCATTCCAAATAAAAGTAAACAACCTGGCGATAATAACAAATGATAAACTATTCAAATTCGGAATTGTTGACTCAGGCCAATGCGTTTTTTGTGAGAGTGCACTGGAAACAGTGCATCATATTTTCTGCACATGCCCTAAAGTAATTTTATTCTGGAAAGAAGTTTCCGACTGGATATGTGCCACTTTACGCACCCCTTTTGTATTTCAAGAGGAGCATTTTCTTTTTGGTGTGAGTGATAACCCGATAGTTTCTTGCTTATTACTATGTGCTCGCTTTTGTGTATACCGCTCTAAAGTAGCAAAGAATGAACCGAAATTGCACATGTTCTTAAGTGATGTAAACAGAATGAAAAACGAAGAATGGATAATAGCAAAAAGCAAAAATAAGAAAGATGTGCATAACTTAAAATGGAGTAACTTTTAAAAGTCAATTATATACATCGTATTTTCTATTTGCTGCTGTGTATTTTCAACCAACTGTGCTGTTGCGCCTTTTTATTATAATAATAAAAAAAAAAAAAAAAAAAAAAAAAAAAAAACGGTAATTAAACTCAAACTTGTCTCGCGCAACTGCGGCCGACATTCTTTCGGCACTTGATCAAACACGGAGGACTTATTAACAATGGTGGCCACGGATCCGGTATCGACCAGAAAGTTACAATTCAAACCAAGAAAATCGCAATTTATATAAAAACAGGATTCGGTTGTGGAAGATTTTCCGGCCGCCGCCAAAGGCAAGACTGGAGTGGGGGCGAGGACTCCAGTCCTTAGTGGTTTAAATGATTTCCAGTCATAAAACGTTGGTTCGAGCCCCGCGTGGTGGAAGCACGGTTTTGATTTGGACACTCTCGTTGCCAATGGCCAGGCGCGCCGCAAATATAACATCGTGCCGCTCCAGCTGAATTACTGCCTGTAGAACGATAGGTTTGATTCAGTTGCGGTGCGTCTACTGTAAGGCTCGCAATTAGTTCCATAGCGGCGTCGAGCGTAGATGCCTGAGACAACCTCACAGAATGCCATAAAGAAGAATCGAGCAACCCAGCCGCGTACTGTTCTATCAATAATCTCTCCCCGTCTTCTCTCGACACATTAACATCCGCTTCTTGAAACAGCGACTGTAGGCGGTACGCAAAGTCTATTGGCGATTCGACCCGATCTTGTCTTGCCGTAAAGAAAAGGCCACGACATTGCACCGAGTTAGACTTTTCATATTTCCGATTAAACGCTTTAGACAACGATTCAAAGTCCAACCGCTTAGGTTCCGGCAGACTGTTTTGAATGAACAAGGCTTCTCCCTTAAGGCAACACGCAAGTTGAAAACCCTTAACCTCCTCAGTCCAGCCATTAGCCATGGAAACATTCATGAAATGCCGTTTAAACCCCCACCAGTCAGTACCGTTAAACGTTTCCTTCAACTTAACGACGTCCTTGCGCACAGGGAAACCACTAACCTTTGTACCGTCAGCGTTCTCGGATTTAGCCCTCCTTTCGCTCCTGTTCGTTGGTAACTGATCCAGTCGATCGGTCAGACTCCGATACACTCTCGTAATACGTTCGTCGAAATGGTCTTGAAGTTCACCAAACTTCTTCGCGAATTCTGCTTCCATCTTTTCCATGTTCGGGCCCACCCAGGGACGCCAGAAAGAAGTGTAGCGTTTTCTTCTTTAGACAAAAGTAAGACCGCTCACGAACTCAACCACAAGCAACTGACTTTATTCTTAAACTATAAAATGCAACGTCACGCCCACGCAATTAACCAATCAACAGCAGCACGCAAAATACAGGAATGTGCCAATAATGTAAAACGAAGGAATGCGGTAAACGAAGGAATGCGTAAACGAGGGAATGCGGTAATAGCAATTAACTCACGCTCTGTAACTTAACATAGACATAGAATAAAACATAAATCGCGCTCTGAATAGAGGAAATACACAGCTAAGACATAAAATAAATACACAACTATAAGAATTCATCACAGTATATTCAATTTTTATATTTTACTACCCATTATTACAGATTGAAATAAAATAATAATATACATTTAGGGTATTTAAAAAATGTTTAGATTTAAAACCGCACTACCAGCGAGCAATTAACGTTAAATACCGACGCAGTTTTTCTTTATTCAACTATGGTCACGTCCCTTTACACCTTGATTGGCATATCTTACAATGATAAACAACTTCACCCCGTAAACAAAAGAAAAAACACGGAGACGACCATCAGCCCGCCACCCCCAGTTCCCCCAGCACCCCTCGATATCCAACCCTAATTAGCTACTGTAATACGGTCTTTAGTAAAACAAAATATTGACGCATGCGACAAGATACCCTGTATATACATTCTTATCCAAAGGGCTGAAAATACTGTACGTACTGAATATGCTCGTTTGTCTAGTGGCAAAAACAATCACCCAAAAAATAAACTTGGAAAATCGATATGTGGGCATGTTTTTATAACGACTATCTTTGCTCCACCACGCAAGGAAGTTTCAACTATTCATTTATTTAGAGTTCGAATTTTGTAACCAGAGAAATAAAATAAAATACAACAAAGAATAACCAATTACTTTTAAATAGGTATAACACCAACAGTCGGCATGGGTAATGGGTTGACAAGATTCAAATAAACACACGGCGACCATGCATTTGTATATGCGATTCACGCTTTGTGGAATCCGTAACGGCGGACACAAGCGCCGTTTCCCCACGTGTAGTTGCTCATGCTCATCGCTGGAGGTAAAAGTAAGTTTCTCATCACCCGACGATCAACGTAAACAAATTATGTTACGTCATCGACATGCGTCACAGAAGCGATATTCTGCGCTGGTACCAATTCGCATGCCTCGGGTTAAATAAAGAGGCACCAGTAGCGACAAATATGAGCTATAACCATTAAAAAGTTATTTTAACACAGTTGGTAGCAAAATCAAATATATGTATCCGCTATATTGCGTAATTTTAAACTTTTAAAATTTGTATTAATTCAGGAAATAAGAAAGTTATTACGTTTTGCTTTTATGTTTGCGTAAGCAGTTTTTATGTATGCAGATATAAAATACTTTGTTTAACTGTTTGTTTTAAATATTTGCATAAATTATGAACTGCGCGTTTTTATCCGTTACGGTACTTCTTACTTTTCTGGATGTGTTGTTGTCATCACCCACTACAAGTAAGTTTATCAAAATTTCAAATTAAAATTGTTACTATAGTAAATTACTTTTCGATGTATAGTAAATACATTTTTAAAACACGAATTTAAGCCCATTTAAAGCGTACGGTTTTGGACCTTTCCTTTAATGTTCTGTTGTAACATTTCATAAGATTTCTGTTGTAATATTTCATAAGATTTCATAAGACCATTCATAAGAATAAACTTTGAGATTACTTGTTTAGATCGATGCCCTGCCATTAACGTATCAAATGGAAATCTAAGATGTTCAAGTTCCAATAACGATAGATCACATTGTTTAATCGAATGCAACGTAAGTACATTTTTTCGAAACAAACATTGTACAATCTTTAACATTTCCCTTGAAATTTACAGCAAAATTTTCACCGGTCAGTTGCAACCCCAGAATATATTGTTTGCAACAGCAGCATATGGCAAGTTAGACAACAGGAGCCGACTGTTTTAAACTTGGCAGATCTGATTTGTATTCCATCCGGTGGAGGTATTTTCATTTATTTTTATAGCATATTGTGGTTGACTTGTTACCTATAGAACGCTTTCGCAGAAATAAATTAATATCCTATATTTTTTATGGTTTGTATAATATAGTAGAGTGGGGGAAGATGGGACATCTTTTCTCGTCGAATTTGATGGTAAACAAAGAACATCCAAAGAATTATAGATTCGTTTTCTTACGACTTCCTTAGACCGTTGGTAATTGTTTAAAGCACGATCAGGATTTTTAAATGTTATGTGCTAAAGGTGTCCCATCTTCCCCCACCCTACTATACGTACCTTGATATTTATGTATACTTTCGTTTCTAATGACAAATGCTATTGCAGTAGGCGATGGTAGAACATTTACGTTTGAGGATCCCATCTGTGGTAGCGAACCATGTGAGTCGTCATTCGCCGGTATAACCAGATCTATATGCATCGCTTTGAGTTGTTGCTGGGAACCCGAGGGAGAAGTACAGTGTAAAAAAGGTAAAATAAAACATTCAACGTATGATCAAGCTAATGCCTGTGTTATTAAGACGGTCGGTTTGTTTTTATACAGTATTGTGGGCCGAGACACTAGCTTTTAGCAAATAATATCAAAATATCCCGATTCTGTTTTAAACAATCAATAAAGGTCTATATGGGAGTCGTGATGATATGGTTTTATATTTCTTTGAATGTTCTTAGTTTTTAAAAAACTACCAACTGAGACAAAAAAATAGAATAAAAAAATGTCCCATCTTCCCCCACCCTACTGTACTTTAGTAGACTGAGTGCCTATACAATTTAAACCGAGATAAGGTAAAAGCAACATTTTATTTGCAGTATACAGGCCAACATGTCAAAACTATTTTCTTGGTATAACCCAAAGTGTATGTGTTGCTCTAGGATGTGTTTATGACTCATCAGACAATATGTGTTATGCCGGTGAGTTATTGTGTACAAATATTTTTAACTGCATAGTTTTAAACAAAACATTACTCAAAACTACGTTGTTGTAGATTTGATATAATTATATACCGTATACTAACAGTTTTCACAAGGAACCTATGCGTTAATCGTTCTATATATATTTTAAACAATGCTACTTGCAAGTTCTACTTTGATTGCGGGCACTGTAGCGCCTCCAGCTATGTATCTGACCTCAAGATTTATTTATAGGCCGTACACAAGACATCGTTCCAGTGATTACTACTTCTTCCACGCCAATGACAACTACAGCAGGTACCAATTGTGTTTCGGTGTTGCTGTACGTAATAAAGTATGCGCATTTGTATAATAATATTTAAAGTGCAAAACAGAAACTGTTATTTACTCCTTAGTGTGAACCAGTTTAAAAAATAAATACAATACTTTTGTATGGTAGGATGGGGGGTATAGGACACTTTTTTAATCTATTTTCTCGTCCTATTTGGCAGTAAATGCATTCAAAGAATTAAAAAATGGTAACCCAACGACTATATTTTTTAGATCCAAGATGCAACGAACTGGTACTAAATCCTCATGTAATAAGTAACTGTAGCAACGGCAGGTACTACAATTCCGAATGTACGTTGATCTGCCCACCTGGTTATACTTATACAGGAGTCAACACAATTCATTGCATGGATAACGGCTTGTGGTCAAATATTGATGCGTCATGTACAGGTTAAATATATTCATATAATTTTCTCTTTCCCCCCACACATCATCGGGAATGCAAGTTCACGCATATTATAACACTGTATCATAACATTAATGACATTTGACTTGTAAAAGCACAGTGCATGAGAGAAGTAATACAATATGCAAAAATTGCATAAATAATCAACGTATTTGTCATTGTTAAATTGAACTTCAGCAAATAACATTATATGTTCCAACCCAGTTGTCACTAACGAGATCTCTAAAATGTTTTATGAACAGAGAATCGATGCGATGCATTAAACGTCACACAAGGAGTTATATACGCTTGTACTAATGGAAACAACATTTCTTCAACCTGCCATTTTACGTGTGAGAACGGTGCAATTTATTCTGGCCAAGCTTCCATAGTATGTATGAACATTGGTTCTTGGAGCAACTCCACTGGTGTATGCGAAGGTATATGTGTAAACCGTTTATTGTAGCTTTTATTTGGTCCTTGTCGTTACATCTTGCAAAACTCCATTCGACATTGGTTTTGTCTCACAAATTAGTTTTAAAACGTTTTTCAAATTAGATATACACCTTAAACACATATTATCTAAAAAAAAAACGATTGCGTTTAAACAATTAAAAACGATCTGAATATAGAGTCGTAAGGATACCGTTTTATGATTCTTTGATTGTACTTTATTTATTACCAAATGGGGCAAGAAAATACAATAAAAGGGTGTCCCGTCTTTCCCAACCCTATACTAAATAGTTGCAAAATACTATAAATAATCATTCTTTTGTTCCATCTTGCCTCACGTTGTAGTTATAGGTTTTTATTGCCAAGGTTTGTTTTTATTCAATAATTTATACATCAGGGGTCACGAAGATACTATACTGTTATAACAACAAGATGATGAAAAATAATGTATAAAAAATATGGTACAAATTCATCACACAAGTGTTGTCAATTATTAAAAGTATGCCGATGGTGCAAATGTCATAATATCACATATAATTCATTATTTATTTTGATATTTAAAATATTGAAGAATACGTGCCAATACGTTTCGATCATGCCCCATCCTACTATATACGAAAACACTAACGAATACAACTTTTCAGCACCCGTGCAGGAATGCCCATATCGAGCGCTGAACACACCTAGCTACTCAATGACATGCAGTAATGGTGCGAACTCAGGTTCGGTATGTACGGTCACATGCAAAAATGAATATATGATGCATGGAGCACCAAGTATGTCATGTATTGGAAATCGTTGGAGCTCAGACCCAGTATGCTTGCGTAAGTATTATAATAAGCATCTAAAGACGTTATTTAATTTAGATTTAAATGAAATCCACCAAAGCAAGCAGACACAACAAATTTAATACACAAGTTTTAGGGGAAATGTCGAATTTCATACACAAAGCATTATTTTAGTCCCCTACTTTAATCTATCGTGGTGCATGACTACGTATACTACATTAAAACTTAGACTAAACCATCTAGTCAAAAATCACTAAAAATTCTATTTTGAGATTTTGCTAAAAGTAAATTAAAGTTTAAATTACACCGTTTCCCGTGGTAAAAAATAGTCACTCTTTCGAAAACCACCTGTGACGTCACGGAATGAACTATATGTATACCTCGAAAAATTTTAGATTAAACAATGATGTCGTTCGGTTTGGCTCAGTGAAATATATCTGTGGAGTAATAATCAAAATACTATAAATCTTTTTAAATGTGTATGTAACAATCACTGTTAAATAGCAGGGTATATACTTTACAAAAAAAACAAGAATAAACTTTTCACAAAGTAACAAAGAATAAAACCTGTTGTTTCAGAAACCTCTGCAACGTGTGATTTTCATGCACGCTTTTATGATGCGGGTCTGTGGGTGATTAATTCGCGGAAGTTTATTTTACAAGAAATGCACCGAAATCCGTGGGAACTATACAATGCTTGTAATATTGGAGCGTTGGTGAAAGTCGAATTTCAACAGGTTGATGTAAGCAAATGGTTTTATATTCAATGATTTTAACATGCTGGATTTTAACATTCGTTTGTTCCGTGTGTGTTCCAGTGCAAACTCAGTATCGTGAATTCCAACATTTCATATATAGCAAATTTGGTATAAGTGTCTTGGTGTTGTTTATGTTAATATCAAATTCCACATATGACATAAAAATATATTATAATAAAAATATATCTATTTATATATTGTTTTCTATTTATATATACTACTTTAATTTTCAGACGTTGGTCGTTCAATTGGAATATTATAAACCTGTCTTGACTCACTTCGAAGTTTTTAATGAGAATAGAAATGTTTTGATGAGAGGAATAGGCTCCAAGTTATATTTGTAAGGACACTTTTTAATGTGTTATTGGTTTATTTGATAAAGAGAAGATAGAGAGTTGGCCGTTTAATCTATATAGTAGGGAAGATGGGAAACCTTTTTACTCCATTTTCTCGCCCCATTTGTAGTAGACAAATAACATTAATTGTAACACCGTATCTTCACGACTCCCGTAGACCGTTGTTAATTGTTCAAAACACGATCAGAATATTTAGATATTATGTGCTAAAGTTGTCCCGTCTCCCCCACCATTATACTATATTACCGAAAAACTTATATAAAAAGTATTTTACTTATATTGCTTTTACAGTGGTAATTTGCAAAAACAACTTTTCGGGAACGATGTTCGTGTTTTCTTTGCATTCCGGTTTGGCTCACCGGACGTTAACTACCGAGTATTACACCGAATATGGGATGTTACATATTTGCAAGGTCACTTCTCCGTAGCAGAATTGGCAACAACTAGAAAATTGTCATTTGGAATCAATCGCAGTTTGGTTTCTGGTAGGAGTGGTTCGGGCATTTGCTCAATGTGTGCACTGTACACGTAATACATACAGAATTATATTATTATTGTCGAAAATAAACGCTATATCTTGTCAACTCTTCCTATACCCTATTGCATTATATCTACCCTTACTTTCTTTAACGATTTAATGTAATTAAAGCCAAAGTTACTTTAATACCTAGTTTTATATCCGTTAATTTCAGCAGGGCCGGTTTATGTGACAGGTATGGTAGGGTGGGGGAAGATAGAACACCTTTTCATTCTATTTTCTCGTCCTATTTGGTAGTAAACAATAACAATTCAAAGTATCTTAAACCGTACCTTCATGACTCTCATAGATATAGACCGATGGTAATTGTTTACAAAAGGATCAGGATATTTGGATATTATGGTGTCCCATCTTACCCCACCCTACTGGATATCTTAAACCTAAATATAAGAAAATAACATTCAGCCGAAACTCGCTTAACTGAGTTTTTCATGATTCCCAGTCCAGGATTTCACAATACAGATTTGAAAGCTGAAATCTTTAAATTGCAAGACAAGCTCTTTACTGCTGGGTCTTGTTATCTTTTAAATTCATTTCTAAGCTGAATGTAGATTTGGTCGTGGCGTCTGTGTAGTGGCATAAATCGTAGGGTGCTTTGGCACAGTGCTGGGGGTTTCGGTTTCAAGGCGCGTTGATGTTGCTATTGCAGGAGTATATGTGTCCGTGGGCAACTCGAGCAAGTATAAAGCAAGTTACATGCAATTCAACTCAAAAATCATTTTATTGTTACATAAGCGTTCAGACCAAAGAGACCAAAGTTCAGACCCAAGCATAGGTAAACGAATAAAACGCAACTTTGCACGTTTTAGTTTTACAATTACTGTCAGTTTCTTTAATGATGAGCTGTTTTCCGATGCTTTCATTACAATGTCATAACTGTTCTTGATAATTTGCACAAACATTAAAAGCTGTTTGGAGATGCAGCCGTATGGTTCTTGCAGCCATGAAAAAGAGTGGAAGAAAACAATACAGACGAATTTTTAATGTACAGTAGTGTTGGGGAAACATGGGACATCATTTCACTCTAGCCTCTCGTCCCACTTGGTATTAACAAAGAACATTCAAAGAAGACAAAACCATTTCCTCACGACTCCTGTAGACCGTTGTTAGTTGTTTAGAACACGTTCAGGACATTTGAATATTAGGTGGTAAAGGAGTCCCATCTTACCCCACGGTGCTATATATTTCCTGATGTCTAGACGCCATACCCTATCTATCCTACTATAATATGAATTTCAGTTGTGCACAAACAAACAACTGTAGTTTACGCGCGAAGTTTCGAAGTCATAATTTAAGTTGTGATGTGGATGTTGTCTTCAAAATAATACATATTAACTTATTATCTTAAATGCGTTTTACTCGTGTGCTCTTTTAACCAGGCTGGGCCCCGTAAGTATTGTTACAATTTCTATAATCACATAAAGACAGACGATTTGGGCTATATGAACAGCCGAGGCCCTTTTTGTGACGCGCTTTCTCCTTTCATTAACAGTAAAATGAATGGTAAAGTGCTATAGTAACGAAATGTATGAGCGCATAATATAGGCTAGACTTGAAAGTGCTTTCGAAACTTCAAGTTCTGACAACTTATTGAGTCATGAAAGCAGTAAGCTGTTGGTGACTCTTCAATAATTTAGATTTAATTGGTTGCTCTCTCTTGTATGCTGTGACGCCATAAGAGCTATAAGAGTAGGAGTAATCATGCTGAGCTAGATGTTTCAATTGCTCTTGGCGAGATAAAAAAGAAACAAAGCTCACTTTTCTCGCACAGAGCAAGAAAGAAATCAATACATGGGAACAGCACTGTAAAACAGTGAGGGTGAACGACGTAGTACACTACTACAGTCTGTACAAATTGTAGTCAGGAGATGCAGTTTGCTTAGTTAGTTAGATTAAAATTATCCGTTGATAACAGTCCTTGACATTTTTAGTTAGCGCTAGGTTAAGTTATATAGAAACAGGTCAAAGGGTATTAAATGTTTTGAGAGGTACCTCGTGTATTTTGATTAGCTTGTCATGATGCTTTTGTAAGTAGATATATAATCAAACCACAGCAGCTGATACCGACATGCCACTTATTGAGTAGTGGCAAAACAGATATCAATGCTTACGGTCCAATACGGCTTCGCACTCAAACATGAGTAGAAATCCTTAGACGCAGTCGTAATATCCTCATGGGAGAGAGAGTGTACGTCGCAGCAGGCTACTTCAGTATGGTACATTAAAGGAAGTTACTACAGATCTCTTTAAGTTAGACTTGATTAGTGCTACTGACTTGTTGACAGACATGTGAATGCATTATAATAAATGACTTAATGCGAATAATGTGTACGCTATCGCTATGGCATAGCCGAGGTAACGTAAAATTACAATAATCAATTTGCATGCGAGCTGATATGTTTTTGTATGCCTCGTCTCTATCATAGTCATAAGACCCAGCCTTGAAACGTGTGTAGGTTTAGCTGTAAAACCTCTCGTGTTATGATAACAGACCGACCTCGTAAGCGATAAAAGTTTTATTATCCATTTTGTTGCTTTGTACACGCTCCTAATACCCAAAGTTTGATTAGGGTTGCAATGTTTACGACAGTTGTGTTTGCGTTGCAATTGAATAACGAACGTGTGCCGCTAATTAAACAGTAATTACCTTGTTGTTTGGAAAGTTGCGCTACAAATTTGACATTTTCCTTATTATTTGTAAGCGCAACAGTCAATTGGTAAATAGCATGTGCAGTAACAAAACAGTGCACAACAACGTTGGATGCTAACAGGTTTAATTTTAAAAATTAAAACGTGTATGTGTTATAATGACTGATTTAACTGCTGTACATTACCCGGAATTGGAAAGAAAGCTTGAACCGAGAGGTTAGTGAAGTTAAGTTTTAAACTTTCCCAACTTAAAAAGAGGGTGTTTCACAGGTCGCCTGTTGAACGATAATATAACTGGGGTTGATCATCTTGGATACTCGATTTATGCAGAAGCTTTATCCGAACTATTACACAGGGTACATACTCCATTAACAGTTGGCGTGTTTGCTCCTTGGGGCAGTGGGAAATCATTTTTATTGCGGGAAGTCAGATGTAAGTGTTTCTATTTTAATTTTTTTATTAGCTCTAACATGCTCCTAATAATCGAATTAATTTATGCGTGTTTCTAGATTTGCTTTCAAAGTTCCAGCAACAAGATTATATAGATGAATATTCAAAGAACGAAGCAGTAAACAATAGAAAGGGTCCCATAAACAAACTTTGTAAAAAGATCAAAAAACGTCGACGAAAATGTTCGTGTGTCGGCTGGACGGTCGTTATGTTGCTGATGCTGTTTCTTCTTGTTGGGACTTTAGTTGTAGCATTGTACCCGAATGCACAACAAGTTGTCTACGAAATTATTGCCCCGACTAACAATACGAACGCTCTGCAGCCTCAAACACGAGGACTTTCCACCGAAGCACCGACTGCATCCACAGAAGTCGCTGCAGCTGGAGCTGTTGGATTTTTTGCAGTCGTTGTCCTACTCTCGACCATAGCGGTTGTTTTTCTGGTTTTTCTTTGTTGTGCCTCGACCACGGACTCCAAGTGGTGGAAGAAGACGCGCAAGCATATCCGGCTGGTGTCGTACTCCGCCTTCACGCAGATTCCAACTTTAAGCGAACGAAGCAAAACAATGGCGCAAGAGCAATACGACATAGTGATCGACTTTAACGAAGACGCAGAACTATCTTTATTAAACACGAGTGGGCCTGTTGGATTGGATAACGTAACAAGGTATATTTCAAAACCTTAGAATTATTTTCAATACACACGTAAGAGGTAAGAATTCATTTAATAAAATGTAACTATTGGACCGTGAGAATACTTTCGAACAATACTATAACATTTGTCTATGGCTGAGTGTGACTTGCCCCGCGTGGCCAAAAAAACACAGTCGTGAAAACACAGATGTTCTGTTTCATACACCTCGTGCCAGCTTATGAGTTACCACGTACGTAACTTTGTGGGTAAATATTATTTTTTTATTTATTGTATGCCCCACAATTTTGAATCTTAGACAACCCATTACTGAGTAGTGACTACTAAGTGACTAACACAAAGACACATAAATCCGCAGCGGTAGCAGGAACGAGCCTTTAGTGATAGTCTTTGGGTTTAAAGCTCGTCGCTATGTCCTATCCGTATTGGACCGTATCCAAATATTTATTTTCATTGGTATCCACTTTAATAATTACGAGTCGCCTTTGTATAATAAAAGTATTTTTATTTCCACTATTTGCATCGTTAAAACTAAAAATTGAGGTGCAATTTACAATGGTGTAATACATCGTGCAGGTGCAAAACGAAGTATATATTTGTAAACTTCAAAGCCTGGGAGTATGCCGGTAGCGACACCCTGTGGGCAGGTATCGTCACCAACTTAACTAAGGCAATTGAACTGGAGTTTGGTTGGATGACGTCACGTCTTTTTCGAATGCTCAACGTCGAAGAAGTTTGTGACGTAAGCAAGAGGTGAATTGTGTGTTGTTATTGTATGCGTATAGTTCATGTACGATTGTAACTCAATATTTACATGTAGAACGTTATCGAGCACCGTTCGAGTATCTGTTAGTGATCCCAACGCAAACGTAACGCAAATTAAACGTTTGATGACGCAATATGGAGTGGTGTTATCGTGCGGTAAGGAAGGTGAAGCATGGAATGTTCGATTCTCTAACGCCACTGAAGCAAATAACGCTACGAAGTCGCTCAGAATATTGGGGTTTCAGGCTCGAATGGCGAATAACAAAAATGAAATTGTTGAAAAAGTGACCGAACACGACAACAACTGTATTGAAATGAACAACCTCGTCGATGCAGATGATATCACCACATCACGGTTACCTGAACCAACAAAAATTACTTTTGCCTCTCATTTTCTCAAACATCCGAAGAGAGTTTGTTGTGGATGTCCCTTCCTGTGTTTCTGCGTCCTATTCTTCATCGCAATCATTGTTTTCCCGATCGGTGTTTGCATCTTGGTGACTCAACTGCAGCTTGACGTGATGAGAGTAAGTCGCATTGTTTTACGTTTTGATCCATTTAAACGAAAAAGGGCACACAAACGAAATATGAAATTTGTATAAGGATAGATATGCTCAAATTTGATATTGTTTCGTTGTTTAAAACTTGGATGGTACCTTTAGATCAGGTTTGAGCATTTCTATTAATACACAACATTTGATTTTTCGTTTGTATTATTTTTAAATGCCAATGACATAACCCATTCGCATTGAATCTATATTTTGTATTGCTTTTACTTAGTAGTTTATATATTTATGCATCCTTTAATATATTGCATTAATTAAGACATCAAGAGCCATCCCAGCAGAAGTTCAAATACTTGCATGGATGCCAGCAGCTATGGCTTGTTTAGTCGTCTTCGGTCGATTCTGTTACGCCATGTTTCAATCGCAAACGAGAAGGGTTAACCAGGCTCTCGTTGGCGCTAAAGGTAACATGGCGACTGAACTTGGATTTATGAACAAAGTCAAAGACGAGGTAAGAGCTACAGTTGCATGTTTTGAGAAATGTTGATATCTGATGTGGAATTCTTTACAGGTTAAAATAATTGAAAAGTTGGTCCGTTGTTTGCGCTTCACCCACAAGAAAAACTATAAGATAATTATTTCAATTGATGATCTGGACAGATGTCCCCACGAGAAGGTATATGCGCCACAGGGTATCGCGTATTAACATATTGTGTTCAACAATATTATGTTCTAGGTAAAATCTGTCCTTGAGGCAGTGAGCATTTTACTGAGTGACCGATCGTCGCCGTTTATTTGTTTGATCGCATTAGATTCCAGGGTCGCCGTCAAATGTATAGAAGAAGATATGGGAAGTGCTTTGCTCAAAGCAAACGTAAACGGTCACGAATACTTGAAGAAAATTATCAACTTGCCTTTCTGTTTACCTGAGGTATTCAAATCCACAATTTATTTTAACGGGGACATGCAATCTGTACTAGGGTATAATATTTTTGAATATATAAATTGATTTTTTAGAAGTAAAAAGAGCCCTAATTTTTAATAAATAAACATTTAATATGTTAGCTCTGACGCAGTTTTACCCTACGATAAAAAACACACTTTTCTGAACTATTTGAAACTATAGGGTTAATATGAATGCATTTTCATTTTGACGTACAAAATATTATCTAAACTGTATCGACGTTCTATCATTGAATATAAGGCCAAGTGAATGTTGCATTGAGACTACTGTTTTCAATATGTTCGTATAATCATAAGTGTAAACGTTTATTCAGCTTGGATCACGTGACAAACGTCGATATTTCGCTGGTATGATGGATCAGGCTGACCGAACAAAACTGAAGCAAAAGACTCCTGGTCTGTTGAGTAAAAAGCCCATTTTTTTAGTTTTTTATTCTTTGTGGGTGAGGTCCTTGTTAAGGACCATAAATTTAGAATAAATTTTGCCCATCACTCCATAGGAATCATGTTAGTTATTCATTTGTAATCCTTCATTAGAATTAATGCGGAATGGAGCTCATAGATCGACGTCACAGAGTGGTGGTGACGTCATCAAACACCTCGGTGATGACGAAGATGCTTTGCAAGATATTTCAACACAGACTGGAGATGGATTTATTTTGTCCAAGTTAGTTTGATTTTCTCAATTGTTTTTTTTTATTTCTGTTGGTAACTGACCATTGCATTCGGTCGGTGAAATTTAGAATGCGTGGCATAACAAAGGACCGCTTACTGTTGATGACGACACCCAAACGCTACCGTGGCAATAGTTTGGAACCCTTTGCTGCCCAACCCTCTCTTTCCAGCTACGCGTGTTTTACTTGACCCATCGATATAACTTGCAACATATCTGTTAAGTGAGGCTTAAACTAAAAAATAACTGACATATTGACCAGAGATACTAATGATCGGGACGTACCTAATACCCTCCTTACCACCAACCATCACCCACCATCACCCCCATCTTTGCAATATCATGACGTAGTAGATGGAACTGAGAAGCAAGTTCTCGATGACGTAGGAGAGAAGGAATTTCTTTTCTTATGCAGGTTAACCACTGTGTTTCTTTGACGGTGTTCTGATATATTCTTCCCACTGCTGAATTTATACTGGTCGATATTGCGCATGCGCCACAACGCTACTGGTTCCACGTCAACTAAAATTCGACAATTTTCAACCTTAGCAACCTTTTCATTAAACTCTAACCGCTAGTACCCTTTTTATCTGGTTTAAATTAGTATTTATTATCTGATTTATATCTTATCTTGACCGCCTTTACAGGCTCTCACATCGGTTTAATGACGTAGTTTTAAAGGTATTTGGTAAAGAGTAAAATCAATTTATATCTTTGCTTAAGCGTTTTAATACTTTGCGCCTTCGCAAATCGTTTATTTAATAAAATAATATTTACTATTTCTCCGACACTGATTAGTTTTTTCGTTACAGGAAATTCTTGCATGATGACGAAACCCTTAAATACCACTTGTCGGGGAACCCCCGAAACATGAAACGTATTTTTAATGTTGTTTCCATGACGACACAACTCATGCGTTCATTGGACGCTCACGTAAGTGAACCGGTCTCTCTTCGACAAGAATAACGTTTATTGTGAAGTATAGGGTGGGGACACTTAAGCACATATTGACTGACATTTTAAATCTAAACATATGGAAAATTTTGGGCAATATTATTTTACCATCATACCTTTAATTAATAACACCTCGAATAAAATATATTAAAACACATATGGTGTTATTTCGTCCCTCTGGTTTAAATGTGATTTAGCGAGCATTTAAATTCAACTTTTTACTATTAGGTATTCATCACTTATTAAAAACACTGTTTTGCTAGTGTAACACCGATTTTCATTAAAAATACCCTAACAACTATTTATAAAGGTTAATATACGTATAATCGGCTTTGGCGCGCTCTTTATACAGTCGTGTTTATATTGCCTGATATCCTGTACCGGTTTTTGTTTATCATTAAATGGGTAACCGTAAATTATTTTTTTTCCCACTTGTTTTAACCCTACTATAATAGTTAAACAAGGATGGTACTGGATTAAACGGGGAAACGACAGTTGTTAAATAAAACACAAATATTATTAAAACTCTAATAAAGCAGGTATTTAAAAATGTAAAGGATACTCATCAAATAAATATAGAGTACTGTGGGGGGAGATGGAACACGAAAACATGTCCCATCTTCCCCTACACTACTATATAATATATTATACGCAATACAATGTTCACCCAAAAGCTGCAGCATATTAATACATTGTCAAACACACAGAAACAGCGCAGTGCTGAAATGAACGAACTCCGCCAACCAACCAACACCCCACCTTCCCTAGCAGGTATATACTAACCTATGCTATATCTAACAATTATTTATTTTTTATTTTATTGTAAGCATCGTACAACGTCATGTGTCGACCAACAATTGGTCGAAATGCTGCTGATGCCAAAGATATCGTCGGCTGGGTTGTGCTTACCGACCAATGGCCCTACCGTGTGAGTTACCTGCTTCAAGTTATTGAGGATGCGGATCAAAGATCAAATGCGGGGAGAAGAAGCGAGTCTATAGATGATGACGTTACGCTTATATGTATTTACCAGTAAGTACAACCATTATTGTTGCATACACGTTATTTTGAAAGAAAAATACACTAAATAAGACGGGTAGGGTAAATTATAAACTTGTGTTAGAATTATGAGTCTCGGTGTTTATTTTACGGAATTGAAAAGTTTTCAATGAAATAGAAACAAATACCAAATGAACGTATTTACTTTAACAGTATATTAAACACTGCAATATAAACTTTATGCTGATTACTGACACTCATTCTTTATAGAAACACGGTGATTCCTGAACTCAATTCAAACCTTAACGTGAACGAGGCAACATTATTATCGCTAGATGGCGACCCAGATCTCTTTTTAGGATTTCTGCAGAATTACAGCATTACTAAACGTAGAGCAATTGAACTAAAAAGTGTCACTGTCAACTTGGACCATTCTCTGCGTCAAAACATCGCTCTTTATCGCTCCCTTGTGGATTTACAAAAGAACCAACAGCAGAAGTCGAAGGAGTTTGATTATTGTAAATAATTACATCGAATGCTTGTGATTTTCTACATACTGATTAGTTACTTTATTTTTAAAAATAATGCCATCCCATTTTTAAGCATGTTGTATTTTGTTCATGAACCGGTTCTATGTTGTCGTATAACCATACATTGTAAACTGTTGCATGTAGTTTAAAAAAATTATTTTTGTTTGGTCTTTATTGCTGTTTTTTCACCGACCAACAGTGTGCTTCTCACCGCTTCGTGCCAACGACCATCTTAATTATTTCATATTTATCGTGCTTGTGCTATCCACAATGTCACAGTTATAATCTGTGCGATATACGTCCACAATGTCACAGTTATAATCTGTGCGATATAAGTTCAAACTGTAACTAACACTCTATCGACTTTATTGAACATGATGACTGTTTTTCATATTCATAGAAAAGAAAAAGTAGCGATATAGGCATTTGTGATGTCACGAATATTGTTGAACACGGACTACGTCACACTGTGGCGCATTGTCCTTA
This sequence comes from Ciona robusta, assembly GCF_009617815.1. NCBI lineage: Eukaryota > Metazoa > Chordata > Ascidiacea > Phlebobranchia > Cionidae > Ciona > Ciona robusta. Next base: position 4,080,410 of record NC_143245.1, on the reverse strand, counting down.
ATAACATTGCCTCAATTTTCTGCGGTTGGTTGGCTTCCGTCTGTCAGAGAACGCGCGGATTGTATTCAGTAGCCTGCTTTTCTACCCTGTCAAGATAACTACTCATTCTATGTAACATTCATTTGAACTATTTTAGTTTAGACCCTCAGCAAAGCAAAATAAGTCAGTAAACGGTTTGTAGCTCAAGTTAACATTTTTCATAGCCGTCTTGCCTTCTATTTCCGGCATGTTTCCACAGTTCCTATTTATAAAACAGTGAGCCAACGCTTTGCCCGAGGACACTACGCGACTCGTGAAAGTATTCTCTCTTCGCTAGCTTGGTATGAAACCGGTTTGGTTAAGCCTCAGAGGTTGTTGTTACAACAGCCGCTTGTTTCTATTGTGTATACCACATGCGTGAACGTATATTATTTAGTCTCAGGTAAGAGATTTAGATCGAGGCGAAGTAGCTAACAGACTTTTATCAAATCTCGGTTGTACAGAATATTCATATATTTAAGCAGCCTAGACGGGAACTGTACGGATGATGTAACCAAAACCGTTCACCATTCTACTTTGAATGGGTTGAGTAAGCTGTATTGTTCGTTGTCTTAACGGTTGGCTACACCTAAAACTTTAACAGGTCTAGCGATTTTGTATTATGGCAGTTTTATGTTATTCTGATTAATATTTTCTTTCGTTGTATTTTAGTTTTTTTATACAGTTTATGGGACGGTGCACCCTTAAGCACATATTGTATAATATTTCCACTATCAGATTATATAACAGTTTTTGTGTGATTTTACAGATACTATCATACCTTTAATACCTGACAGAAACCGATTAAAACATATGAGATGCTATTTTAGCGATTCATAAACAGGTCGAGAAAACAGATCACCAAAATTTAGTATCAAGTATATAGGCCTACACTTAAACAACACAAAATAATAATGTAGGCTTTGAAAATCAGTTTAAAAACCTTTGTTTTGCCCCTCTGCTATGTAACATATTACCCATAATAATGTATATAAGGATCTGGTATTGTGATTGAAGAATATCGTATCGTGCGTATGTGAATTAAAACTTACAATTACATAAAATTTATAATCATTTTAAATAAAGTGTGTAAATTGCCAAAGATTTGGTTTTGAACTATCTTTCGAATAAGCCACTTCTCATGTTTTTTCAAATTGCCTCTGACTAAATTTTAACTGATTTTTAAAGCCTACAATATTATTCTGTGTTGTTTAAGTGTGTGCTTGATACTAAATTTTATCATAACAATAATAGAATAAGTTCTCTCTATAATGTCCTTGTTATTACTTTTGTATATTATACACCTTGCAAAGTTTACATTAAGTAGCCTACCTGTAACTACAAGGAGGGGCAAGATGAAACATCACGTTAAACACTTTAATATTATTATGATATTTGCAACCCATTAATTAGGCCATATGTCAACTGATCAAATGTCGGAATTCGTAACAAACATATTTTATCTTTTTCCGCAAAACTGAAAGTCCGTTTAACACCGATTTTGCTTAACAACGGTAGGCTTATATACTTTAGACTGCCCTAATAATACTGACACATTTTTTTGTCAAACGATACCCGTAAAAATACGCCTAACATGTTTTCCATTTTGCCCTGCGTTCCATTTTGCCCCACCACTACAAATTCTATACCCTTTGTTCATCATAAATCGATTAAATTTTTCTCATGTTTTTTTAATGGACCTATACAGGTAATAGCGTTATGACATGAGAAGGTTATAGGTTAGTCAGATTAAAGTCATAATGAAAAATGCCTTACGTAGGTGAACGACTGGTTGTTAAAGAAATTATATCAAAAGGTAAGAACACAGCGTTTTATATGAAAAAACTAAACAACGCCTAAATAAATTAATAACAACTTAAACTCGTTAAAGTTTAATTGCCAAAACAATCTTTAAACGTTCTATAATTTCAACTGTTTGGAATCAAATTCTGCGTCGATGTAAATGCAAATACAAAGTAAATTAGAAATAATTGAAATATAGTCATACAGTGTTGTTAACGTTTAAAAGAGTTGATCAGAATTCATGGTGTAAACAAAGTTATTAGAATTGGTTTGTGTTGCAGGAAACATTCTCAACGACAATGACGTTGGTGTGGACTACCTTGGACATTCGGTATACGCAGAGGCATTGGCCCAACGCATTCAAAGTGTAAATACGCCGATTACTATTGGATTATTTGCGAGGTGGGGTAGTGGCAAGTCGTTCCTTGTTAAGCATGTGAAAGGTAAATTGTTAGAAACTTTGCTATCACTTTTCCTTTCCGTATATTTCACTTACTTCGTCAATATCAAATTCTTTGGTAAAGTTATCGTCTAGGAAAACTATTGTGGATCTAATGGTGATCTGAAGTTGCAATATTACTTTCATTACAACAGATTACCTTCGAAGGTATCAACACCAATATCATGTTACAAAACAAGAAAAACAAAACAATTATTGTAAACACGGTCCTACAAGATGCTGCGTCCATACATTCGTTCTTACATTCATGGTGTTCCTTGTCGTGACCTGTTCAGTATTTGCAGTGTCGCCGGTCCTTTTAACTCAATATGTGCAACATTCAAAGTTAAATACAACCATCAACGGAACAACACTATCAATCGCAACGATATCACAAAGCTTTGATTTCACTAAGTTGGTTCGGTACTTGTCTTTGTCGATCTTACTCTTGTGTTTGGTATTGGTTAGTGTCATTGTTTGCTGTAATCAAAACTGGTGGTCGTCGGAATTTTTTGGAAACTTTCGTCTGATATCGTACGCCGCATTTACAAAATTACCTTCCACGAAAGATCCAACTTCGATCATCCGAGACACAATGGAGGGGGAGGTTGAACATATCCTCCGGGAAGAGGAGTCGGTTGATAATATGGAATACAAAGATCAAAGGTAAATATTTTTTCAATACCAGAACTTACAGTTGTTTAATGACCTGTAGAATACGTGGTCCAATACTCAATGCCCTTTGGTGTTCGTCGCCTGCGTGATTCTTGTCGCATAACATGCCTATAGATAAGCGTTAGGAAGTGCCAAGCGCTAAGTGTCTCGATAGTCGCTTATCTGGTGGAACTGATAGTATTAGGTCTTGCAGTGTGTAAGAATAAATTTAACGCCAGATATATTAAGTGATACTAAACTAACACTTTGCTTTTAACTGAAAAACTAAACTACCAACGTACATTTTTCTCTTATAACTGGATTACCTCCAACCTATTTATTTCAGGTATATTTTTGTCGATTTTAATGCTTGGGAATATGCTGGTAGCGATACTTTATGGGCAGGAATCGTGACCAACGTTTCTGATGCAATTGAAGCTGAATTCGGAAGCGTGACATCACGCCTATTTCGCATGCTTACAGTAGAACTTATTTCCCCTGAAGTCACGTCATGCCGCTTGTTTATAAAACTGAACGAAGCTGACCAGACCTTGAAAGAAGAAATAAAAGAAATAATGTTACAATATGGCGTAGTGCTGGATCTGAAACTTTACAACAGCGAGCAGCAAGGAGTAACTTGTGATGGTTGGTGGATAGTAGATTACTCATATTCTGGCGATGCGGCGAATGCAAAGCAATATCTGGAGTTACAAGACATAGAAGCCACATTTGACGATCCGGGGACACGTAAACCTCGGGAGGGCAGCTCGGATTCGTTGAAAGATAGAACCGCAAAATCAAATACAAACAAAAACAACCACGAGGTGATAGAAATGAATGACATAAATACAGGGAATGGAAGGTCGGAACGCAACCATTTAATTGAACAGCTGCCAGAAACGGAAAATAAATCAAAAGTGGAAAATACCGGGTTTTGGAAACATTTTCGACAACATCCGAAAACTACTTGTAATTTTCCCAATTTATATTGGTGGATCTTGCTTACAACTTCGTTTATATCCATCCCCGTGATTACTATAGTCATCGCTGATGCAATGAAACTGGATGTCTTTCGTGTAAGTTATTGACCGTATAGTGTGGGAAAAGATAAAATCCACATATTGTCCCCTATGTTAAAATGACGATACAACGAACCATCATACCCCTTTTAAATGACCATACTAAAAACAAAACAAAAAACGTGTCTGTTTAAAGCTGGTTTAATACTTTTTAAAACAAAAAACAATGGTAAAGTTCTTTATCTTTTTTATCGTTACGTGCTTTATCTATTTTTCGTGTATTATCAAAAGGGAACTCATAAAAAAAGATTTAAACTTCTTTTTTTGAGTCTCACCTTTCCCCATCTTTTTATATAAATTATGGTTGGAAAAGATGGGACACCTTTTTGTTCTATTTTCTTGTGCCATTTGGTTATAACTAAATAACATTCAAAAAATTAATAAACTGTATCCTCGCGGCTCCAATAGACCGTTGTTAATTGTTTAAAATGCAATCTGGATATTTGGATATTATGCGCTAAAGGTGTCCCGTCTTACCCCACCCTACTATATTTGATTTCACTGCAGCAACTTTTTTTCTGCAGACACCACGGGCAGTACCAGTTGCAGTTCAAGTAGTCTCATGGTTGCCAGCCGTGGCTGGTGCTGCTGTGGTGATGATGCGACTTACTTGGGCAATGTTCCACTCTCAGAGGAATAGAGTGAACACAGCACTTGCGGGGGCGAAAGGGAATATGGCGGCCGAATTGGGATTTATGAATAAAGTTAAAACGGAGGTTAGTGTATGCTTGTTTAAACTATACTCGAATATTCAGCGTAAATTTCCAGGTGCATGTTATCACGAAGCTAATAGAGTGCGTTCGGTTTACACATAAGAAAAATTATAAAGTCGTAATAACTATTGACGACTTGGATAGAGTTCCACTGTCGCAGGTAACTTTGGAATTTCTAAACTTCAGTTGCCCTTTCTGATTTATACAAACTTCTAGGTGAAATCTGTTCTTGAAGCAGTGAGCATTTTACTGAGTGACCGATCGTCGCCGTTTATTTGTTTGATCGCATTAGATTCCAGGGTCGCCGTCAAATGTATAGAAGAAGATATTGGAAGTGCTTTGCTCAAAGCAAACGTAAACGGTCACGAATACTTGAAGAAAATTATCAACTTGCCCTTCTGTTTACCTGAGGTAATTTGACTTTTGTATTAAATAATTCATTTTGTGATTTCCGTGTGATTTTGTGATTTAGATTGATAATACGAGCAAGCAACAATACATTGGTGGGTTAATTGACCAGGGCAACAAAAAGAAGGAATATCGCCGTGTTCCAGTGGTTAGAGGTGCATTGATAGTTTGTAAGAGTGGAAAAATGAAGCCTTTTTGTTTAATTTTCTCGTCCCATTTGGTATAGCAAACAAAAAATCAGGATACACCCACAGTTCTATATGTTATACTGCTGGCTTACACTTATATTATTTTGGTTTTATAGATGAAACACGAACAAGAAAGAATGCAAGATCATTTCAACCTCCGCCCACTCTTCATGCCAGCAACGGACATGCTGCTACTCACTTTAATGATATACCAACTGTCGAAATGAAAGAAACCGACATAACAAGCATAAGCGATGATGACGAGGTTGACGACACAGACGGTTATCATGTGCCTTCTAATGGTAAATACGCCATTAAACCCCATTAAGTAAAAACTTAAGTTTTGTTTGATTTTTTCTAGAAATGCGCGAATTTGTACAACGGAGTCAAATCCGGGGGAGGGCAATAGTAAGAAACACACGTTCCACACCCAATGACACTACTCCCATAACCAACGGAGAATTTATTGCCCAATGCAAGTAAGCTTGCTGTAGTAGTACAGTAGGGCGTAAGATAAGATGGCATGCGGAACAGGGTGTATTACTTTTTAAAATCTGATTTAACGGATCTCTATTTTACTAAAGAAAAAAGTCTTACATTCATCTCATGCTCCATGCAAACCGCGCCCCTAGATAGACAACATCTTTTAAGGAACATTCGAACACGCAAACTATAAAACTTAAATGGTTTTATTGTAATTTGGGAAGCATTCAAAATAACCTCCTTACTAATACACCTTATTTTACTTGAAAAAGTATTGTTTATATTAAGATCCGATTTTCAATAGTTAAAAACAGTAATCGGCTTTGGCGCGCGCTTTTAAGTCGTAAGAATACTGTCAAATGATCCTGTGGACAAGTTTTGTTTATCATTAAATGGGGATTCGTAAAGAGTGCTGTTGTACAGTACTGCGATTTATATTCAGCTCGTCTTTGTTAAGTGCATCCAGCTTACTTATAGAATAACTGGAAACGTTACTGCACCTATACACCAATCTACTTTTAATAGATAAAAACTAACGCAACACTTGCAAATCGCAATGAGAGGTAGAGTAATTTGTTAAATTTAATTTCTTTGTAGGATATTTCTGTACGAGAGCGAAATGGTCAGGAGTCACCTATTGGGAAATCCTCGAAATATAAAAAGAATTTTCAACGTTCTATCGCTGACAACACTTATCATAGGTTGCAGTGAAAAAGAGGTAAAATATTTTTATATAAATATTCCGATGTTCACACATTCATGTTATTTACAGCGCAAAAGGGCTAAACTAATTAAATGCCTTGCCCAAAGCACGCGACCGAATAGTACTCAAGTAAACGGCTATGAAACGCCACCAAGCAGTAGTACCGGTATTAACTCTGCAGCTACGGAAGCTGTTGAAACCGAAAGTAAGTAACATTGTATGGCTATAGAACGCAGTGCTGATTATTAGGTAAATGTGTTTTTACAGATGTGCGGAATAAAAGCTTCGCACAGGACATGGTATTTTGGATTGTGCTTACCGACCAATGGCCATACCGTGTGAGTTACCTGCTTCAAGTTATTGAGGATGCGGATCAAAGATCAAATGCGGGGAGAAGAAGTGAAGCTATTGATGATAACACGCCACTCTTAGAGATTTACGAGTAATTTTTTCTTTATTACATCAGTGCAAACTAAAGATATCACCCTGCACCGTAAATGTATAGTACAGTGGGAAAAGATGGGACAAATTTTCATTTTATTTTCTCGTCCCATTTTGTAGTAAATAAAGCATATTTGCAGAATTATAAAACCGTATCCTCACGACTTCCATACAGTGTTGTAAATTGTTAAAAACACAATCAAAATGTTTAGATATTGTGTGCTAAAGGTGTTCCATGTTACCCCACGGTACTATATATCACGTTTTAACATAGGATATCAACGCACATAATTAATAAAACCCAGTTCAGTAAAGGTAATACCCCATATGTTCCAGAAAACACGTGATACCTGAGTTACACGCTTCAATGGAAACAATCGACGGTTCGCTTTTGTCATTGGATGCGGATCCGGACATATTGTACAGCTTCCTGTATCGATTAATGTTAAACGGAAACCACCTAAACAAGGGTCGTGTGAGTCTGTTGAATAAATATACCGTCAATCTGGACCACAGCTTGAAACAAAGCATCGCCTACCAACGTGATGTTGCTGACATGGAAAGATTTGAAAAGGCTAGGAAAGCAAAGGAAGCGACAGCTGCTGCCACAACACAAAACAGCAGTGTGATTAACCAAGCACTACTACCAAATGAACGAACATTTGTACCAACCACCGTTGTGAAGGCAGACATGCAACTCCCAGTACCACACAATCCATGCGAACGCGTCCCTCAGATTACTGCCGGTGAAGTGTTAAACACTTATAACAGTAACACAAACGATACAACCTCTGATAACACCACTGCTAACTAAGTGCTTTAACTATGCCGTATACAACTACCAACAATACTAACAGCATTGAGCGAAACGTTCGTGGTATATATACGACATTCCATGCAATCATATAAAGAGGCAACAGTTTAATCTTCGTTATTTTGCAAAAAGTTATATATTTATGTAGATGCAAAAAATAGGCAGAGGTCAATATGTCTTAAATTAGAAATGAAATCAGCAAAAAAAATGTTTTGATATGTAATTAGTTCACGTAGCCGAAACTATATAGCATATTGACTGTTAACTTCGGTAGGTTAACTACAAGTTGCAGAATATTATTAACATAAAAAAAAATTTCACCCTATCTTCCCCACTTTGTAGTTTTGTTGCTTTATACTTCGATTACTTGAAGCACTTATTTTTTATTTAATAATTTATAGTCGTGGGGATACGATAATTCTTTGAATCTGTTTTGTTACCACCAAATTGGACGAAAAAAGCAGAATAATAAGGTGTCCCATCTTTCCCCACCGTACTATAATTTTATGGTATTTGTATGCATTTCTAATAATAAATTCACATCACAATTAACAAGGATTTTAAAGTGACCCCTCTTGCCCTGTGTGTTTTCAAAATAGTAAAGTTACACCTAGTGTGCGAATCGACACATTTTTTTCGTCAACACAACAGAGATATTTTAACATATTGCTTTGAGGTGTACTTAAATGATAAAGGGTACGATATTTAATTTGTGGTATTACCCAAAACGCGTCATAAAATTCGAGTTTGGAAATATTGGGCAAAGGGTTCCACACTTTACGATACTATTAAATATCGGAGTACAGCAAGCAATGTCAATGGTTATATGTGCAATATAAACACCGGCATTCGTGAAACTACAATGACGTATCTGTTACAAACGACATTTAAAAAATCTTAAGCAAAGTATTCAGTCGATTTGTTTTATTAATATCGACTAAAATAAAGTTGCTTTGTTCCAATGAGCGAAATATATTTGTCGTCCAACGATGGAAAATAACTGGAAATGTTTTGGAAAGTTACAAACTTGGTGGGCCAGGTGGTAACTTTCAATTTGGTTAAACAAGCTACAACAAAGCATTCACGCGTCACATTTCCAGACAGTCAGCGCGTTAAGTCTGTTCGCTGCTTTTTCTAGTCTTAAGCATAAGGGCAGACATGGTGTGAATTTGTGTATTAAATGTGTATGTATATAGTGGTGTAAGTGATCGAACAGTAGTTGTATTAAAATAGTGATTTGCTTCTAGTAAACCTAATTAAATTGTTTTGTAGTTTGTATTAACCGTAAAATCTCGGACGACGCCAGTACGTGTGGGTTATATCACGTTGAGTGCTATATCGGTGCTACCACAGTGTTTGTCGAAGTTAATTGGTTAGTGGTACCCTTTCTAGATAATTCGCAAGTTACCCCTGAATAGTCTCTCGCGAGGTTAGTTTAGGTCAGAACATCACGTGATATTAATGGCGTGATTTGTTCATCAGCACGCAAGATTGGACTTGACTTCCGCATTCCTGCGCGTAATCGAAATTATTTAGCCTGTTGTTGCGCGTGTCGATCTGTGTAATCAGATTCACTTGTTAAGTGAAATATGATATTAATATTACTGGTGATATCAATAACTTACTAGCATACGTATTTAAACGCTAACATATGTATTTGTTAAGCATACGTAAAGGATTCCAATATAATAAGTTGTGTAAGTTTACTCAAGGTCGTTACACTTTGGTTCATACACAAAACGTCTTTGTACATATGGCGTGGTTTACTATGCTACCAATATTTTGAGTTTGACCAAGAGTAAACTTTCTTAGGAGTATCGGATACATTTATCTTAAGTTTCCATTTTTTTTTATCTTCTCATTGCTTGTTCGTCCAGTGTACACTGTGTGCCCCATTAAAACAACCAAGGTGATCCTAGAATACAGATATTTTAGCGGCCATTTTCGATACCTTCTACTGGTACCACTAACCTAAAATTTGGACACTGTACCAACTAGACCCCAGCGGTACCGAATCTAAAATAAAAAATAAAAATTTCGAAAAAATATTAATTATGAATATTAATATTCGTCATAAAAACATATTTATAGAATTTTCTCCCGTTCCAGCTTCAGATATGTTATAGCGCTACGTAATAGCTACAAAATGAAACATTATTTTCTTTAAAAAAGTGCGGGGATAGATGTTAAATATAAAAAAGTATGATCATAACTCGAATCATATAAATATTATATTTTCGATTTTTTTTGCGAAAATATAACTCACGCATACATCTATGTAGGTCACTAGCATGTTATCCCCATCGAAAAAAAAAATTAATTTCAATTTTTTTTTATAACTGAATATTAATATTCGTCATAAAAACATATTTATAGAATTTTCTCCCGATCCAGCTTCGAATATGCTATAGCCCTACGTAATACCTAAAAAATAAAACATCATTTTCTTCAAAAAAGTGCGGGGAAGGGTTCAGAATACAAACAAGTATGAGGGTCATAACCCGAATCATACAAGTATTAAATTTTAAAACATTTCGACGAAAATATAACTTACGCATGCATCCATGTAGGTCACTCACATGCTATCCCCATCAAAAAAAAAATTAATTTCAACTTTTTTTTTATAACTGAATATTAATATTCGTCATAAAAACATATTTATAGAATTTTCTCCCGATCAAGCTTCGAATATGTTATAGCGCTACGTAATACCTAAAAAATAAAACATCATTTTCTTCAAAAAAGTGCGGGGAAGGGTTCAGAATACAAACAAGTATGAGGGTCATAACCCGAATCATACAAGTATTAAATTTTAAAATATTTCGGCGAAAATATAACTTACGCATGCATCCATGTAGGTCACTCACATGTTATCCCCATCAAAAAAAAAATTAATTTCAACTTTTTTTTATAACTGAATATTAATATTCGTCATAAAAACATATTTATAGAATTTTCTCCCGATTCAGCTTCGAATATGTTATAGCGCTACGTAATACCTAAAAAATGAAACATCATTTTTTTCAAAAAAGTGCGGGGAAGGGTTCAGAATACAAACAAGTATGGTCATAACTTGAATCATATAAATATTAAATTTTCGATTTTTTTCGCGAAAATATAACTTACGCATACATCTATGTAGGTCACTAGCATGTTATCCCCATCGAAAAAATAATTAATTTTTTTTTTAAATTTGAATATTAATATTCGTCATAAAAATATATTTATGAAATTTTCTCCCGATCCAGCTTCGAATATGTTATAGCGCTACGTAATACCTAAAAAATGAAACATAATTTTCTCCAAAAAAGTGCGGGGATGGATGTTAAATATTGCGGAGAGTATTAATTACTCGTATTTTGGGTTATTTACGGTTATCCTGTCCGTACTTACGTACCTGGAAATATACCAAGAATTTTAATTTATTTGTTTCAATTAATACAAAGGATTGTTTGTTCTTGAAGCCTCCAAGATTAGCGCCTTTTATTGATAGGCTCGATCGAATTATCGCAGACAATAATGAATGTCTAAAGGAAAGGAAGATAAACCTGTTTGTTTTAGAAACGCCTGAAGTAGAGGTGCAAGGTCGCTTTCGCCCATAATATGATAATCTTTGCACCTCCGTTATTTAAATTGGCGAATGTGTTCATCTTTGGCATTTAAAGAGTTTTAACGCTGTTGGTAAGGTCCACCAGAAGAGGAGTTTTGTGCAGTTGTAATCCAAACACTTTACTCTAATTTTGTTATAAAAACATTTATGTGGATTTATATGTACTATTTTTGCGTTCGTGCAAAAAAAATATATAAACACGAAATTCGAGTAATTAATACTCTCCGCAATATTTAACATCCATCCCCGCACTTTTTTGAAGAAAATTATGTTTCATTTTTTAGGTATTACGTAGCGCTATAACATATTCAAAGCTGGATCGGGAGAAAATTTCATAAATATATTTTTATGACGAATATTAATATTCAAATTTAAAAAAAAAATTAATTATTTTTTCGATGGGGATAACATGCTAGTGACCTACATAGATGTATGCGTAAGTTATATTTTCGCGAAAAAAATCGAAAATTTAATATTTATATGATTCAAGTTATGACCATACTTGTTTGTATTCTGAACCCTTCCCCGCACTTTTTTGAAAAAAATGATGTTTCATTTTTTAGGTATTACGTAGCGCTATAACATATTCGAAGCTGGATCGGGAGAAAATTCTATAAATATGTTTTTATGACGAATATTAATATTCAGTTATAAAAAAAAGTTGAAATTAATTTTTTTTTTGATGGGGATAACATGTGAGTGACCTACATGGATGCATGCGTAAGTTATATTTTCGCCGAAATATTTTAAAATTTAATACTTGTATGATTCGGGTTATGACCCTCATACTTGTTTGTATTCTGAACCCTTCCCCGCACTTTTTTGAAGAAAATGATGTTTCATTTTTTAGGTATTACGTAGCGCTATAACATATTCGAAGCTGGATCAGGAGAAAATTCTATAAATATGTTTTTATGACGAATATTAATATTCAGTTACAAAAAAAAATTGAAATTAATTTTTTTTTCGATGGGGATAACATGCTAGTGACCTACATAGATGTATGCGTGAGTTATATTTCGCAAAAAAAATCGAAAATATAATATTTATATGATTCGAGTTATGATCATACTTTTTTATATTTAACATCTATCCCCGCACTTTTTTAAAGAAAATAATGTTTCATTTTGTAGCTATTACGTAGCGCTATAACATATCTGAAGCTGGAACGGAAGAAAATTCTATAAATATGTTTTTATGACGAATATTAATATTCATAATTAATATTTTTTCGAAATTTTTATTTTTTATTTTAGATTCGGTACCGCTGGGGTCTAGTTAGTACAGTGTCCAAATTTTAGGTTAGTGGTACCAGTAGAAGGTATCGAAAATGGCCGCTAAAATATCTGTATTCTAGGATCACCTTGGTATTAAAACAGAAGTCTGAGATTGGAAAAGAAGTTAGTATAACAACTTTTAGTATGACGATGTGACACGCTTAGGTGTAATCTATTGGAATAAATTGAGATGTTTTAAAAAGTAAAACAGCATTAAAACGTTACGAATTACGCTACAGTAAAGTATGCGCATTCTGCCGTAGATATAAAAAACTACTAATCTGTCAAGCGACGTTGAAGCGGACAGGAGATGGCGTACACCCACAGAAATAAAAAAGAATAGAACGCGCATCTTTAATGTCGGTAAAGGAGAGAGCATGATACACTCTCTCTTTTTCACGACTCGTTCCCGTTTACTATAGTAGTCAATGAAAGCCAGGGCGTTTTTTTGACTTGATTAAGTTTATAGGGAAAAATAAATATTCCCAAACATATATATATTTCTAATAAACCGTTTGTTTAAACGTTTTTAATTAAATTTATAACAATAATTAATTTTCCTAAACAAGCGCTAAAGTGTAAGTGTTAACCTACCAAAAACTAAACTGGCCTAATAAAGTGGAATAGTTAGTGTAGTTTTTAAAATAAACAGCTAAAACCTCCTAAAATCACTGTGCGCCTATCTTTTACAATGGAGGCCAAGCGAAATGGGGATGGAGTTGGCGGTCACGTGAATAGAAAAAAGAATATATCACGGTTTCGAGCAGTTGCGCGTTCTACTCTTTTTTATTTCTGTGCGTACGCCGCACATTTTCCAGAAAGTTCTGAGGGCTATATAAAAGCAAAGAGAAACCACCTCTTTGATAAAAGCACCAGTTAGAAAATAGAGACGTTTTAGTTTTTTAGGTTGTGTAAAGTTAAAAAGTCGGGCTTTTTTCACATTTTATCTTATTAATATAATAGATCATATTTTCAGTTTTATGTCAATATAAGAGCAGTCGGTATATTAATAATCGTCGACAATTAAAAATTGACAAAATACGAAGGTTCCTTATTTTGAGGTAAGTGGTTATGCTCTGAAGTGGTTCTTTATCAGTTGCCTAAATTGTTAGCCATACATTAAATCTAAAGTGTTAAATATTAGTTGTACGCGGGCACAAGGTGCACGGAACGGAACGGAACATATTGTATGCGACATTTTGAAACTTTTTGTGTATTGTTAATGTATGACGAAATGACGGTATGGTAACATAAAGGAGAAATATCTGTCCCAATGTGACAAAGAACAATGTATCGTGATAACAGCTTTGATGGCTAAGAACGGCTAAATATTGTATAGCTCGACTAAACGCTTTACATTATTACGGAAAGTGCATTGTTAAGCCATCACGTTACGCTCTATTGACTTTACATCAACAAAGATGTTAAACAAAACTCATAAATAAATATGTTTCGTGAAAGTAACTAAATAAACGGACTGAAACCTGGCAAAGAATATTAAACCTATCCAGTTTCAAAATTAAAACAGTTAGCGTTTAAAAGCTAAATTTGGCAAAAGTTGAACATAACACTAGAAACATTATAAGAAAAAATATATTTATTGTATACCTCGCCTACAACACAACAGGTTATGTATTCGTTGACTTAGTTTATTGGCCTTTCAGCGTTTCTTGAAATTCCCAGAGTTTTCCAGCACTGGATGTTTAAAGCATTTCAGAGTCACGAGGTGTAGTTATGGTAACTATACACCAAAGATGTGTACCATTATGCTTATTAACGTTCTGTTTGCTTCACTGGCGAGGCCTGTGCACACGTCATATGTGGCGGCATCCACACGTAATATGTGTCGGGATGTACGTCATTTTGGCAATGACGAAACAATTAAATAACCAAACAATCAAAGTAAACTTAATTCAGGGAAATTTATACGCGCTACGTCATCGGTGTTTACACACACGTCATTACCGCGTTTATTATGTGAAATCAGAGGCATAATGTCCTTAACATAGAAATCGATTTTACGGTTTAGTTTATTCTGTCTTGGTGTTGGTGGCAGTGCTACTATTATAAAACTTTGTAAATAAATCTTTATACCTACGACATCTTGTAGTATATAGAGCACCGGTGTCGTGATATATTTGTTCCGCACGGCAATAGCGGCCGGTCTTAATTCAACGGCAGAACAAACATTACAACACCGGCGTCTACCGAATGTTGCAATCGACGTCTCTACTAACTTTGGCAATCGTGAGTTCCGTTATCTATTAACTAACGATTTGTTTTGGAACTATTTGTATTTTAGATTTTATGCGTTCCCCGAACCTCACAAACGCTTGTATTTCGCCATTAATGCTTAATAAAGTTGGTTTAAACAGAGAACACTCAATTTTTACTTTTTATTGTCGCTGGTTATCTTGAAAAAAACACCATTTAATTGCAAGGTTAAATAAACATATTTTCTGAACACCGATGAATGTCCGGCGCCGCAGCACAATCCTTGGGCAAGACACTTAACGGCAATTGCTCCAACCCAGTGGTCAGAAATGGGTTGTCCAAATTATCAGCCACAAGTAAAAAAAATACAAAAAATAATCACCCTTAAAACAACGCACCAGTGATTCCCAAACTTTGTTTATAGTAACAAAGTCCCGTCCCCCACCCCCCAACAAAAAGTAAAAGCAAAGTTGTTTTTTTTCATCACAACTTATAGTCTAACTGTAATAAAAGAACTGAGGTTGGTGCAAAGTCATTAACCTGTTGCAGGGGCGGACAAACTTGATTTGGTTGTGGACCAAATGCATTTCCTCTTCCCCTATGACCAGAGTCGTAAAAACACCGAGCACAGTAATTTTGGCGTTTCAAGTTGCTTATCTTAGTAATACCGCCCTTTGTTTAGTCTCAGCGTCCCCCAATCGCCCAATTTATAGCCACCACACCCAGTTTAAAGCCACCACGCCCAGTTTAAAGCCCAAACCACTGGTGTAACGCATATGGGAACTTGGTGTAAACCATCTAATTAACAGTGTTTCACGTTATTATAGATGATTGTACATCTTCGACGAGAACTGAAGCCAGAAGTATTAAACTAGTATTGATCGGAATAGCGACACACAAGTTTAGTAGGATTAGATGTGATATAAAAAAAGACCGTGGGTAACTTGTTTAAACACAACACTTATTTATGTTTTAATTTAAACAAAGTCTCTTTTGGTAGCCCGAGAAGCAGACGCAACTTAGCAGTTTTCTGTTTAGTTTTTGTTCGAACGATTACGTTAATGTGTCGGTGTGTGGCTGAATTGTTCGTAAAACCGCTCAAATAACCATAAAATAGATTTGGTTGTGGTAAAGGAATGTTAGATTATAAGCTTCTTTCTTTTCCTTTTAAAGTACTTTACGCGACTGAAGTGTGTATGGCTGCATGCCGACAGGTTGTTTTTAAGCCAAGCTGGTCAGTGGTACGTGTTACAGGTTTTCCGCATGTTATACCTCTGAACAGCAGTCGCTCTCTGATGGCGTGATTTGCTCATTACATAAGACAAAGACGGGACCTGACTTCCGCATTCCTGCGCGTAATCGAGATTAGGTAACTTCATTATTGCGTGTCATCAGAATTACTTTGAGGGATATTAATATTAATGTTGATAATAAGTATAGTTTACCCGAATTCGAGTAAAGTAATTATTACGACCGCAGTTATTTTCGGCGATATATTTCCGAAAATGATCTAGCGGGTTTTCTAACAAGCGTGTTGAAATGTAATGTTAAAGATATTTTTTTATTATACAGCTACCTAATGTTTATATACGTCAATAAATAACGTAACTTACCGGGTTAAAAATAAATACGTAACTTACAAGGTTGTTAAAACAGTTGTTAAACACGATGCACAATCTCCGTGTAAATATTTCTTATGCGTCTCTTTAAAACAACTTCCAGTTTTTCACTTATGGTTGAGTAGTATAAGTTTACTCAAGGTCGTTACACTTCGATTCACATACAGAACGTCTATATATATATGGCGTGGTTTACTCGTGTTTTGTCTACCAATCTTTCGATGCGGAGTTTGACCGAGAGTAAACCTTGGTATGCCATGGCCCATGGGTATGGTGAACTTATTTTAAATGCTTGTTCTGATTTTGTATCTTTTTCCCGGTGTTCCATGTTTAAACATTACGTGACATTGCGAATGTAACGGATAGTCGTTTTTAATTTATTGCTTCTAGACAAGCAGCGCCAAACCGATTCTTCCGCATTCTTTCTACAAGAAACGACTGATTAAGAAGGCAGTATGTCGTTTTAATCCAGGCAACGAGAAAGCAAGCAAGCGTGTTATAAAGTTCACTAACGATTATATTATAAGAAGGCGTACAAAGTGCATGGTTCAGCGTTGTAGATTCCAGAAAGTTCTGGGGTTAAAAAAGGCAGTCGTCTGCAAACATAGGCTACATAGTTCACGGCGCTTTATTTCGACTTTACGATGTTATATTTTAAAGGCCATATACACGTTTCGCCTTTGGTTCAGGTTTATACAGACAATGAGCGGTTATTTTAAGATAAAGGTTTTTTCAAGGGTACGTCAAGCAGAAAATGTATTACACAGTATAGAGTGGGGTAATATAGGCGCACTACGATTTTTAAGAAAGATATAAAAATAAACGTATAATGTACACCGAAAAGTTTGCGAGTTGCACTGCCGTAAATAAGGTTCGGCAATATTATCATATTTGTCTAATTACATTAATTTGCGTCAAGTTAATTAAACGTTAAAAAGAATGTGCAATATATCAGAAATAACTATAAAATGTTAAAAAATATGTCTGACACGCTTGCCACGCTTTATTGATTTACTTCTTAAATAGTAGGTTGGGGGAAGATGGGACAGCTTTTCATTCTATTTTCTTGTCCGATTTGGTAGTAAACAAAGAACATTCAAAGGAGTATAAAACCGTATCCTCACGACTCCCATAGACCGTTGTTAATTGTTTAAAACACGACCAGGGTATTTATATATTATGTGCTAAAAGTGTCCCATCTTACCCCACAGTACTATATATGCGTGGAAATTAGTCTCGCAAATAACAACAAGAACCAACAAGAACGACACTGTTCAATGAAAAAAAACCTATTTGACCGTTTACGTGGCCAACAATGTACCACGCGATGTTTCTTATATGTTTGTAAAGTGACTTATATTTGTTTTGAAAATTGTTTCGTATTAACCGTTGTGTTTTATCAAATTTCTATAGACTTTATTTTATGAACAACAATGAGTGTTAGTGGGGGACACTCGGGACAGTGACCAAAACTGTCCCGCTCGGGTATTTGAAATTAAAAGCTCCCTTTAAACCTAATATGCAAAACAATACAACTATTGTTCATAAAAAAAACTGGAATGTAACTGGAGAGGTTTTCTTACATCTCGTACATAATACTTGACTTTTGTCGCGTCTACTTAATCGGTGCTATACACGGGGAAACCCAGAATTTCTTAGCCCCGGAGTTGTGACGCAATTACAATCACGAGGCGTAGGCACGGGACCACTGACGTGTATGGCTTTCAGTGGTTTGCTCGCTACACCGGAGAAATTTGTGCACCCGCCTTCGTCATTCGGCATTGTATGTACGTTATCTGGGGACTAACTCAACAATCAAAGATCCTGAATAAAGTTTGATCAAATCATATTTATACGCTTTAATTCATCCGTATACATGCGCACACGTCATTTGCCCTTATAAGTCTATTGTGAAATCAGGGCATGAACACCTACCGGTTTAAAAGTACATTAATTTTTTATCGGTGGGTGGTCGCTCGGCTTTAACAATAATCAAGATGACCCAAATGTTAGATTTTTTGATAGCTTTTAATCCAGCCTTATTTAAATTAAGGTTAAAAGCAAACAGTTCAATGTATAAAAGTGGCACGATTCTCTACCAGACATAATGGACCATAAGGATGGACCACCGCAGTCTGGAATTGAGCCAAGCGTAATCACACACTGTGTAGGCAAATGGGGTGATAAAGTGAATGAAACATAACCCTTTCTATGAACTATTTTCACAAAAAATGAAGGAAGCGTTGGCGAGAAACCAAACACGATAATTTACTAATAACAAAAAATCTGTATACCGCGAAAAGATACTTTTGTTGAACTGCATGTTATTCATTAACGATTAACCCATTGTTTGGTCAGTAAATCTCCGCGGCCGCGTTAGACAAAAGCGGCAATCTGGTATAAACAGAAGCACTTAATTCTTTGTACCGTTTATGTTAGGAAGAGGTTTCGTTGATTCGATTATTAGATTTTATCAGCAGATTAGCCAAACGCAAGTTGTAACGACAACAGCATAAAGTGATTAGAGGAAAACTTGCTTTGAAACAGAAATACTTGAAACTAAACCGTTTTAATCTCTCTTATTGTTTGCGTTGCGAAATATATGCAAATAGGAATGATGACGTAAATCTTATCCACAGTCTTTATATACGCTCTTGTTTGTAGCGCAAGATTTATTGTATAAAGGCATATTTAATTGGTTTATTATAACTATGGACTTACCATTTCATACGCACTTGGCCATTTGGAACAACTCGTGCATGTCAGGGTTTAAATTTATTCTCCGTACATCTGAAACGCGTGTTTTTTTGTTTGTACACACTTTGACAATCTTGTTTAGTGCGGAATTACTTTTTAAGTTATGTGTTTGTTTTGACGCAGACAAAAAAAAGGGTGTAGACGTGACAATACTAAATCGCGTTTCGAATTCCATTTACTTTTCTCCTAAGTAAGAAAAAGCAACGTTATCGTATGACGCAATACTTCATCACAAGTAAACCCCTTCTGTGACTGTTTTTACGGTAATGTGGTAATTCCCCTCTCATAAACAAAAACATTTGGTGGTCTTTAAGGAATACCACAAATTAGTGCTATCATACTTTTATTAATTGACAACAATTAAAAGAAATGTAATAAAACACAATTTAAAAACTGTCGGGGTATTGTTGAACCGCGAGAATACTGTCGAATAATACTGTGACATTTATTTTCACCTATCACTAAATGGGTGCCCGTAAAGAAAGATTTTATAAAATTTTCCCGTTTTACTCCGAGTCCCGTCTTCCCCCCACCCTATTACAATATGCCGCGGGTCCGATATGTGTTTAAACATTTAATAGGTAATCCAGATTGAAACCAGCACACAAACTTAAGTATAAAAAATAAATAAACTTGACAGGTAGTAGTATGTTCAAAAAGGCTATAACAACATATTGTACACTTAGCATCAATAAGTGTTATATATCGGTTACAAAGGCACCATGTTACAAAGGGGTATTCCGCTTTCGAGTTTTGGTAAGCACGTAAGATATCTATAGCAATTTAAGAGCTTTTCTTATTAAAATTGAAATGTGCGTATTCGGTTTATTTTTTACGATTGTTTTCATTGAAGTATACATCACGAATCAACGTTTCGTAAGCGACAGACTGAACTTGTCTTGAATCGAACATCAATAAACGTCAGACTCAATTGTTAATGAATCTTTTGTGATTTTGTAACGATGACAAATATGTTGTTTTTATCACCAGTCCAAAGTACAAGGTGGAAGGGAAACTTCCTGATTGCGCAACCGGATAACAGGAAACAATGACCAACTACTTAATTGCGATAATTCTATTATTTAACTTTATTTTAACAGAAAGCGCATTGCAAGATTTTCGAGTCGTGAGAATTGAAATAATCATTAACAACCCTACATACACCTTGAATTCAAAACTTCGATTATAATTTCGATAAACTCATTGATGTAATATAGAGTGGGGGAAAACGGTTCTCTGGCAAGTAAAGAACTTTTTTTAAATTTCCTTTTTTTTGGTGAGCAACAAAACAAAATGTTGCAGTATAACTGTATTCTCTCTGTCCAACAAAGTCTAGTGGGCCGTGGCGAATTTATCATTAACTCCTCGAGTTTTTCAATATAATTCTTTAAAATGTTGTTAACTACTAAAGGTACAATGGTACTACTTCGTGGTATCACTTTAAAACCGCCTAATATTTTGAGTTTAGATATATTAGGCAATCTTTGCTTAAGGTTCCCGGTTCACCCCATTCTACTATACACGTTATTGGAACTTGAGTTTAGTATGGGTCGAAACGGAAAATTATTTTGTTCATGATGTATAAAGATTAAGGTGTTTAGTAAATCGCTTTGTGTGGTATTTTGAAACTTCGCTGCGATCGCTATTTATTGAAGGCATCCTGAGTTACGACCTATATCTTTGTTTCGCGGTCGCTATTTATTCTCTGAGTAACAATAGAGTTCGACATGACGTTTCTGCCAATTTGTTTACTTATTCTTTTTCTCTTAAAAGTTGCGTTGATGTAAGTTATAAATAATTTGGGTTAGATGACAACCGCACAGTTAAATGTAATATGTTGGCATCCGTGGTATCTCGTAACCGGGCACGAGGTTAAAAACAAAACAAGCATGATGTTACGATTGTCATTCCCCCCACGCGATGATAAATATGATATACACATACACTATTGAATGATTAAAATAAGCCGATAATTATTCTACTCTTTCGTCCCATTTGCCAGTAAACAAAGAATTAAAACTGTATCCTCACAAATCTCATAGAGATTTGTTTAAAACACAATCAGGATAGTTGGATACTTTGTGCTAAAACTGTCCCATCTTACCTCACAGTCTTATATTTTTTTACTCTAAATACGTTATTTATCAACAATGCGAGACAAATTGCGACGAAATTCTTGTGCAAATACTATAAACTGCTAATGTCATTAATACGGGAAGTAATAGAAACATTATTAGGAATGTATTTTTGAGCATTTACTTTCTCCTTATGACGTCGCACTGTTGCGCCACACTCCCCTTTAAAAGCGCAGAGGGCCGTAAACACGTTTGCTTTCATTGCTGTGTTATGTAGGACGTATTAATATTCGAACTGGGTTAATTGATTGCCTTTTTAATCTATATTTGGTTAAGCGGTTTGAATGAATAATTGAACGTAACTTTGATCGGTTTAATCAATCAGGCGCTTATTGCAGCATTTACTGAAATAAATGTACAGTAATACGGCGTTATATTTTGGATTTTCACACGAGGATCAAGCAAGTTACATTTATTTATTTTAGACTTAGAGGATAGGGGTTAGCGGACGTAGCGCGGGAATTCTTCACTAGCACCAAATATTACATACGGAATGATGTTCCAGAAGATCTGCTTAATTAGTAGCTACACGGCCTCTAGTAGGTAGCTGATACTATTATTAGCGCATTATCTCGAAGTATGTAAATAAGTACGGGCTGTACGGCATCGAAAGCATTTTCGCCTTTACAGATGCCTTTCTCAATACGCAAGTTGTGTGTAGAGTGGCGTGACGACGTTGGTGTGACTTTGCCATCTCCAAAACTCGCTCCCTTTTTCCTTTTTCTTGAAACACTTTTATTGCGTTACTTGTCAGTGGAGAGGGTCTTGTTGGGTAGTCGCTTGTGTTGTGCGGGATTGTAACGATCATTAAAGGCAGTATATAAAAAGATACCGTATCAGTTCAGGAACAGTAATATAATGAGCTGAATAATCAGAACTACCGTGTAAGTACTTGTTCTAATCTAGGACCAACAATATTTGGTGCTAGTGAAGAATCTCCCCCCCACCTTATTTGCTAACCACTAACCCCTAGGTTAGGGGGTTAGTGGTTATAGGGCTTAGTAGTTAGCAAATAAGGTGGGGGGGGGGAGATTCTTCACTAGCACCCAATATTTTTAATAAATATTTTAAAAGATTTATATAGAATGGATTATATATATAATCCTTGTATATGTATACGTTGAACATGAAGTGCTATCTATAGAGAAAAGCTGTAAAGCAACATGTTGTTGCCAACCTTAAGATTGTGTGCCAAACAGCCATGGCGCTTAATGTTATTAAAACGTTCAAACAATTCCGTCAAAACTTGTCTGGCTGTTACTTGCGAAAGAAAATTTTCAATCTACCCCGTTAAGTTTAACAAGCAAATGCCAGGCCAAGTCAGACTGTCAGATAAACAAAAAAAAATATTGGTTAGTGCTGGAAAATTCAAACGAATTGAAGACGTTCCAGAGACTTTACATCAAGATGTGTTGGATTCTGCATCCTGGGTTCATAGAGTTCGCCTTGCCACCATTATTATGGTCTTATGGTTCGTAGCAACTGCTGTTCTAATGTACCGTGGTAGGCAACGACACAAGAGACAACATGCAGAGTTGGAATTAAGACAATATATGGACTACATGAGCGACAAAGACAAAGCTGAATTTATAGCTCGATTAAATAGTCAAAACGACGAAAATGAATAATTCTGTTAAGGCATATACGCACGATATTCAAAATACTCTGAAAATAGTAACTGTTTTGTTTCTTATTTATTTTTCGGTGTTTGTACCTAATAGTAGACAATTAAAATAGCCTACCCAAAGTTTTGTTTCATTCAAATTTGGTATAAACGGAAAGATTTCTGAGTTGATTTCATTGCGGATTTATAAGTAAATAATTTAAAATAAAACTGTACCCTCTTATATTAAATTAATTCATGACCAAAGCAACAGATAACAGTAATCGTTGGCTTGAATGAAATTGTAAAGTGCTGCTATTGTAATGGTGGATTACCTAACTGGGAGTTGGGTAGATGATCCATGGAAAGAACATGCTGAATGGTATCCAAAGTATTATAAATGCTGTGTGACATTCAACAGCTTATATGCAAGAGGTTACTTTCAGTAACTTTAGTATTTGATAAAAATTTTTTTTGTGATAAAGTGTATAATAGGCTATATCGTAATACATGATTTACTTTGCTAGGGAATTCTTGTAATTTGGAGTTTATAATATGAGTTACAGTTTTGTGTTTCATTGCACAGCATCTGTACCATTAAATGTCTGTATTTTTAAATTTCTTTTTTGAAATTAAATGTCATCCGTACAATTTGAATTATAAACATTAACCAGGTTTATTTTTGTTGCAGTGTATAGCCTATTATAGCTCAAATTAAAATAATCTGATTCTTTAAAAATGAAGATATCAAGCTGTTGGATGATTTTAGCTCTTGAAAATCTACTTTTACAGGTATCTAGTCTTATTTTGTATGCTATCAGTATAGGGGTAACTTGGGTAATGTAGATAGTTACTAGTGAGTAACGCATTGTTATTGACATATTATGAACGTAACATCATGTAAGAAGGGGCCGAGTTGGCATCGTGAAAATAAGTTCGCAACAGGAAAAAAAGTTCACGATCGTAAAAAGGGAGGCTGGTTTCCCTAATCCTCACCATTGGGTGCGCCACTAGTATCAGCCATTTGGTGATATACTAAGTTTTTAAACAGCGGAACATTATGCAAAGACATCACATTTCTGATAACAGGATAAAAGCTGCTTCACACTTAAAACTTTGGTGCTAAGTAAAACACCTGAATATACTGTCACACTGTCACCTTTGTTCAAGACTCTCAAGAGTTAGTGTAAGATTCCATACCCCTAATGTTATGCCTATGCCAATGTGGTTGGAAGTTAGAACATCTAATTGATGGGTGAATACTTCAGTTTTCAGGTGTACATAGTCAAGACAACATTAATCGCCCTCCTGAATCTGAGGCTGATCCATGCCCTCATCTACACTCCGCTGATCCTAAAGTGCGAACGCTAACATTGCTGTATGCACATAAAAATGATGTAGATGGGAGACTCTGTTGCCTTTGCCCAAGGGGAACGTTTTATGCAGGAATCTGTAACGTGACAATACCTCAGTCCGATAAACAGTTTCATACAACAGAGTGTACACCATGTCCTGAAGGAACTTACATGGAAGATGAGTTACATAAGAACAAGGCTTGTTCTTTACCTACAATAACTGAAAGGGATTGTGGAGAGAATATGCAGTTCATCCCTTTAATGGCAGGACATGCACCTCGGTAAGAGTTTTTATTTTTTTGTATTTGTAACGATTGTACAATAAACTTTACACTTGTATAGCATCGCTCGTCAAGAGTGTATCAAACCTAAGAAATGGATAGGTTAATAGCAAGGATGTGCGACCAAACCCAAGCATTTTCTTTTTGACTCCCAATTTTTAGCAGACTGGCAAGCTGGTAATCTATTGCTATAATGTTGTACCTTGTACGCGAGAACGAAAAATATTAAAAATGGCAGGCTAAATGTACCACTACCTAAAGTGTGTACTGTGTAATTTACCCAACATTTTTTCTATATCAAACCAGTTTTTCAGCTTTAATATTTTTTTGAATCAAGAAAATAAAAGGAATATAGTCAAGTAGGGTAATAAAAAACAGAAAACAGAAAACATAAACAAACATAAACTTTCGATTTTCTCCCCAATCAATAAACTAAAAAAATACTTTTAGTCTGGAGGAACAGTATTCATCATACCTTGATGTTCAAAAAAGATTGTAGGATTTCTATAATTACTTTAAATTTTATTCGAAATTTTGTGCTGTTTTTTATTCTCCAGGCTTTTGGGTAAAAAAACATTTGCGTGGCAATAAAAAACAATGTTTTCAAAGGCTAAACTTAACTTGATTTAAAAAAAATAACAACTAAAGTCCAGGGTAGTAATACAAATATTAGTCAACTTAGGTATTTTATGCAGTCTAAAATTTCTCAGAAAACTTCTTCTCTTTTTTCCACAAAATATCTTCTACACACTTTTAACGGCCTTTTTCTAATGGTTTTATTTTCTTTTATAATTTAACATTTTTACTTAAATTTATTTTAAACATAAACTTTATTTTATACATATTATAAGCTTACCCACAATTCCACAAATAACATTTATTAGACCAAAAACAAAGCTCATAAGTTAAATAACCTATATAAAGCACAAGAAGTAACCAAAGCATTAGCTGTGTTACATTTGATTTAATTAAATGGTAAAGACTTTTGAAAGTCTAAATGACATCTTGACTTAATCTAAACTAAATTGAGCAACATATTAATAAAAATGACTCGTAACTAAACAATCTTAACCTAAAACATAACCCATATACATACATAACTTTAAAATCAGTTTTATCACAAAGGTAATATAGGTTGAGGTAAAAACAAAACAGAAAAATTATGTTTTTTTCCCCTTTTTTAAAAAACAACAACAAAAAAAGACAGAAAACTTATGTTTTTTTTACCCCTTCCTATAATGCAATTTTGGGGTAAAAAATGGGTATGAAATTTTCTTAAAATTTGAAATTAAAATATACCATCAGTAAGGTACTTAAATATGTGGCAAATTAACTGCATAGGCCTATACAATAGGTTTATCACGACAGGCCTTTTAACATAAAAATTGTTTTACGAAAAACTAAAAGGAATTTACCACTTAGAATGTAAGTTAAGATAAAATTAAGCCAAATAAATGTTCTATTTACCCACAAGAGCTGTCTGCGTATTGAGATAAAATGTTTTTTTAGCTGGCCAGGGAGTTTTTTCTTTCTTACCCCAAGTGCCCCATTGTTTTTTATTACCCCACTTGACTATATGTATATTTTACATTTAAGGTGCGATTGTTTTGACGGCTATTTCAAGTTAGATGAAAACTGTGTTCCGTATACGCCGTGTGAACATAATCATGAAGTTCACCAGTTTGGATCACCAGATTTTGACCAGAAATGCCGCCTATGTAGACCGGGTTATAAATCCGAAGGTGGTTCTTCACGCTGTACAATTATCAGGTAAGATAAATAGACATTAGGCATAAATACACATGTCATATATATTGTGAGATTATGCAATAAACAAGCCACTCCACGTATTCGTGGTCCACAATAATATATTAAATGTGATGCAGGCGCCAGGCAGTATGTTCTTCAGGCCTGCTTTAGGTAAATTGTTTCTTAAATGTGGTACACTTACCCTGTAATTTCTAATTATAATAACTCCTGATAAGCCACAAATCTGTCAATTTAATGCTCAATGAACTTGAAAGATGATTGTCAGCGGTTGTGACGGGTTGTCAAGGGTTTTAGAGTCCTGAGTTGTTAGGGTTGCATGACTGTAAGTTACAGGTTGAAAGTTAGTGACCCTGGAACTTGGAAGAATTGATATAATACTCTAACTCAGGGGTGTGCAACCTGCAGACTAAATAAGGCCTGGAAAGAAAATTTGTACAGGCCAGCTGCATATTTTTGCTTGAATTTTTTAAAGTGACAACAAATTTATATAGCAGTTTTCTTTAGAAATTTTCCAAACTTCATATTTCTGCAAGGAGGTAAGACAAAAACGAACTATTATTGGTTCATGCAAAACTATTTTAAATAAACGTACAACCCGCGTGTTCACCTTGTAATTTACCTGGCCCTCCTGTAATAAAGGTTGCACACCTATTATATTTTTGATGTGTTCTAATTATGTGCTTTTCTTCACATAAAGAAAGCCACCTGAAACCACACCTTTAGAACAACCTTCAATGACAACACCAGTAAGAATGTCTACAGTTATAGAAGAAAAACCACAGGATTTAGTTCCTGGTAATAATTTTAAAACACAAGGTTTATATAATAATATATTTTACATGTATTATATAAATTTTGTTTCTCTAATTGGTGTAGTAAAGGACATGAAACATATCAGTAATTTACTATGTTTTGTAGTTGACACATTCAAGGTCTCCGTTTTAATTGTTTAAAAAAAGGAAAAAGTAAAAACATTGTTGTCTATTTAACTGGATGGTTTATTTACTCATGTATGGGTACTGTGGTATAGTACTTGGTACTTACTGACACTGTAATGTGCCTGTTGTTTAGCAGTCTGTTGTTTAACTAAATTAAACTTGACTTGTGTTTAGGTGAAGCTGGCACATCTGTTTGGGTAGTTATTGGGATCTCTGTGGGGACTCCTTTACTTCTTGCTCTTCTGTGTTTCTGTCTTTTTCGAACACATGTTAGTATTGAATGTAACTTGCTTTATTCTCATGGCCGTAAACAGAGGTAATAACACAGGTGTTCTGTTTCAAACACTTTTTGCCAGCTTACGAGTTACCACGTATGTACTTTTGTGGGTGAATTTTTTGTTGTTTTGTTTTCTCAACAATTTGGACAACCCATTAGTGACCAATGGGTTGGAGCATTTGCTATGAAGTTTTTTACCCAAGGACATACACAACCAACAATGGTAGCAGACACAAACCTTAACCTACTACCACTGGGTTAGACGCAGGCGCGCTAACCAACTGTGCCACACAGCCAGACAAATTTGATATAGATATAAGTAATTGTTACCTTACCTTGCATGAATTTATTACATCATTTCTATGCCTCTTGTATATTTTTCAGAAGAAAAAAGAAAAGCTTTCTTTGAAAGATTCAAACACTTCTGGAGGTTCATCGGTGAGATATTTGTTTTATTTAATTTTAATTTTTAATGATGCATTGCCGTATGGCGGAAGATATGATGCAACAAAATTAATATTTGCCAATAGAGAATTTTATAAAACAGTATTATATCCTAAACTAATTCTTTCATTAAACCAGAATTTAAAAAAAAACATCAATATTTATTTTTGTTTTTTAGGAGTCTTCACCTACCAGTTCAGACAGTCGTTTGAACCAAGTTATTGTAGCTAATGAAAAACCTGGTGGTAAAGCTGTCAGTGATGAGAAAAGGATTTCAATACCAAAGCATAAAAAAGAAAGTGACAGCCAGGAGGAAGCTGTACCACTAATTGATCAAAAGCTGCAAAAGCCTAGTTTGGAACACTCTAAAAAATCAGGTTAGACTGTTACCATTTTTTGACAAAGTAGTAAGTTTTCTTGCTTTCATTCATATTGCACATTATAATTGTTTAAAGTGACCATTAAATTCATATATATTTTACTTGAATGAATGAATGTAACTTACTTTATCCTCACGTGTCCGAAAAACGACAGTCGTTATAACACGCGTTTAACACCTCGTGCCAGCTTACGGGTTACCATGTATGTTACTGTGGGTAATTATTTTTTTTGGATTTTGTATTATTTTTTATATATTGCTGATAATTTGGACAACCCATTAGTGACCACTGGGTTGGAGCAATTGCCGTTAAGTGTCTTGCCCAAAGACACATGGGCCCGCAATTGTAGCAGCGACGAGCCTTGAACCCATTACCTCTGGGACCCTGGGCTACAGGCAGGCGCGCTAACCACTACGCCACGGCGCCGGTAACTTTAAGCTGATAGTTCAATTTGACCTTTCTAAGTCTGTTCCTACTGGGCTAGATTTTAATATGATGATTGCCGGTAATTAACTTCTATATTCATCTGATTCTGAAAACTGCTTAAACACCTTACAATATGATTCATAACGTTAAAGCAGCTTTTAGTTTAATCCGAATATAAAAGCACTAAATAATAAATATATGTTTAATGTTCTGGCTATTAATTGCAGTAAGTACGAGAGATGTGCCGCCTGTTCAATTCCGCTCAAGCGAACAAGGTCTGTTTAAGCGAAGAAGGTTGGCTTCTGAGAACAAAGCTTACGATAATGAGGAAGGCTGTTTAGTGTCTGAGTATATTCAAGAAGAAGTAATTAACAAAATTGATGCTCAACCAATAGTTGGTACGACAGTTGAAGTTCAGGGGGCAGCCCATGGGGCGTCCCACAGCCCATCTCGCATTGAAAGCCCCAGACAAGGTTGGAATTTGTTACTTTATGTTAATATCCTTTTGAGTATCCTGTTAAAGTTTATAGACAGTGTTTAAAGTGTCTAAGATAAAATGAAGCAGTCTTTTGATTATTTAATTACACCGCTGATCTGCTGATATGTTTTTTATTAAAGTTTGTGGCATATAATTTGGAAAAAAAAATGTATCTTATATATTATTTCTTATATGTTAATGGATAGGGTCAACTTATATAGCTTGAGCTTAAGTCACACTTAAATAATATTATTATTTATTGCAGGTAGTGCAACAGCTGCGCAGTTAGACCTACAAAAAAAACAAAAAAAATGTAAGTTAGGTTATGACTTTTTATTTTTTGTTAGTGGTTTATATTTATATTTAAATAATTTTGTTGTCACACATTTCTGAATATCAATGTGGTTTCATCTCCATAAAACCATTGTCCCAATACACTGTTTTACATACTGTGTCCAACACATGGTTTTAAACTTTTTAAAAAATAAGCAAATCACATTTCAAAAGCCAGTGGCACACAAATACGCCTCAAAAATAATAATCTTCTACAAATGTACACATCAAAGTTACATATGAGGTGACTATTGTTCTCCAGTAAGTAAATAACAGCTTTTATAATAATGTGATTTTAAGCTATAATAAAAAAAGCTTTGTTTTTCCCACAGTGGAACATATGGATAGGTTCCTCAAAGCTGAAAGTTCAATGGTTAGAGCCGATTGGAAACGATTTGGTGACTTGTGCGGTTTGAGTCCATCTGTTATAGAAGAAGCTGAGCGTGGAGGTTAGTTATTACAGTTTCAACTATGATAACTTTTGGTGGTAAGGTAAAATGATTTATCTGCCGTAATTTATTTATAATCAGTGTAACTGTAAACAATTGTCAGCACAACATTTATTTACAGTTTCAATAGAAGAATTCCGGTATAATCTCATTTGCAAGCTGAGACAAACAAAGGGATCTGACTTCAATGAAGCGTACATCATTAACAGGCTTGAAGCAGCCGATCTAAGAGCTGTTAGTGAGAATTTTCAAGCTCACATGAGAAATTATTCTCAAGGCATTTCATCTTGCCCAGTCGAGGTAGAAGGAGATGACAATCCGTAATTATGATGTCATGGGACCGTCTTAGGCACTTGAAAGCAGCCACGTACAATCACCTTATTGGAAAACAAATTGAAAAAAATTACTAAGTTGTTTACGTTGTTTATCCAAACATGATGATTTTGGAACACTTTTATGAAAATTTTAGTAATCCTTTTTTGATACATTTCCCGTTTTATCGACTTTCTGTCAATTATTTGGCTTGTTGAATTTTCCTGCTTTCTTGGTTTAAGACTTTAAGCTTCGTTGAAGTGAAAATTGTTCGTCAGTTTGTAGTAAAGGCGAGGTTCATTGCGTCGGGTGGTTATGACCCTTTACTTTTTATTGCCTCTGCCATTCTTCATGCGTTCTGTGAAGCTCGCCCATTGTGGTGATGAGATAATACATTCTTAACTGAATTCCAAGACTTTCTAAGCAAAACATGCTTTATGTAACATTACTCCTCTGTAATGTAACATTACTCCTCTGTAAATAGTGTATCATACATTGTCCTGTCCTTTTATATTTTTTCTATTTAAAAAAATTTTTTTTTTGTGTGCTTTTATAAAAACTATGCACTTCAGTGCGATTGGTGACATAATTCATTAACCATATCTTTTTATCAATCTTAAAGAAAAATATTAGTTGTTAAAAACAAGATAAAATTCTGTATATTTACAATGCAATTGAATATTGATTGGTTGATATATTTTTGAAGTAATGAATTGTGCCAACTACCATGTTTCATATTTAAATAAAAATGATTTTTTTTTTATTTGGTCTATATTTTGCAGCGGTAGAAAAAGCTTTGTTTTGACAAACCGTCTACTGCGCAACGAACACTTGAAATCCACCTAGTTTTGCGACACTTAACTGATGTTACCGTTGAGATTAAAATACACAGAATATAGTAGGATTGAGTAAGACGGGAATCTGGGTAAGTTGGAGGCAGGGAGGGCGTTTTATCAAATCTTTTTTCGGGGGTATACTTACTGGATAATGAACGAAACCAAATGTTACAGTATTATTCGACAGTATTCTCACGCACGGCCTACTAGATATATCTCTAGTAGGCCGTGTCTCACGGTCCACTAAGTGCGCGGCAATTACTGCTGTTAAGTATTAAAAATTATTAGGTAGCAAATACAACATTAATTTAAAATAAAATTATAAATCTAATTTGAAAGTTGCGTGGCGAAAAAATAAGAAGTGTGTTTCCCACGTGACAAATTCACGTCACAAAATTGTTAAAGCGTGGCCGATTTCATTCAGAAAGCCGCGAGGCAGTGTTATCGGAGACTTAGCATGTATAGATAAATTAAATATATGTATTATCTGAGCAGCATGTAAACAGAATGAGAATGAGTGACTATTTAACTGACAGTGAGGATAAACCATTGAGCCAGATAGTTTTGAACCAGAATATTCAGACTGGCATCTATTAGTTCATAATCATCACTCAGGACATTAAAGGGCCTAAACACGCACCCAAATGTACATCGCTTCAATAGATAGAGTGTGTTTTTCTTATTTCAACGACACCTTACTTGTTTTAATCGGTTATGTATAACCAGAGATACTCCAGCTCAAACACCGTGAAATTTATATAACTGATTTAAAGTTGCGTGGCGAAAAATATTGAAAAGTGTACTACCTATACGTGACAAGTTCACGTCACAAAATTGTTGAAGCGTGGCTGTTTTCCTTCGAAAAGCGCGAGGCAGTGTGTTTAGCGACTCAGCATGTAAACAAGCTTTGTGTATTATAACGAGAATGAGTAACCATTTAACTGACAGCGAGGATGAAATAGATGTTGCCGCTATTGAGCCAGACAGTTTTGAACCAGAATATTCAGATGCTGAACTGGTATCTCATAGTCTCGGTATATTAAAGGATGTCACTGATCTTTTAATTTTATTTCTTGTATTAATGATCGACACTTTGTAAACACAGCAAACGCGCATTATACAGCAACTTGTGGACAAGCGAATACAAAAAACGCAGGTTCCGCAGTCACGTGACTAGTACTGGAACAGTTTTAATAAGCAAAGTATTTTTGAAATCAATAAAACGCTTTTTAAATTTTCCACAAAACGGAAGGAAACTTGTGGTCTGTTTCCAGGTCAGGCTGGGTCGGACCCAGCTCAAAAATAATAAAACATAGTTAATCACCGTTGACTTTGAAGTTGTCGCCGGACGGATATACTGGAGTGGGGGAGGATGGGACACCTTTAGCACAAAATCTATAAATATCCTGATCGTGTTTTAAACAATTAACAACGGTCTATGAAAGTCGCGAGGACAAGGTTTTATAATTTTTTGAATGTTCTTTGTTTACTACCAAAATGTACGAGAAAATAGAATGAAAAGGCGTCCCATCTTCCCCCATCCTACTATATAGTGTTCACTTGGTTCACCAATTGTTGGGGGTGCGGTAGTTTAGCTCAGTTACAGACAAACGTGAAAACAGCAAGAGAGCTCCAACGTGAAACATGTGCGCAAACACAAGTAAAAATTTACATCAAAGAATGGCAGAATTGTCACATCATTTCCTTGTATAGTCATAGTGATAGGATATACACGCGGGCTGTGTCGCTTGTCGTTTATAAACACTGTTACGCCACTTGTGAATAGATACGCAAAACGACTGTTTAATATTCAATCTTTATTCATTAAGTGGATTTCGAAAGGTTTTAATATAAATATGTACTTAAAGCACGGTCAACCGCTTCACAAGTAATCTGTTTTTTTTACTATTTTATAATATTATGCGTGCGGTCCTTGACAAAGACCTTGGATTTTGGCCACATTTGGCCGAATACTCCAGAAGTAGTCTGCTTTAAAACAAAACCTTTATATATTAAAAGGTTCTGTTAAATGAAAACCACCACGAATGTTTCATAATGGCAGTAAAATGATTGTTCTTTAGTAAATTATTAACCTGTGTTGCTTTTGTACTTGACTATATACAGTAGGGTGGGGGAAGATGGGACATCTTTTCATTCCATTTTCTCGTCCCATTTTGTAGTAAACAAAAAACATTCAAAGAATTCAACCGTATCCTTACGAGTCCAATAAACCGTTGTTAATTGTTAAAAAAAACGATCAGGATATTTAGATAGTATGTGCTAAAGGTGTACCGTCTTTTCCCACCCTACTATATATACAGATTCAGTAATGTTTCGTTTGTCAGCAGTCTGTTGTTTAAACAATAGAAACAGTGTGCCAGACAGTTTATAATATGTAACTAATAAAGTTGTCTTAAACCAGCTTCGAATGTTTTGTAAAGAACAAGTTATAATAATCATTGCTAAGTAACAAGTTTATTTATATAGAAATACAGGATATGTTAGAGTGGGGAAAGACGAAACCGCTTTTTTTACTTTATTGTTGCGTGGCCGGAAAACGACAGTCTTTAAACACGGGTGATTTGTTTCATGAACCTATCGCGCCAGCTTACGCAAGTTACCGAGTATGTTTATATGTTATTTTGTGGGTGAATATTTTGAGAAGAAATTTTTTATTTTGTTTGTGGCTGATAATTTGGACAATCTTTTAGTGACCACTGGCTTGGAGCAATTATTGTTAAGTGTCTTGCCCAAGGACACATACTCTTACAATGATAGCAGCAAGTATAGACTTATGACCCGTTACCTCCAGTTTAGGGGCAGGCGCACTAACCAACTAGTAGGGTAGGAGAAGATGGACACCTTTAGCACATAATATCCAAATATCATGACGGTGTTTTAAACAATAAACAATGCTCTTTGGGAATCGTTACGATATGTGGTTATACAATCTTTTTGACTTTTTTGTTTACCACCAAATGGGACGGAAAATATAGAAGTAAAAAGTGTCTCATCTTCTCCAATATTAATCCATAGTAATTAACGAAAACTGTGAACTTTTCCTTCTTACACGTTTTTCGGTTTGATAAAATACCGCATGGTTTGTGAATCGCTAAAAGAGCAACGTTGTGCGAATCGATAAATAACTTTTAGTGTGTTTCAATGTGTTTTTGAAGTGTTGCCAATTTAAATAAATTGATGGTATCGTCCAAACACCTACATTGTTTTGATATTTTGAATATTGGGCCATATATATGCCAAAGTATCTTATATTACCTTGTCCCCCCCAAAACAAATTAGTCGTCAGAAGTTTAACTGGACGCTGTAGCTTGTGTTAGCAAACTATTTCTACACAAATTACTAAAGATAAGAATGAACTTAAAAGTGTCTGTTTTGTATAAAATAACGTGTCTTGTTTTGAATAAATTTGATGACGACAATGTACGCGCAACGAACAGCAAGCAACGTAGATGGCACACAGCAACAACAACAGCAGTTCAACGCAGTGAATCATATACCTCCAGTTAAGAAATGGCTGAAGTGTTTAATTTCTAAAAGAATCCTAAATTGCAAACGTGTCAGTTGTCTAGATGTCTATATTGTGTTGCATTTACGTTTCAAAACTTTTCTGCGATTTTAGAACTGCAGCTGAAACCAATCGTTATTATAGTTTTGATATATAGTAGGATGGGGGAAGATGGGACACCTTCGGCGCGTAACATCCGAATATTCTGATCGTGTTTTAAACAGTTAACAGCGGTCTATGGGAGTCTTGAGCATATAGTTTTATAATTCTTTGAAAGTGCCTTGTTTACCACCACATTGGACGAGAAAATAGAGTTAAAATGTGTCCCAACTTCCCCCACCCAACTATATTTATAAAACGTAATAACAAAACTAATTTGTTTTAGACAAAACTGACAAAAAGTTTTAAAATAAACCTAATAACTTTCGTTAATCTTTGAAGCCCAACTGCCAACATCATGTCTTTCGAAGGAAAAATTGTCATAGTGAGCGGTAAGTTGGTAATATATACGGTATATTTAAGTAGAAAGACAGAATATAGATACCGTGCTATGGGGTAGCATGTTTGATTATATAATTCTGTAAATATTTATGGATCGCTATATATAGTGGGGTGTGGGAAGATGGGACACCTTTAGCACATAATATCTAAATATCCAGGTCGTGTTTTAAACAGTAAAAGAAAATGAAAACATGGACCACACTCGTAGCCTAAATGTCGATACAATTGTATGCGTGTATTATGTTTTACATTAGCCCTGTGTAAAATACGTAGTATATATCTATATAAAGTAGGGTGGGGGGAAGTGACACATTTTTATTCCATTTTTGGGACATTTGGATATCACGTTTTACAGGATACTTGAATATTACGTTTTAAGGTGTCCCATCTAACCCCACAGAACTATATACGTATGTATCCCTTTTTAAAATACAATGTACAATGAACTCGACGTGCGTGGCCGCTACAGTCGTCCCTTTCAACTCTCCCCCCTAATATATTACGAGTTTTGTATATTTAGGTGCTGCCAGTGGAATTGGAGCAGCTACAGCATTGGAGTTTGCAAAACTAAAGGCTTCTCTCGTTCTTGTTGACCGAGACAATAAAGGTTTGTTGGTAACGAAATCCAAGTGCACTGACGCAGGCTCACCTGATGTAAGTTAAAGTGCGGAGGTTTAAACACTTAGCCATATATGGCTGCAGTTATATTGTTTACCACTTCAGAATAAAATGTACCTTCATATGTCGTTCGTCTACTAATGAAATATAAATTATGTCGTAACCTAATTACAAGTTTCAATAATATAGGCTTTATTGGACTGCATCTGCAAACGCACACAACGTTAAATACACAAAGCGTACAATATATACAACGTAATTCTAAGGTACTACATTCATACTCAATACAACAACCTTCGCATACTATTACTATAATACAGTGAAGACTGCAGCACGATAAGTCTAACACAAGAAAAGAAGGACACGCGGCGGCAAGGCAACCTCGGGCAACAATGCTTAGAGCGCGTAAGGCGCGATAATTCTACAGTGAGCAGACACGATAAACAGTTTACAACATTCTTCCCAGCCAATATAATTTTCGACGGGAGAAGAAAAGTTAGGTTACATAATCGCCATATCGAACAGGCGGCCTTCTTGCTCTGACTGGTCTCCGACTTGGGGTTTCAGGAACAGCTTCGT
The DNA here is from genome assembly GCF_009617815.1 of Ciona robusta. Classification (NCBI taxonomy): domain Eukaryota; kingdom Metazoa; phylum Chordata; class Ascidiacea; order Phlebobranchia; family Cionidae; genus Ciona; species Ciona robusta. The sequence goes on along the minus strand of NC_143245.1, from coordinate 4,043,949 downwards.
TCAGTTCCGTCGGAGGGCCGGGGTCGCGCACTCCTTCGGTAGTTGCTACTTCGGTTGTTGCTACTTCGTCAGTTTCGTCCATAGCGCTCTCGCCTTCGTTCGCGGGTGGGACAAACGAATTAGACTCGGTCACAGCACCCGGCAATGCGCAAGGAGCCAGAACTCCAGTCGACACTGTGGATTCCCTGCCATCCCGATGACAAATGTACGCGAAGCTAGGGTTCGCTTCAAGGAGTTCAACTTCGTCGCAAAGTGGATCGCCTTTGCTTCTTACGAATCTACGAAGCAAAACTGAACCCGGATTAACAAGCCAACTGGGCAATGTCTTACCGTGCATAGACTTTCGAGGAAATTTGAAAAACCTCTCATGTGGTGTGGTATATTCGTTGCAGTACAGAGCAAGGACCTTATTGAATGGAGGGCGTCAGGTAGCACCTCTTCCCAAAAGTTTTCCGGCAGTTGGCGACTCTTGAGCATAAGTTTAATAGTTCGCCATATCGTCTGGTTCCAACGCTCGCACTGTGAGTTGCCTGTTGGGTGATACGGTGAGGTCCGACTTGTTGAGATACCCCGCGAGGTAAGATATTCTTTCAGTTCCCGTGACATAAAAGATGCTCCCCGATCACTGTGGACGTAACCTGGAAGTCCAAACAAACAAAATAAGTTGGTTAAACACAATATTACCGTTCTGGTTGTCATATCTTGACAAGCAAAGGCAAATGGAAAACGACTGTATTCGTCAACCACAACTAAGATATATTTATTATTCCCTCTTACCTTTAAAATCAATACTGATGCGTTCCCATGGACGAGTAGACTTAATAAGAGTTTCATTCTCCTTTTTGTAGAACCGGGGTTTCAATTCAGCGCATGTACGGCATCTGGCGCATGTCCTTTTTACATCTTCTACCGAAAAGGGTAAATTTTTGCTTCGGACGAAATGAGAAAGCCTAGCGATACCAGGGTGGCCAAGCGTTTCGTAAATTTGGTCAAGATGCGGAGCGTGTGCTGATCCACAGATCCTAGAAAAGTATCTGGAGCGACATTTCGTACTTCCGGTTTGTGTTTGATTTGGTAGCTAAACGTACCAAGTTCGGTTCGCCACAACTGAATCTTCGCGTTTTTTTATTTTTCCTTTTCGCTTTGGGTCCAACATGAAAGCTACTGATCTTTGGTCTGTTAATAAGGTAAAAGTTCGCCCATGCAAGTAGTAGGACCATTTTCGTACAGCTTCGATAATCGAAGCTGCTTTTTTTTCAACTGTAGGGTAGCGACATTCGCTTGGAGAAAGTGTTCGAGACAAGAAGGCAACTGGTCGTCCTCCCTGATTCAGAATCGCCCCGATTACAAAGTCGGAAGCATCGCACTCGACTGTAAACGGTTGGTCATCATCGATACAAAGTAGACTAGCGCTGATCAGACCTTCTCGTAATAAATCAAAGGCGATGACAGCATCTTTGCTGAGTGGAAAACTCACAACTCGTGTAAGAGGCAGAATTTTCTTTGAAAAATTTGGAATCCACCGAGCGTAGTAAGCAAACATGCCAGCGCTTCTTTTAAGTTCACTTCTTTTAAGTTCACTGTGGATAGGGAAGTTTTAGCAACGGACGTAATCGTTCTAGATCGGGTTTGATCACTCCGTAGGACACCCTATACCCAAGGATATATATTTCAGAGACGGAGAAGATTGATTTACTTTCATTAAAAGTAAAATTTTCTGTTCGGGCTGCATCCATTAGAGCTGTAAGGTTGTGATTGTGATCTTCTTGGTTAATCCCCGTCACCGTTATATTGTCGAGGTAAACGAACGTATTTTTTAACTTGTACTTTTCTATTATGTCGTCCATTATTCGCTGAAAAGCAGACACACCGTTGGTGACACCAAAAGGGAGACGACAGTACTGATAGAGTTTTCCTTCTGCTTCAAACGCTGTGAATGGTCGATCCTCTGTCGCAAGAGGTACTTGGTAGTACGCGGACTTCAGATCCAACGTGCTATATACTTTAGATTGTGATATCTTGTTTACCAGATCATCAATTCTTGGCAGCGAATAGGCGTCCAGTGATGTGAAACGGTTAATCGTCTGGGAGTAGTCTATAACCATTCTCTTTTTATGACGCTCATCCTTCGTAACCAGAACTTGCGCCCGCCACGGAGACTCAGATACCTCAATGATTCCTTCTTTCAGCAGTTTTTCGATTTCTGATTTTATGAAGATTCTAACCCCTTCCTTGAACCTGCGAGAGCGAGTTGCGACTGGTTTAAAGTGTTCATCAATCAGCTTAAAAATTCTCGGTGGATTTACCTTGGAAGCCGCAACGCTGCAAGTTTCTTGATGTATCTGTGGGCCCTTTACTACAATTGGTTTTCTTTTTCCATTCGTTTGAAAAATAACCTTTGCGTGCAAGCGCCATGAAATCCTGTCCAAGAATGACCTCGGAACGCAGAGATTCCATTACTCCTAATGAAAAGCAAGGATATTTCTCTTCAGAAAAGTTGATGTTGGCGGTTACTGACCCTTCTATCTTGGCCTCGAGGTGTGTTGAGGCTATCGCTATTACGCTAGGGTGGCCTTGAGCTCGCAATCCAAGTTTTTGTGGCAAAAACAGAATCTATACAACTATTAGAAGACCCGGAATCGATTAACGTATTTGCTGGTTGATTTTAGTTATTATGATAGCATGTTTCAGTGAATGATTTACGACTGAAGTAAGTGAAGATAAAAAAGGCCTGGATTGTATGGTTGCCGAGGCGAAAGAAGTTGATTTTTTCTTTGATCTGCATTTATCTCTAGATTGTGTCGTTGCAGTTACTGAGGTTTGTAGCGCCGTATAATGGTTCGGCGGCGTCTTGTCTCATGTTTTTGACTTCGTTCTGTGCTGCGGCCACAAACGTTTGATTTGGATAGTGGTGAGACTGAACTTGAGCATGATCCAATGGTGATGCTTGATCATACGCCTTTTGCAGCGTAAGATCATCATTTTCGAGGAGACAAAGTCGGATATTTGAGGAACATAGCCCATTTATAAAAGCATCACGAATCATTTCTTCCTGGTATTGCAATGCAGTGACGTTTTCAAATTTGCAGTCTTTTGACAACGTTCTTAGCGCTTGCAAGAACTCAGCAAGTGTTTCTCCCGGTTGCTGATGTCGGGTGGCGAGAAGATGACGAGCAAAAACGGCGTTTTTTTGTTTAACGTACGCTTTTTCTAGAATCCTTAACGCGTCTTCATAACTTGCGGCATCTTCAACGTAGGCGTACACAGATGGCGCGAGAAAATTGATCAGCAAACTGAATTTGTCCACTGCTGGCCTTGCTGTTTCACTGGCGTTTGCCTCAACTGCCGTTAAGAAAGATTTAAATGTCCTTAACCAGTGTTTAAATGTCTGTGCACCGTCCTGTGCATTTGGATCTACTTCTAGTTTTCCTGGTCGTAGAAGTCTGTACATTGTATTACATGCAGTCCAATAAATTGTCGTAACCTAATTACAAGTTTCAATAATATAGGCTTTATTGGACTGCATCTGCAAACGCACACAACGTTAAATACACAAAGCGCACAATATATACAACGTAATTATAAGGTACTACATTCATACTCAACACAACAACCTTCGCATACTATTACTATAATACAGTGAACACTGCAGCACGATAAGTCTAACACAAGGAAAGAAGGACACGCGGCGGCAAGGCAACCTCGGGCAACAATGCTTAGAGCGCGTAAGGCTCGAAAAGTCTACAGTGAGCAGACACGATAAACAGTTTACAACAAATTATACGCGACATATAGGTTATAGTTAGTTTTTTAATTTCGGACTAATTTTTAGCTCGTACTGCAAACAAGATGTAACTTTTAACTATAAAATAATTATTTAGGTTTTAGAACTCGTTGTTGAATTGAGAGACCTCGAGAAAGTTAAAGGAATAGTGAAACAAACCATTTCCCACTTTGGAAAATTAAATGTGTTGTGCAACGTTGCTGGGGTGCTTAAAAGCAGAAGTCTGGAAAATGTAAATATATTTTTTAAACATATATAGTAGGTTGGGGGAAGTTGGGACACATTTTAACTTTGTTTTCTCGTCCAATGTGGTAGTAAACAAAGAACTTTCGAAGAATTATAAAACTATATGCTCAAGACTCCCATATAAACCGTTGTTAACTGTTTAAAACACGATCAGGTTATTCGGATATTATGCGCCGAAGATGACCCATCTTCCCCCATCCTACTATATATATATATAGGAAAAAACAAAATAAATTGCTTTTCGCCTGTATTATTAAACCACAATGCGACATATGATATCCTATGTTTTATAATAAACAGGAAACACCTGAAAGATATTCGGAGCTATTTGACATCAATACACGACATGTGTTCTTCCTCACACAAGCTGCCATGCCTTATTTGGAATCCAGTAAAGGTTGGAAAAATAATAGGATTTAATACTACACCTTTGCACAGCCTATTTTTTATAAATAAAAAATAAAAGTATGGTAGGATGGGGAAAGATGGGACACCTTATCATGCTATTTTCTCGTCACATTTGGTAGTAAACAAAGAAAATTTAATTAATTATTAAACCGTATCCTCACGACTTCCATAGGCCGTTGTTAATTGTTTAAAACACGATCAGGATATTTAGATATTTTATGTGCTAAAGGTGTCCCATCTTCCTCCACCCTACTATAATTTTTTTATAAATAAATTACCACATATCCACCAGGTTGCATCGTAAACGTTTCCAGCATTAACTCAACTGGACAATTTCCGCGATCACTCGCTTACAGCATGACAAAGTCAGCTATTGACCAACTGACCAAGACATTGGCTATAGGTTTGGAAATAAATATTCTTTGTTTACATGTCAGGTTTAGAACTTACGTATTCAGCGACTACCAAATTGTCGCTATACCCCCCCCTGTTTAACCCTGGTAACTTTTTTTCTTAATGTTTGTTATTGTAATCGTTATTTGTTGTTGTAAAACGCTACTGAGCTACTCTGGTGTGTTATGTTAAGATTTCAACACTAATCAATATATTTTATACAGAGTACGCTCCCAGGGGCGTGAGAGTCAACGCAGTCAAGTAAGTTGTTTCATATTTGCCTGCTTTTAACGCTTAACAAAATATGTGCAATCGCGTAGACACTAAATAGCTATGCATCCTATTTGATTGTCTTTCATTGCGTACAAATTTTCATGTCGACACTTTATCTGCACTGTTTATAATAACTTGTGTAAGCTGTGCCAATTAATTAAAAAAATACAAAATAAACATTTCTCACCGCAGAAATATATGTCGAATTTTCCTACAAATCAAGTTGAAATCAAAATTTGATCCAGATCAGCCTGTTTTTAATGCTAAAAAAATCGCCAATACTGTGCGAAATTTTGACGCAAACTTGATTTTAAAAATTGCGTTCAATACTTAACTCAAAACATTTTTTGTCAAAATTTGGTGTTGATTAAATTTTATTGAAATTTGATTAAAGTTTTTTACAGTGTAGCAGCAATTGATTTTTTAAAAAGTTTCAGTGTTAAACATAACCCTTTATAATTATCCGCATTTCAGCCCAGGGGAGACAAGCACAAATCTTCTTCTTAACAATTACAACCAGGATCCGAACAAAGTTAAGGAGCATTACAACAAATGCAACGACCAGCTACCAATGAAATCTGTGTGTATGCCAGAGGATATTGCAAACGCTATCGTATTTTTGTCATCTGTGAAAGCTCGCATGATTACTGGTCAATGTTTAAAAGTAGATGGTGCGGAAAGCATGTGCAATAACAATTAATAAAAACATCATCAAACTGTACTTTGTTTAGCAAACATTATAAGTTTTATAATTTCCCCAGCGGTCTCATTAAGTTTTTTAAATATTAACAAAATTGACTGTTTAGCTATTTTATTTAAGTTATGAAAAAAATAAAGGAACTAAAAGACGAGACATACCAACGAAAAATGAATTTTTATATATTTTATATATAGTTCAAAATTTATATATAGTTCAAATGTAATCTAAACTGACCACTAAAGTTTCAAAAACGAAACAGCTTTTGAAAACATCGCGTAATAAAAACCGACCAAAGTAAAAAAAATCGGGCGTTGGACAATGCCTAGGATTTCCCATATAGGAAAAAAAACACTAAATTCGACCCTTTCGAGTTTCTAAACTACTTAATAAAGTTGAAAACAATTTTCGATTTGGTGTTATAAATGTGTTTTTTTGTGAATAAAAAAATCAATTTAAGACTTGAATATATTTTAAATTTTGATTGAACCTGTAACTAGATTATGCTGATTCCACATTAGAGGGTCTTGACAACAGCTTTTGTGGTTATCTAATGCGTATAGGTTACTGAAGAAAATTGTGGAGCGTTTTTAAAACGTTGCAGTTAAAGAAATTCCTATTATACTAGGAACAAATATATATATTAGAATATGAAGTATATTTATTAAATTACAAGCCTTTCAAATTTTGGTAATAAATACCTTCAAAACTACAAACTGGGGTAAAGTGGGACACCTAATTTAAATTTTTTTATTCTAGAAAGCCCGTTAAAGGTGGCTGTACACAGTATCCGACATGCGAATTTGCTTGCGAAGTCGTATGCAAACCCATTACCGAGTTCCGCATGCGGCAGCGAAACCCGGACAAAACAGACAAAACGGGCGAATTCCGGATACTATGTACAGCCACCTTAACGATGATTTTTTCAACCTAGATTCGCACAGCTATTAAAGAAACACAATTGTCAACAACTATACACAAACAACAACCTTTCAAATAGTAAAACCTGCAACCGCGAACAATAATACTTTCGTGTAATAACATATGTAAAGTACAAATGAAAATTTGATCATAATATTGATTTTTTAGTTTTAGTTTACTTTTTGCAAGTCAAAATCCCATCGTTTGTTACCACACTTTAACCCTAAAACTAATCTGTCGGAGTTTAAAACTGGAGTTTAAAAAAGTGCGATTTTAACTAATGTTGTGTTATATTGCGTTTTATATCAAAGTCGAAAATATACTTCACGCTTGGAAGAGCAACTATAATATATAGTTTTAAATACCTTTGACAACCAGAATGAATGACCGTGAGTCGTTTTGTTAAGCCAACTATTGCTTTCAATTATATTAAGGTTTCGATATTTTTAAAAGTGGTTTAGCAATTAGTTTTCCTACAAAATAGTTCCAGTCAGTTGTAGTGCCAACAGTCTCTAACAGCCGAGGAGTGAGTATACTCACGCAACCTTTGCAGCAGTTGTCACCTCCAGGTCACACCAAGGCAAAAGGTTAACACATGGCCATTCGTAGCGGTATATTAAGACCAGTCCGCGGTTCATTCAATCACAAACCGTTTTGTAGCAACTAAGCAGTATCCAAACAAAAGCTCAAAATTTTAAAAAATATTTAAAACACTTTAATAAAAATCTAAGGCATTAGGTTTTATTCAATAGATCGAGTTGTGTCAGTTGTACTTGAAATTAGTCCTTTACATCATGGAGGACGCTTATTGTAAAACATCGGCAGAAGTCTTAAGTTACTTCGATGTTTCCCTGACGAATGGATTAAGTGAGGAGCAAGTAAAACGAAACCGTGCGAAATATGGACCGAACGGTGAGTACTTGTAATATACTTAATTTTTTGTAGTGTGTACTAATCATTTTTATTTCCTTTTCAGAACTTCCAGCTGAAGAGGGTAAGCTAAATTGGATTTTTTTGACAAACGGTCTTAAGAACTAATATGTAAAGTAAAATCTTTATTATACAGGAAAATCTTTGTGGCAAATGGTTGTTGAACAATTCGAAGATCTTCTTGTTAGAATTCTTCTTCTTGCTGCAGTTATTTCGTTTGTAAGTTTTTGCTTAAAAAGAAAAGTTAATTTTTTGAAACAAAAGAAATTTGAAACAAAATATTTTGCCAGGTGTTGGCTTTGTTTGAAGAAGGAGAAGAAACCATAACAGCATTCGTTGAACCGTTTGTAATCTTACTTATTCTTATTGCAAATTCTATTATTGGGATATGGCAGGCAAGTAACCAAATCAACCACCGTTTAGTCTCCTTCATAGACTAATAATAAAATATACGTTTAGGAAAGAAACGCCGAGAGCGCAATCGAAGCTTTGAAAGAATATGAACCCGAGATGGGAAAGGTTGTTCGACAAGACCGAGCTGCTGTTCAACGAGTTCTTGCTCGAAATATAGTCCCTGGTGACATTGTTGAAATATCAGGTAATACAAATTTGTTTAAAACATTAAACGCGAACAGAATCAGTAACTAAAGTTGGTTTTCAGTCGGAGATAAAGTTCCAGCTGATATTCGTCTGATTGCAATCCATTCAACAACCCTCAGAGTTGACCAAGCCATCCTTACAGGTCGGTTTCACCAGCTGTTAAGAATTCAAAAAACAGGAAATTTTGCTAACCAACATTTTGAAAAATATAGGTGAGAGTGTTAGTGTGATCAAACACACAGAAGCTGTCCCAGATCCAAGAGCTGTAAACCAAGACAAGAAAAATCTGTTGTTTTCGGTACGTGCAAGAATAACCAAAGATCATATAATGCTCTTTATACTGTTTAATAAAACTTTTAAAAAAGGGAACCAATATCGCATCAGGAAAAGCTACCGGCATTGTGATTGGAACAGGAAGCAACACAGAAATTGGAAAAATCCGAGATCAGATGGCAGAGACTGAAGCAGAAAAGACACCTCTGCAACAAAAACTTGATGAGTTCGGTGAACAATTATCAAAGGTAAATATTTTGTGTCGATTATAAATATAGTAGAGAGAAAAAAATGTTCAATGAATTATAAAACCGCATCCCCACTACTCTCATAGTTAATTGAAACCACGATGGAATATTCGGATATTACGTGCTAAAGGTGTCCCATCTTCCCCTACCCTACTCATATGTTGTTTATGTTTCTTTTAACACATGTTCCATCATAGATTATTACTGTGATCTGTATTGCGGTTTGGGCAATAAACATCGGACATTTTAACGACCCAGTGCACGGTGGGTCTTGGTTGAAAGGAGCTATTTACTACTTCAAGGTAAGCAGGACATTACACAATGATTTTTATACATTAACCTCAATAATGTTTAACAACCTAATTTATACAGATCGCTGTAGCCCTTGCTGTAGCAGCCATTCCCGAAGGATTACCAGCAGTCATCACTACTTGCTTGGCTCTTGGAACTAGTCGTATGGCAAAGAAAAACTCAATCGTCCGCAGTCTTCCATCCGTTGAAACTCTTGGTTGTACCTCCGTAATCTGCTCTGATAAAACTGGAACTCTTACTACCAACCAGATGTCTGTATGCAGGGTAAATAATAGTTATGGTTACTAATATCACAGAAGTAATATAAAATAACATTTCGTATTTTTAATTAGATGTTCGTCGTCGACAAAGTAATGGCCGACGGAGCAGATTTCCATCAGTTCAAAATCTCTGGCTCCACCTATGAACCAACCGGAGAGGTGACAAAGGATGGAAAGAAGATTCGATGCAGCGATTATGATGCTCTCACTGAATTATCCACCATATGTGCTCTCTGCAATGATTCATCGCTAGATTATAATGAGGTTTGTTGTTTAATCGACTTTTAAATGTCAATAGTTTTAACTTTGGATTTGTATTACAGTCTAAGGGAGTTTATGAAAAAGTTGGGGAAGCAACCGAAACCGCTCTCACAGTGCTTTGCGAAAAAATGAACGTCTTCAACACTGATCTCACTTCGTTAAATAAATCTGAAAGATCGGTTCCTTGCAACGCGGTAAGTTTGTAATAGGATGATATAGTAGGGTGGGGGGGATGGGACACCCTGTGTCTCTATTTTCTCGTCCCATTTAGTAGTAAGTAAGGATCTTTTAAAGAATTATTAAACTATACCTCACGACTCCCATAGATCGTTGTTATTTGTGTAAAACACGATCAGGATATTTGGATGTCATGTGCTAAAAGTGTCCCATCTCCCCCCACCCTGGTCTATGGTAACAGGTTCTAGATATACTAAATTGTCTCCATTCAGGTTATCAAAAGCATGATGAAGAAAGAGTTTACTCTTGAGTTCTCGCGAGACAGAAAATCAATGAGCTCTTACTGCCGACCAACAGCTTCATCTTCTATTGGACCCAAAATGTTTGTCAAAGGAGCACCAGAAGGTAAATATCAGTAAGCAATTGGATCTTGCAATGGTCAATATATTACCATTATTATAGGAGTACTGGACCGATGCACACACGTTCGAGTAGGAACACAACGAGTTCCAATGACTTCGGAAATCAAACAGAAGATCCAAAGCTTGGTAAAAGATTACGGAACCGGACGTGACACGCTAAGATGCTTGGCCTTGGGAACTATTGACACTCCACCAAGCCCAAGTCAGATGAATCTTGGAGACTCGACTAAATTCGTCGAGTATGAGGTGAACACCCACACAGCACATATGTGGTTTCTCTAAATATTCAATTACGTAAATCTAAAGTACAAATATGTTAACAGACTGGCATCACCTTTGTTGGAATCGTTGGAATGCTTGACCCACCTCGTCTTGAAGTATTTCAAGCTGTTCAGGATTGTAGAAACGCTGGAATTCGCGTCATTGTCATTACCGGTGATAACAAAGCAACTGCAGAAGCAATCTGCCGACGTATTGGTGTCTTCGGTGAAGATGAAGATACAACAGGTTTGAGTTTTATGCAACCGCGAAACATTCATACCTTTACTATAAGTAACACCGTCGTTTACCAGGAATGGCATATACTGGACGGGAGTTTGATAATCTTAGTGTTGCTGAGCAAGCTAAAGCTTGTTTACGAGCTCGTCTCTTTGCTCGAGTGGAACCAGCTCACAAGAGCAAGATCGTTGAATATCTACAAGCCAATGGTGACGTAACTGCTATGACCGGTGATGGTGTTAACGATGCTCCAGCATTGAAGAAAGCTGAGATTGGAATCGCGATGGGAAGTGGTACCGCGGTCGCTAAAAGTGCTTCCGACATGGTATTGGCTGATGACAACTTCACCTCCATCGTAGCAGCGGTAGAAGAAGGTCGTGCAATCTACAACAACATGAAGCAATTCATTCGTTACCTCATTTCCTCAAACATCGGAGAAGTCGTTTGGTATGTTTAGTTTAATCTATCGTACATTAATTAACTATCTATATACATAGTATAATAAATCGAAATGATTTCAGTATTTTCCTTGCCGCCGCTCTTGGAGTTCCCGAAGCTTTGATTCCCGTCCAACTTTTGTGGGTGAACCTCGTCACTGATGGACTCCCTGCTACTGCTCTTAGCTTTAACCCAGCTGATCTTGACATCATGGAGAAAGCTCCTCGATCTACCAAAGATTCTTTGATTAACGGATGGCTCATGCTCCGTTATTGTGTTGTTGGAGGTAAAGATTGTATAGTTGATATTTAATATAAAGCTGACAATTTTATTTAAATTTGTATTTGAACAGGATACGTTGGATTTGGAACTGTTGGTGCTTCTCTCTGGTGGTTTATGTATGCTCCTAACGGACCCCAACTCACATGGTGGCAAATTGTAAGTTCCGTCATACCATATAGGTTACTGGAAGGAATTTCACAACCATATCGTTCTAACCATCTTGAACTATCTACAGACTCATTTTATGTCGTGCTCAACACAACCTGAAGATTTCGAAGGAATTAGTTGTAAGATTTTTGAGGATCCTCACCCAATGACAATGGCTCTATCTGTGTTGGTCGTGATCGAGTTGTGTAATGCCCTAAATAGGTAACTTATTTACCAGTAAATGAATGAATTTCAATAATGGTGTATGTATAACATGTCGTTTGTATTCAGTGTTTCAGAGAACCAATCCTTGCTCCGTATGCCACCATGGCAAAACGTGTGGTTGATCGGTGCAATCGTTCTCTCTCTTTCTCTTCACTTTGTGATTCTTCATGTCGATCCACTCCCGGTAAATATTTGCAACAAAATCTATTATATTCCCATTTGTACGGCCCGGTAAATCATCAATAACTTTTAGATGGTTTTCCAAATCTGTCCCCTGGACTTCACTGAGTGGTTGGTGGTTTTGAAAATCTCACTTCCAGTTATTTTCGTTGACGAGGGATTAAAATGGATTGCAAGAAACTACGTTGAAGGTTTGTTACACAATGATGCAGATGCATGAGCATATTTCCATAGTTAACCCGACTCTATAACTAACCTCCTTTTAATTTCTTAGTAACACCTGATTTGAAGAAGACACAATAGATGTTGCCTCTGATTCCTGCATCAAATTCTACAGAATACCTAAACTCTAGAAAATTTATAATTCATCTCATGCCAATGTCTATGTGCGTTGTGCACAACCACATATGTTAGAACCAATTATTTATTTGTTTGTTGAACAAAACACGCCGTCACCACACAACTTAAACCATGACTTATCTTGATTTCAATAAATTATGATTTTATGTCGGTAAAACTGTGCCTTTTGGTAATTGCTTAAAGAAATAAACTCTAAAGTCCAAATATTTACCTGTTTATCATTTATACTCAGCTACAAACATTCTTCAGTGTGCGACCAGTTTAAAGAATATCAGGGATATTTTTAGTCCAACGCTTAACACGGAGGAATGTAATACTTGCAACTTCTACTAGGAAGTTGCAAGTATTACATTCCACCAGGAAGTTGCGAGTATTACATTCCTCCGTGTGATCTGTTTCAGACAAACTAATAAACTTTTAAAATGCATATTATCTTTGATATAGCCAATGTCTGTTAAAAATAACACTAAAATAATTACTTTTGTAAATACGATTACGTAGATCATAAAAATAACAACAACACAAACATGTGTATATTTGTAAAGATGATGAATTTACATAAAAAAAATTAGTCACGTAAATGTAAATGCAAAGAAATCTAAAATGTAAATAAAAAATTCTTTTGTTTATATAATAGTTCATATTAAATGCAGAGTTAGTGTGCAAATCCAAGGATATAATAAATATTTTAAGTTTGTTCTGGTGGTCGCGAATCTCTTTAAACCCAGATTGCAATCAACCTTTAGTTCTGTGGGGTAAAGCGGTACACTTTAAAGCGTAACCGGCTATTTCCCGCCCGGCTAATTCCCCCCGGCTATTTCCCCACCGGCTAATTCCCCCCAATGACTATTTCCCCCCGGCTAATTCCCCCCAATGACTATTTCCCCCCGGCTATTTCCCCCCGTGACTATTCCCCTCCGGCTATTTCCCCCCAAGACTATTTCCCCCCGGCTATCTCCCCCCCGTGACTATTCCCCTCCGGCTATTTCCCCCCCAAGACTATTTCCCCCGGCTATTTCCCCCCGTGACTATTCCCCTCCGGCTATTTCCCCCCAAGACTATTCCCCTCCGGCTATTTCCCCCCCGGCTAGTTCCCCCCGTGACCTTTCCCCCCGGCTATTTCCCCCCATGACTATTCCCCCCTGTGACCATCGTGTTAGGGGTTAGGGGTTAGGGGTTAGGGGTTAGGGGTTAGGGGTTAGGGGTTAGGGGTTAGGGGTTAGGGGTTAGGGGTTAGGGGTTAGGGGTTAGGGGTTAGGGGTTAGGGGTTAGGGGTTAGGGGTTAGGGGTTAGGGTTAGGGGTTAGGGGTTAGGGGTTAGGGGTTAGGGGTTAGGGGTTAGGGGTTAGGGGTTAGGGGTTAGGGGTTAGGGGTTAGGGGTTAGGGGTTAGGGGTTAGGGTTAGGGGTTAGGGGTTAGGGGTTAGGGGTTAGGGGTTAGCCGTGGATAATAGTCTCGGGGGAAATAGCCGGGGGAAATAGTCCCGGGGGGGGGGAATAGTCCCGGGGGGGGGGAATAGTCCCGGGGGGGAATAGCCTGGGGGATTAGTTACGGGGGGGAAATAGCCTGGGGGAATAGTTACGGGGGGAAATAGCCGGGGGGGAATAATCACGGGGGGGAATTAGCCGGGGGGAATAGTCACAGGGGGGAAATATCCGGGGGAATAGTCACGGGGGGAAAGTAGCCGGGGGGGAATAATCACGGGGGGAATTAGCCGGGGGAATAGTCACAGGGGGGAAATATCCGGGGGGGAATAGTCACGGGGGGGGGGGAAATAGCCGGGGGGAAATAGCCGGTGGGAAATAGCCGGGGGGGAAATAGCCGGTGGGAAATAGCCGGGGGGAAATAGCCGGGGGGAATGGTCACGGGGGGGGGAAATAGCCGGGGGGAATGGTCACGGGGGGATTTAGCCGGGGGGAAATAGTCAGGGGGGGGGTAGCCGGGGGGAATGGTCACGGGGGGAATTAGCCGGGGGAAATAGTCAGGGGGGGGGAGTAGCCGGGGGGAATGGTCACGGGGGGGAATTAGCCGGGGGGAAATAGTCAGGGGGGGAATAGTCACGGGGGGAAGTAGCCGGGGGGGAATAGTCACGGCGGGGAAGTAGCCGGGGGGAAATAGCCGGGGGGAAATCGCCGGTGGGAAAACGCCTGGGGGGATATAGCCTAGAACCACTTTAAAGAGGCATACCAACAAAAAATTAAAAAATTGTGTATTTATTGAATGCTCAAATGTGATTTACCATCAAAGTTTCAAAATACAAAACAGCGTTTGGAAAAAATGAGTTTCAAACCGCAAATTCGACCGCTTGATTGAAATAAAATGGCTATAGCGCAATGCATTGGATTTTCAATTTTATTTATTCCCCCCAAAAAACATTTATTATACCAAATCCAAAATAAAATTTAATTTTCTTTAGTAGTTGAAAAACTAAAAACGGTCTAAGTTCAGTGCATTTTTTTCTTATGGGAGGTCCTATGCAATAATTGTCGAAACATGCAACCGATTATTTTTACTCCAGCAATCTTTTTTTAAAGCTGTATTGTTTTAGGAAACTTTAATGGTACCTATAGGCCACCTTTGAGCATCTCTATCAATATGCAATTTTTCATTTTTTGAAGGTATGCCCCTTCAAGCACATAATATCCACATTATATAATCTTTTAATTATTTAGCAATGATGGTAAGAGGTCGTGAAGATACGTTTTTATAATTCTTTAAATGTTCTTTGTTTACCATCAAAAGGACGAAAAAATAAAATGAAAAGGCGTCCCATCTTCCTGGTTTAAGAATCCCATATCACACTTGTTTAACATATTGCAATCCATTCAACAACCCTCAGAGTTGATCAAGCCATCCTTACAGGTCGGTTTTAACAAATTTATGTGTTTTAATATATTTTTTTAATCGTCTGTTAATAAGTGACGATAGTTCTAATTTGTAGAATCACACGAAACCATTTCATTATTTATTTTTGAAAATATTGGACCATTTAAGGGCCCGTCTTACTCCTACCCTAATGAACACACGGCCTAGGATTACACAACTGCTCAGAAAAAAAGAGTCCCATTGAGGCAAACAATGCCCATTATAATGCATTGTTTGGCTATGTCTTACGGACTTACAATCCCACTTTATTATATGTGTATTTAAATTCGTTTTATTTTAAGTGTTTAATCTTCCGCTCTTTGGTAGTGTTTTGTTTGCTTCATTTAATTATTCTAATACTATATTTTATTAACAGGCCTCTGTGCGCGTTGTTGAAAAACTGTTACTTTTGTTGAATGAATGAAAACTGTTGTGTTGGGTGCGCTGATGCTGAGTCGTGTGGATGTGTGTCTGGTGGGCACCTTGTTAATTATAAGACCGCAATTCAGTGGAACTCACAATATTCAAGTTAGTTGTGGTCACGCTATTAAAATACAGTAGATGGGGGAAGATGGGACACTTTTTACCTCTATTTTCTCGTCCCATTTAGTAGTAAACAAAGAACATTTAAAGAAATATGAAACTATGTTTTTAGGACTCTCATGGACCGTTGTTAATTGTTTAAAACACGATCAGGATATTTGGATATTATGTGCTAAAGGTATCCCATCTTTCCCCACCCTACTATATGTTAAGCCGGTTTGCCCATTAACGTGTTCACGTATACGGTTCCAGTAATCTGAATGTGAATGAATTAATGAATGTAACTTACTTTATCCTTACGTGGCCGGAAAACGACAGTCGTTATCACACGGGTTTAGCACCTCGTGCCAGCTTACGAGTTATGTATGTTACTTTGTGGGTGATTCTATACTTCGAACTTTAAATGTAGTTGTTCTTATCTGGGCGATAAGATTAATATTCATTTCCGGAACGTGAAAATATACTTTTAAATGTCGGTCCAACATAATAATTATATTTTTGTGTTTGAAAATGTAATTATTAAGTAGCGTGATGGAAGACATTTAGGACATAGTATCCAAATATCCTGATCGTGTTTTAAACAATTAACAACGGTCTATGCTGGGAGTCGTATGGATACGGTTTTATAATTCTTCAAATGTTCTTTGCTTAATTCCAAACGAGACGAGACAACAGAATGAAAGTTGTCCCATCTCCCCCACCCTACTGTTAGGTATTAAACATACTTTTTCGCTCGCAGGGCGATATTTGTTCAGACGCATATTCCCCTGTACCGTTGCAGATGTTGCCCAATATACCAACTTTCTCGTGAGATAAATCATCTCAATCATTCATCCAGCTGCTGAAATATTTATTAGTGTTAGGTCTACTTATTGTAAAACGTAAAGAAAAATAACGCATGTTTAGTGGTAGACAACCTATATGTGACAAAATCAACTATATCATCACAATTTATACGCATTATTATAGTAGGTAGGAAGAAGATGGGACACCTTTTCATTCAATATTGTCGTGCCAAAACCGTATCCTCACGACTACCGCAAGCCTGTGTTTATTGTTTAAAACACGATTAAGGATATCTGGATATTATGTGCTAAAGATGTCCCAACTTCCATCACCCTATACCCTATTAGAAGCTATACTCTTTACAAACTTTTATAACAGAATAAATAACTAGTTTATGCAAAATGACAAAGGCATTTAAATAATATGAGTATTTACCCTAAACGGGTTACTTTTTGATTGTGACTTTTGTAATATTAAAAATAAAAGTTTAAAGTTCCAAAAAAACTGGAGAGGCACACACGGTACATCGGAATGACTTGGCAGTTTTCGCTTTTCTTGAACAAATATTTGACTAATCAGTTGGTCGTTAGGCAATGTACGTTCGCGACATTTTATTGTGGTGGAATCAAACACACAGAAGGGTGTAATTACAGCTTTAGTCTACTCAATGTATTACTGCAGAGAGAATTTAGTACCATTTTATAAAATAACGTTTATCTTATGAATAAGCGGTGTTTTTTTTAAAGGACAGTAACTAAAATACAATTCTTGGCAGATAAAATCAGTTAAGGTTTAAAATGGTTATTACACTTTATCATGCTAAAATCAGTCCGCCAAGCAGAGGCGTTCTGATGACCATCAGAGCACTGGGACTTAATTGTGAAATTAAAGAAATTTCCCTTTTTACTGGCGAGCAGTATGGAGACGATTACAAAAAAATCAATCCGAGGTCGAAAGTTCCAGCGCTGGTAGATGGTGATATTACTGTGTGTGAAAGGTTTGTTCCTTAAAACGTCTGTTGTAGTTTGTTGCTCTATTACAATTAAACATTGTTTTAACGTGTGACTTCTCAATTAATATTAATTCTAAACCATCTTATATTTTGTAATCTGCAGTCGCGCCATTGCTTGTTACTTGTGCAACAAATATGCGAAAGGTGACAAGGCTTCATTATATCCAAGCGATGCTAATGCGAGGGCAATTGTTGACATGCAACTTTATGCTGGTGAATGGGCGGCACAAAATTACTTGACATACCTCGTAAGTGAAGCATAATTGTGTATTGCATTTGTCGTTTTAGTGATTTAATTATTATCTCGTAACTTGGCAAGTCGATTTGTTATAACATAGAGATTTTCTATAATGGTCCTTTAATCCGCAATATTTTCCGTTGGGAGCAAATATGTAAACTAGAAAGCATATAAACCATACATAAGGATTCGATGCTCGATTTTGCGTGCATGTTGTTTAGAAATACTCTTAACAGCCAATGCTCCAACGCAGGCGGTCAACCACATATGTAATAACTAGTAAATGGGTAACTTATAGTATATAGTTCCATTTGCAAATGTTTAATATAAGTAAAAAACACAGAATCCCGCCGGAGTTTTCAGAAGAGGGGAAAAACCAAAATATGAAACAGAGCCACAAGTAAAAGATTCTCTGACGTATACAGAAAATCTTTTGAAAAAACACAAGTTTATTGCTGGCGACAATCTTACTATTGCAGGTATGACAACCTATATGTTTCAAACAAGTGTGAGATGGGTTTCTAAAACCTGAGCTTTCGAGACTAGGAGTTAATTAACATAAAACAATTATATAGTAGAATGGGGAACATGGGACGCATTTTTATTCTTTTTTTTCTATTTGGTAGTAAAAAAAAATCAAAGTGTTTTAAAGCCTTTGATAATTGTTTAAAACACGATCAATATACTTGGATATTATGTGCTTGTAGTATCCCGTATCGCCCCACATATGTCTCGAATTACCCCACAGTATATGTTGATTGCACTCTAGGTTTAAAAAACTTAAAACTACCACAACAACTTTCAAAATTAAACTATTTATTGAATCCTTGGATTTAAGCACACTAACTCTCCATTTCATATGAAGCATTATATCAACAATGATATTTTTATTTGCATTTTAGATTTCTTTGCGTTTACGGACGTTTTATTTTTGGATCTGGTGAATTTTTCCCTTGATGATTTCCCTCTCGTTAAAGCCTGGATGCAAAATATTAAAAGTTTATTATACACCAGCGAAGTTAACGACGAGGGGTTAAAACTCGGAAAAGATGGTTTTGAAGCGAAATTGAACCCACCAAAAGAAACTGGGTTTTAAAGCAAATGTATCTTATGTATGTAGCAAAGTAAATATATAAATTGTAGAAATGCTGCATACCGTTGTGTCAATTTCAAATTAATTCTCAAAATAATGTTAATTCACTCAATACACGATAAACAATTTGTTTGTGGGTTTTTATTTGTTGAATAAGTAACACTGTACATCGCCGACGAACAAAAAAAGCATACGCGGTGTACCAAAGTGTACGGGTAGCGGGTTATTAATAAAATACACACAGGAGAGCACAGTGTAAACATTGTAGCCAATAGAAGTAAATTTTACTGTAGTATGCATATGTCAATCAAATACGATTTGTCTTATGAAAAGTTTTGTAAGAAAAACCAAGATGGATACATCATATAAAATATTTTACTTTTCTGTTTTATCTTTTATATATTTTTGCCACGAATTGGGTGTTACTAGACTTAATTTTGCATTTGCCAACCCTCCTAATTTTATGTGACTTTATATAAATTCCTTTTTAATATCTTAATATATTATATTATAATTAGCCATAAGATATAAAGTATTGAATCATAAACGCATCTTTTAAAGTCAAATACCTAAACAATTAAAATGTAGGGCAAGTAAAACACCAAGTAAAAAGGATTTTTTTAAACTTATTTTGCAAATTGTGTTTAACCCAACACATTTAAGCTAGTTTCTTTACCAAATAAAGTTGTATAGTCAAGTAAAATTAGTATAGCATTGTGCTTAATGCAATCATAAACTATGCCAAATTGACCCCTGACTTGTTCTCATGTCCATATCTTAGTTGTTCTTACAAAACAAACTAATTTTTTTAATCAAACTGTACGAAATATTTTGGCCTATTTCATTACACTATGATATACTCGATTAATGATTCAAAATCGCAGACTACAAAACTTTAACGTAGTTTAACAAGCGTTCAAAATAAGAAGCTTATTATTTTGCCTTTTTAGCCATTGAAAAAATGTTATAGTCTAAATTTTAATACTTAACAACAGTATTTGCCTTTGTCACGCCATTTGTTAGATCGAAAGAACACTACCGAATATACAGTCTATCATTAAATTGGTACACGGTAAAACGAAATTTTAAAAAGGTATTCCACCACACTCGGTGTACCATCCTGCCCGATCAAAATATATTACATAATTTATAAATCACCAATTGGATTCAGAAAATTCACACGTTTGAGTTCATAATTACTCTTGGAAATGTGCGAAAGATGTCGTTTAAACTGGTCGCACACTGAACAATGTTTTATAACTGAGTATAAATGATAAACAGGTAAATATTTGGACTTTACAGTTTATTTCTTTAAGCAATTACCAAAAGGGGAAAATAGTCACAGGGGGGAAATATCCGGGGGAATAGTCACGGGGGGAAAGTAGCCGGGGGGGAATAATCACGGGGGGAATTAGCCGGGGGAATAGTCACAGGGGGGAAATATCCGGGGGGAATAGTCACGGGGGGGGGAAATAGCCGGGGGAAATAGCCGGTGGGAAATAGCCGGGGGGGAAATAGCCGGTGGGAAATAGCCGGGGGGGAAATAGCCGGGGGGGAATGGTCACGGGGGGGGAAATAGCCGGGGGGGAATGGTCACGGGGGGATTTAGCCGGGGGGAAATAGTCAGGGGGGGGGTAGCCGGGGGGGAATGGTCACGGGGGGGAATTAGCCGGGGGGAAATAGTCAGGGGGGGGAGTAGCCGGGGGGGAATGGTCACGGGGGGAATTAGCCGGGGGGAAATAGTCAGGGGGGGGAATAGTCACGGGGGGGAAGTAGCCGGGGGGGAATAGTCACGGCGGGGAAGTAGCCGGGGGGGAAATAGCCGGGGGGGAAATCGCCGGTGGGAAAACGCCTGGGGGGATATAGCCTAGAACCACTTTAAAGAGGCATACCAACAAAAAATTAAAAAATTGTGTATTTATTGAATGCTCAAATGTGATTTACCATCAAAGTTTCAAAATACAAAACAGCGTTTGGAAAAAATGAGTTTCAAACCGCAAATTCGACCGCTTGATTGAAATAAAATGGCTATAGCGCAATGCATTGGATTTTCAATTTTATTTATTCCCCCCAAAAAACATTTATTATACCAAATCCAAAATAAAATTTAATTTTCTTTAGTAGTTGAAAAACTAAAAACGGTCTAAGTTCAGTGCATTTTTTTCTTATGGGAGGTCCTATGCAATAATTGTCGAAACATGCAACCGATTATTTTTACTCCAGCAATCTTTTTTTAAAGCTGTATTGTTTTAGGAAACTTTAATGGTACCTATAGGCCACCTTTGAGCATCTCTATCAATATGCAATTTTTCATTTTTTGAAGGTATGCCCCTTCAAGCACATAATATCCACATTATATAATCTTTTAATTATTTAGCAATGATGGTAAGAGGTCGTGAAGATACGTTTTTATAATTCTTTAAATGTTCTTTGTTTACCATCAAAAGGACGAAAAAATAAAATGAAAAGGCGTCCCATCTTCCTGGTTTAAGAATCCCATATCACACTTGTTTAACATATTGCAATCCATTCAACAACCCTCAGAGTTGATCAAGCCATCCTTACAGGTCGGTTTTAACAAATTTATGTGTTTTAATATATTTTTTTAATCGTCTGTTAATAAGTGACGATAGTTCTAATTTGTAGAATCACACGAAACCATTTCATTATTTATTTTTGAAAATATTGGACCATTTAAGGGCCCGTCTTACTCCTACCCTAATGAACACACGGCCTAGGATTACACAACTGCTCAGAAAAAAAGAGTCCCATTGAGGCAAACAATGCCCATTATAATGCATTGTTTGGCTATGTCTTACGGACTTACAATCCCACTTTATTATATGTGTATTTAAATTCGTTTTATTTTAAGTGTTTAATCTTCCGCTCTTTGGTAGTGTTTTGTTTGCTTCATTTAATTATTCTAATACTATATTTTATTAACAGGCCTCTGTGCGCGTTGTTGAAAAACTGTTACTTTTGTTGAATGAATGAAAACTGTTGTGTTGGGTGCGCTGATGCTGAGTCGTGTGGATGTGTGTCTGGTGGGCACCTTGTTAATTATAAGACCGCAATTCAGTGGAACTCACAATATTCAAGTTAGTTGTGGTCACGCTATTAAAATACAGTAGATGGGGGAAGATGGGACACTTTTTACCTCTATTTTCTCGTCCCATTTAGTAGTAAACAAAGAACATTTAAAGAAATATGAAACTATGTTTTTAGGACTCTCATGGACCGTTGTTAATTGTTTAAAACACGATCAGGATATTTGGATA
Source organism: Ciona robusta (assembly GCF_009617815.1). Classification (NCBI taxonomy): domain Eukaryota; kingdom Metazoa; phylum Chordata; class Ascidiacea; order Phlebobranchia; family Cionidae; genus Ciona; species Ciona robusta. The sequence goes on along the minus strand of NC_143245.1, from coordinate 4,021,801 downwards.
TTATGTGCTAAAGGTATCCCATCTTTCCCCACCCTACTATATGTTAAGCCGGTTTGCCCATTAACGTGTTCACGTATACGGTTCCAGTAATCTGAATGTGAATGAATTAATGAATGTAACTTACTTTATCCTTACGTGGCCGGAAAACGACAGTCGTTATCACACGGGTTTAGCACCTCGTGCCAGCTTACGAGTTATGTATGTTACTTTGTGGGTGATTCTATACTTCGAACTTTAAATGTAGTTGTTCTTATCTGGGCGATAAGATTAATATTCATTTCCGGAACGTGAAAATATACTTTTAAATGTCGGTCCAACATAATAATTATATTTTTGTGTTTGAAAATGTAATTATTAAGTAGCGTGATGGAAGACATTTAGGACATAGTATCCAAATATCCTGATCGTGTTTTAAACAATTAACAACGGTCTATGCTGGGAGTCGTATGGATACGGTTTTATAATTCTTCAAATGTTCTTTGCTTAATTCCAAACGAGACGAGACAACAGAATGAAAGTTGTCCCATCTCCCCCCACCCTACTGTTAGGTATTAAACATACTTTTTCGCTCGCAGGGCGATATTTGTTCAGACGCATATTCCCCTGTACCGTTGCAGATGTTGCCCAATATACCAACTTTCTCGTGAGATAAATCATCTCAATCATTCATCCAGCTGCTGAAATATTTATTAGTGTTAGGTCTACTTATTGTAAAACGTAAAGAAAAATAACGCATGTTTAGTGGTAGACAACCTATATGTGACAAAATCAACTATATCATCACAATTTATACGCATTATTATAGTAGGTAGGAAGAAGATGGGACACCTTTTCATTCAATATTGTCGTGCCAAAACCGTATCCTCACGACTACCGCAAGCCTGTGTTTATTGTTTAAAACACGATTAAGGATATCTGGATATTATGTGCTAAAGATGTCCCAACTTCCATCACCCTATACCCTATTAGAAGCTATACTCTTTACAAACTTTTATAACAGAATAAATAACTAGTTTATGCAAAATGACAAAGGCATTTAAATAATATGAGTATTTACCCTAAACGGGTTACTTTTTGATTGTGACTTTTGTAATATTAAAAATAAAAGTTTAAAGTTCCAAAAAAACTGGAGAGGCACACACGGTACATCGGAATGACTTGGCAGTTTTCGCTTTTCTTGAACAAATATTTGACTAATCAGTTGGTCGTTAGGCAATGTACGTTCGCGACATTTTATTGTGGTGGAATCAAACACACAGAAGGGTGTAATTACAGCTTTAGTCTACTCAATGTATTACTGCAGAGAGAATTTAGTACCATTTTATAAAATAACGTTTATCTTATGAATAAGCGGTGTTTTTTTTAAAGGACAGTAACTAAAATACAATTCTTGGCAGATAAAATCAGTTAAGGTTTAAAATGGTTATTACACTTTATCATGCTAAAATCAGTCCGCCAAGCAGAGGCGTTCTGATGACCATCAGAGCACTGGGACTTAATTGTGAAATTAAAGAAATTTCCCTTTTTACTGGCGAGCAGTATGGAGACGATTACAAAAAAATCAATCCGAGGTCGAAAGTTCCAGCGCTGGTAGATGGTGATATTACTGTGTGTGAAAGGTTTGTTCCTTAAAACGTCTGTTGTAGTTTGTTGCTCTATTACAATTAAACATTGTTTTAACGTGTGACTTCTCAATTAATATTAATTCTAAACCATCTTATATTTTGTAATCTGCAGTCGCGCCATTGCTTGTTACTTGTGCAACAAATATGCGAAAGGTGACAAGGCTTCATTATATCCAAGCGATGCTAATGCGAGGGCAATTGTTGACATGCAACTTTATGCTGGTGAATGGGCGGCACAAAATTACTTGACATACCTCGTAAGTGAAGCATAATTGTGTATTGCATTTGTCGTTTTAGTGATTTAATTATTATCTCGTAACTTGGCAAGTCGATTTGTTATAACATAGAGATTTTCTATAATGGTCCTTTAATCCGCAATATTTTCCGTTGGGAGCAAATATGTAAATTAGAAAGCATACAAACCATACATAAGGATTCGATGCTCGATTTTGCGTGCATGTTGTTTAGAAATACTCTTAACAGCCAATGCTCCAACGCAGGCGGTCAACCACATATGTAATAACTAGTAAATGGGTAACTTATAGTATATAGTTCCATTTGCAAATGTTTAATATAAGTAAAAAACACAGAATCCCGCCGGAGTTTTCAGAAGAGGGGAAAAACCAAAATATGAAACAGAGCCACAAGTAAAAGATTCTCTGACGTATACAGAAAATCTTTTGAAAAAACACAAGTTTATTGCTGGCGACAATCTTACTATTGCAGGTATGACAACCTATATGTTTCAAACAAGTGTGAGATGGGTTTCTAAAACCTGAGCTTTCGAGACTAGGAGTTAATTAACATAAAACAATTATATAGTAGAATGGGGAACATGGGACGCATTTTTATTCTTTTTTTTCTATTTGGTAGTAAAAAAAAATCAAAGTGTTTTAAAGCCTTTGATAATTGTTTAAAACACGATCAATATACTTGGATATTATGTGCTTGTAGTATCCCGTATCGCCCCACATATGTCTCGAATTACCCCACAGTATATGTTGATTGCACTCTAGGTTTAAAAAACTTAAAACTACCACAACAACTTTCAAAATTAAACTATTTATTGAATCCTTGGATTTAAGCACACTAACTCTCCATTTCATATGAAGCATTATATCAACAATGATATTTTTATTTGCATTTTAGATTTCTTTGCGTTTACGGACGTTTTATTTTTGGATCTGGTGAATTTTTCCCTTGATGATTTCCCTCTCGTTAAAGCCTGGATGCAAAATATTAAAAGTTTATTATACACCAGCGAAGTTAACGACGAGGGGTTAAAACTCGGAAAAGATGGTTTTGAAGCGAAATTGAACCCACCAAAAGAAACTGGGTTTTAAAGCAAATGTATCTTATGTATGTAGCAAAGTAAATATATAAATTGTAGAAATGCTGCATACCGTTGTGTCAATTTCAAATTAATTCTCAAAATAATGTTAATTCACTCAATACACGATAAACAATTTGTTTGTGGGTTTTTATTTGTTGAATAAGTAACACTGTACATCGCCGACGAACAAAAAAAGCATACGCGGTGTACCAAAGTGTACGGGTAGCGGGTTATTAATAAAATACACACAGGAGACACAGTGTAAACATTGTAGCCAATAGAAGTAAATTTTACTGTAGTATGCATATGTCAATCAAATACGATTTGTCTTATGAAAAGTTTTGTAAGAAAAACCAAGATGGATACATCATATAAAATATTTTACTTTTCTGTTTTATCTTTTATATATTTTTGCCACGAATTGGGTGTTACTAGACTTAATTTTGCATTTGCCAACCCTCCTAATTTTATGTGACTTTATATAAATTCCTTTTTAATATAATATATTATATTATAATTAGCCATAAGATATAAAGTATTGAATCATAAACGCATCTTTTAAAGTCAAATACCTAAACAATTAAAATGTAGGGCAAGTAAAACACCAAGTAAAAAGGATTTTTTTAAACTTATTTTGCAAATTGTGTTTAACCCAACACATTTAAGCTAGTTTCTTTACCAAATAAAGTTGTATAGTCAAGTAAAATTAGTATAGCATTGTGCTTAATGCAATCATAAACTATGCCAAATTGACCCCTGACTTGTTCTCATGTCCATATCTTAGTTGTTCTTACAAAACAAACTAATTTTTTTAATCAAACTGTACGAAATATTTTGGCCTATTTCATTACACTATGATATACTCGATTAATGATTCAAAATCGCAGACTACAAAACTTTAACGTAGTTTAACAAGCGTTCAAAATAAGAAGCTTATTATTTTGCCTTTTTAGCCATTGAAAAAATGTTATAGTCTAAATTTTAATACTTAACAACAGTATTTGCCTTTGTCACGCCATTTGTTAGATCGAAAGAACACTACCGAATATACAGTCTATCATTAAATTGGTACACGGTAAAACGAAATTTTAAAAAGGTATTCCACCACACTCGGTGTACCATCCTGCCCGATCAAAATATATTACATAATTTATAAATCACCAATTGGATTCAGAAAATTCACACGTTTGAGTTCATAATTACTCTTGGAAATGTGCGAAAGATGTCGTTTAAACTGGTCGCACACTGAACAATGTTTTATAACTGAGTATAAATGATAAACAGGTAAATATTTGGACTTTACAGTTTATTTCTTCAAGCAATTACCAAAAGGCACAGTTTTACCGACATAACATAAATATTTATCTAAATCAAGATAAGTCAAGTTGTGTGGTGACGCGTGTTTTGTTCAACAAACAAATAAATAATTGATTCTAACATATGTGGTTGTGCACAACGCACATAGACATTGGCATGAGATGAATTATAAATTTTCTAGAGTTTGGGTATTCTGTAGAAACCAATGCAGGAATCAGAGGCAACATCTATTGTGTCTTCTTCAAATCAGGTGTTACTAAGAAATTAAAAGGCAAGGTTCGTCAGAGTCGGGTTAACTATAAAAAGATGCATCATTAAATAACAAACCTTCAACGTAGTTTCTTGCAATCCATTTTAATCCCTCGTCAACGAAAATAACTGGAAGTGAGATTTTCAAAACCACCAACCACTCAGTGAAGTCCAGGGGACAGATTTGGAAAACCATCTAAAAGTTATTGATGGTTTACCGGGCCGTACAAATGGGAATAGAATCGATTTTGTTGCAAATATTTACCGGGAGTGGATCGACATGAAGAATCACAAAGTGAAGAGAAAGAGAGAGAACGATGGCACCGATCAACCACACGTTTTGCCATGGTGGCATACGGAGCAAGGATTGGTTCTCTGAAACACTGAATACAAACGACATATTATACATTCACCATTATTGAAATTCATGCATTTGCTGGTAAATAAGTTACCTATTCAGGGCATTACACAACTCGATCACGACCAACACAGATAGAGCCATTGTCATTGGGTGAGGATCCTCGAAAATCTTACAACTAATTCCTTCGAAATCTTCAGGTTGTGTTGAGCACGACATAAAATGAGTCTGTAGATAGTTCAAGATGGTTAGAACGATATGGTTGTGAATTTCCTTCCAGTAACCTATATGGTATGACGAAACTTACAATTTGCCACCATGTGAGTTGGGGTCCGTTAGGAGCATACATAAACCACCAGAGAGATGCACCAACAGTTCCAAATCCAACGTATCCTGTTCAAATACAAATTGAAATAAAATTGTCAGCTTTATATTAAATATCAACTATACAATCCTTACCTCCAACAACACAATAACGGAGCATGAGCCATCCGTTAATCAAAGAATCTTTGGTAGATCGAGGAGCTTTCTCCATGATGTCAAGATCAGCTGGGTTGAAGCTAAGAGCAGTAGCAGGGAGTCCGTCAGTGACGAGGTTCACCCACAAAAGTTGGACAGGAATCAGAGCTTCGGGAACTCCAAGAGCGGCGGCGAGGAAAATACTAAAATCATTTCGGTTTATTATACTATGTATAGATAGTTAATTGAATGAATGAATGAATGTAACTTACTTTATCCTCGCGTGGCCGGAAAACGACAGTCGTTATCACACGGGTTTAACACCTCGTGCCAGCTTACGAGTTACCATGTATGTTACTTTGTGGGTAATTATTTTTTTTGGATTTTTTCTCTTTTTTATGTATTTCTGATAATTTAGACAACCCATTAGTAACCACTGGGTTGGAGCAATTGCCGTTAAGTGTCTTGCCCAAGGACACATACGCCCACAATGGTAGCAGCATCGAGCCTTGAACCCATTACCTCTGGGTTACAAGCAAGCGCGCTAACCACTACACCACGGCGCCGGAATTAATGTATGATAGATTAAACTAAACATACCAAACGACCTCTCCGATGTTTGAGGAAATGAGGTAACGAATGAATTGCTTCATGTTGTTGTAGATTGCACGACCTTCTTCTACCGCTGCTACGATGGAGGTGAAGTTGTCATCAGCCAATACCATGTCGGAAGCACTTTTAGCGACCGCGGTACCACTTCCCATCGCGATTCCAATCTCAGCTTTCTTCAATGCTGGAGCATCGTTAACACCATCACCGGTCATAGCGGTTACGTCACCATTGGCTTGTAGATATTCAACGATCTTGCTCTTGTGAGCTGGTTCCACTCGAGCAAAGAGACGAGCTCGTAAACAAGCTTTAGCTTGCTCAGCAACACTAAGATTATCAAACTCCCGCCCAGTATATGCCATTCCTGGTAAACGACGGCGTTACTTATAGTAAAGGTATGAATGTTTCGCGGTTGCATATAAACTCAAACCTGTTGTATCTTCATCTTCACCGAAGACACCAATACGTCGGCAGATTGCTTCTGCAGTTGCTTTGTTATCACCGGTGATGACAATGACACGAATTCCAGCGTTTCTACAATCCTGAACTGCTTGAAATACTTCAAGACGAGGTGGGTCAAGCATTCCAACGATTCCAACAAAGGTGATGCCAGTCTGTTAACATATTTGTTATAGATTTACTTTTGAATATTAGAGAAAACCACATATATGTTATTAAACTTCACCTCATACTCGACGAATTTAGTCGAATCTCCAAGATTCATCTGACTTGGGCTTGGTGGAGTGTCAATAGTTCCCAAGGCCAAGCATCTTAGCGTATCACGTCCAGTTCCGTAATCTTTTACCAAGCTTTGGATCTTCTGTTTGATTTCCGAAGTCATTGGAACTCGTTGTGTTCCTACTCGAACGTGTGTGCATCGGTCCAGTACTCCTATAACATTGGTAAAATATTAGCTGTTGCAAAATACAATTGCTTACTGATATTTACCTTCTGGTGCTCCTTTGACAAACATTTTGGGTCCAATAGAAGATGGAGCTGTTGGTCGGCAGTAAGAGCTCATTGATTTTCGGTCTCGCGAGAACTCAAGAGTAAACTCTTTCTTCATCATGCTTTTGATAACCTGAATGGAGATAAATTTAACATATCTAGAACCTGTTAACGTATAGCAGAGTGGGGGGAGTCACTTTTAGCACATAACATCCAAATATCCTGGTCATGTTTTACACAAATAACAACCGTCTATGGAAGTCGTGAGGTATAGTTGTATAATTCTTTAAATGATCTTTATTTACTATTAAATGGGACAAGAAAACAGAGACATAAATTGTCCCATCTCCTCCCACCCTACTATATCATCCTACTACAAACTTACCGCGTTGCAAGGAACCGATCTTTCAGATTTATTTAACGAAGTGAGATCAGTGTTGAAGACGTTCATCTTTTCGCAAAGTACTGTGAGAGCGGTTTCGGTTGCTTCTCCAACTTTTTCATAAACTCCCTTAGACTGTAATACAAATCCAAAGTTAAAACTAATGGAACTTACTAAAGTCTGTTCAACAACTAACCTCATTATAATCTAGCGATGAATCATTGCAGAGAGCACATATGGTGGATAATTCAGTGAGAGCATCATAATCGCTGCATCGAATCTTCTTTCCATCCTTTGTCACCTCTCCGGTTGGTTCATAGGTGGAGCCAGAGATTTTGAACTGATGGAAATCTGCTCCGTCAGCCATCACTTTGTCGACGACGAACATCTAATTAAAAATACGAAATGTCATTTTATATAACTTGTGTGATATTTGTAACCATAACTATTATTTACCCTGCATACAGACATCTGGTTGGTAGTAAGAGTTCCAGTTTTATCAGAGCAGATTACCGAGGTACAACCAAGAGTTTCAACGGATGGAAGACTGCGGACGATTGAGTTTTTCTTTGCCATACGACTAGTTCCAAGAGCCAAGCAAGTAGTGATGACTGCTGGTAATCCTTCGGGAATGGCTGCTACAGCAAGGGCTACAGCGATCTGTACAAATTAGGTTGTTAAACATTATTGAGGTTAATGTATAGAAAATATTATCTCCCGCTTACCTTGAAGTAGTAAATAGCTCCTTTCAACCACGATCCTCCGTGCACTGGGTCGTTAAAATGTCCGATGTTTATTGCCCAAACCGCAATACAAATCACAGTAATAATCTACGTGATGGAAAATGTGTTTAGAGGAAATATAAGCAGCATATATTTATAATCGACAAGAAATATCTACCTTTGATAATTGTTCACCGAACTCATCAAGTTTTTGTTGCAGAGGTGTCTTTTCTGCTTCAGTCTCTGCCATCTGATCTCGGATTTTTCCGATTTCTGTGTTGCTTCCTGTTCCAATCACAATGCCGGTAGCTTTTCCTGATGCGATGTTCGTTCCCTGTTAATTAAATTTTTCATTAAAACAGCTGAAAGAGCTTTATATATAATCTTTGGTTATTATTGCACGTACCGAAAACAACAGATTTTTCTTGTCTTGGTTCACAGCTCTTGGATCTGGGACAGCTTCTGTGTGTTTGATCACACTAACACTTTCACCTAATTTTTCAAAATGATGGTTAGCAAAATTTCCTGTTTTTTGAATTCTTAACAGCTGGTGAAACCGACCTGTAAGGATGGCTTGGTCAACTCTGAGGGTTGTTGAATGGATTGCAATCAGACGAATATCAGCTGGAACTTTATCTCCGACTGAAAATCAACTTTAGTTACTGATTCTGTTCGCGTTTATTGTTTTAAACAAACTTGTATTACCTGATATTTCAACAATGTCACCAGGGACTATATTTCGAGCAAGAACTCGTTGAACAGCAGCTCGGCCTTGTCGAACAACCTTTCCCATCTCGGGTTCATATTCTTTCAAAGCTTCGATTGCGCTCTCGGCGTTTCTTTCCTAAACGTATATTTTATTATTAGTCTATGAAGGAGACTAAACGGTGGTTGATTTGGTTACTTGCCTGCCATATCCCAATAATAGAATTTGCAATAAGAATAAGTAAGATTACAAACGGTTCAACGAATGCTGTTATGGTTTCTTCTCCTTCTTCAAACAAAGCCAACACCTGGCGAAATATTTTGGTTGAGTTTTCTTAAAACTTTGCTGTTTTATTTTTTTGAGCAAAAACTTACAAATGAGATAATTGCAGCAAGAAGAAGAATTCTAACAAGAAGATCTTCGAATTGTTCGACAACCATTTGCCACAAAGATTTACCTGTGTAACAACCACCATCAAAATATAAATAAAGTTATGTCTATATTTTTTTTTAAAACTGTTAAATTGCCTTACCTTCTTCAGCTGGTAGTTCTGAAAAAATAAAATAAAACCGGTTAGTACATAATTAAAAATAACTAAAGTTAAGTATAATTTACTATAATTTATAATACATAACCTGTTATATATACGACTGTACAAGTTCTTACCATTCGGTCCATATTTCGCACGATTTCGTTTTACTTGCTTCTCACTTAATCCATTCGTCAGGGAAACATCGAAGTAACTTAAGACTTCTGCCGATGTTTTACAATAAGCGTCCTCCATGATGTAAATGACTAATTTCAAGTACAACTGACACAACTCGATCTATTGAATAAAACCTAATGCCTAAGGGAGCATTTATTACAAAATTGTTATTAATCAGTAATGTAATTTTATAGTGTGGGGGAAGATAGGGCACCTTTTCATTCTATTTTTTGTCCCAATTTAGCAAACAAAGAACATTCAAACAATTATGAAACCGGAAAGTTTCCACGACTTCCATAGACCGTTGTTAATTGTTTATGATTTTATACTCTATTTGCTAATGGTGGTAAACCAACGCATCAGTAATATAGTACTGTGGGGTAAGATGGGACACCTTACCCACATAATATTTAAATATCCTGATCGTGTTTGAAACCAGTAACAACGGTCTATGAGAGTCGTGAGAATACGCAGTTTTATAATTCTTTAAAAGTTCTTTGTTTACTACCAAATGAGACTAGAAAATACAGTGAAAGGTATCCCATCTTCCCCCACCCTATTACAGATCTGCTGTCTGTCTACAGTTCTTTTCCGCAAAAAGTAAATAAAGCTGATGAGTTCCTCATGTTAACGCAATACTGCTTTGAGTGAAGTCAAAGCTATTGCTTGTGTTATATATGCCGACTCGCGCCTTTTGCCCATCATATGTCAGACTTTAATACGTAGGTGACAACTGCTGCAGGAGTTGCTGCTAATTGAGACCTCATGCTGAACTCCTGATTATAGGTGCAAATTCTAAATCTACAGAATCTAAGCTATATTCACACGTGAGTTAACAGACTAGTTTATTTATTCTGTCGGCTATGTTTCCTCGCTGTCTAAATTTGTTTAATGACAAACATTAAGTATCGTGACGTTTTATGTATTATGGTCAAATGTCATGATGCTAACGTATAGTGCCGTGGTGTAAGACAGGACACCTTTAGCGCATAATAGCCAAATATCGTGATCGTGTTTTAAACAATTATTTCCATAGTCACACAATGATGTATGCGACGATCATAAACTGAAAGTTCTTTGTGTAGCTCTTATTAGTTATTTTCCATTTACTTTACTATATAGTAAATGTCCCTTATGAAAATCCAATGATATATTTTTCGCTGAATTTTAAGCAGATGAGTTTATATAACTTCGTTTAACGGGAGATAAGTTCGCGGCTGTGTAACTTAGCACCGTTTTAAAACTCATTTAGCAGTTTATTTTCAATATATATATATAAATATACACAATCTCGTCCGCACGATTTAACGCACAACTTGTAAACTAAAATAAATACTTATATTGAGACCAGGCAAATATTTCATTAAAAAATTAAATGTTGAAAAAACGTTTACAAAACAACAAAACAACATCATCAAAGTAACACTTTGGCTGTTTTCGAATAAAAACATATTGTTTTATTTCCGAGATATTGCTTCAGACAAAATGTAAGGTTTACGAAGCAAAATATTACTTTAATTGAGTTTTAGATACTATGGAAAACAAAGATTGGACATTACAAGAATATATTTGTGTTTTTTCTGCGTTAAATAAAAAATGTTTTTTTTTTATGAAAACTTAAATAATATATAGTAGGGTGGCTGAAGATGGGACACCTTGACAAACAAAACAATTGTAAAATTTGTTTTACGATTTTTTTTAAATTTCCTTTTTACGGACCCTATTTAGTGATAATCAGAAAAAAAACTGTTACAGAATTATTGGACAGTATCATCACGATTTAATATAGCGCGCGTCAAAGCCGATTATTACTGTTGTTAAATATAACAAAATATGTTAAACAGAAACAGTATTTTTTGAACAGGTAAAAAATTGCAAAAAAAAAAAAAATATCGTTTTAAAGTTATAAATATATTATATAAACTTTAAAATATACATGGCAAAAAAATAAGGGTGTCCGTTTCAATATCGCACGAGCGACTTCAATGCGCACACTTGTGTATTATCCCATTACTGTCCACAATTTTAATCGCTCCGAGCTACGGAGCATGATACCGCTGACCCCACCCAAAATATTTTTTTGTGTTCTTTCTTTGTCATCAGTTTAAAGCGTCATGTGTTTCTTACTTCGCTTTTAGTTCGCCTTTTATTTTGCCCCGCATTTGCATTTTATCTTTTTATATATCTTGTAGGCCACAGGTTTTAACAAATTATTCGGATACATGGGACCCACTTATAAATTTATCATGGTCGAAAAGGAGTTATTGTTGCTCGACGCTTAAAGTAACGTCACATTACCCAATTACAATACTCCGTTAAACAATGTCAACACTGCGGATACGACTTATCTCATGGGAGACTATATTCTCATGAAAACAAACCCTCGTTGAACGAGATTGATGATGTACCGTTGAGTCGCTGACACGCCCAAATCGTTTCTAGCATTTATCGCATGACGTCACACTGCTATCACGTGATTTCGTCTGGTATATAATTCGCCTTTTTCCTGACACAATAACGAGAACTACCCAACTAACGCCACTATATCTGTACTGAGACCTCAAGGACTGAATCAAACTATTAGAATTTAAGTGGGGACGCATTAAATGCACTACTCTTATACCGTATTATCGTTAATCGTAATTGAAACATTATTTTTAAATAAACACCATATGAATAATATTAACTTCTAACATTACCTAATTACTGCGTGACTACGGTTTATCCAAATTCACGAAAACAAGTGATTTAAAGTTAATTAATGTAAACAAAGCGTATTTACACATATTCTTTACCAATCACTCAATCCTCATATAATAATAATAATAAGTCTTTACAATACATGTAAAAAAATCATTCTACCTACTGCTCCACAGTCACCAATGGCAACTGAAAACCGTTTTGTTGGCTACTTCAGGTTTGTTTTTAATCGAGCGTAGTCGACCGTTGTAGTAAAAGGGTTAATTAAAAATATGCTAATTAGCTTTTAGTTTTAAACGTGCTCATTCATTAGATCTGTGATCTCTTGTTTAATAATATATTAAACTATTTTTTAGAATCCTAATAGTTCTACCTCTGTAATCTCCTGGATTAGTGTTTATTTTCACTCCAGAAATAAGTTCATCCAGAACATTAAAATAGATGTGTGGGCACTTTTTTGTTTGTTTTATTATTTTTAAGTATAGGACATGCTGCAAAAACAAAAGAAATTCATCAGATGAATACTTTATTCAGCGACCCATGTCGTGACTGTTGACTAAGACGTTCAACGATTTTTAGGCATATCTGGAAATTTTAATATTGTCTTTTTGATAATATAACCACCTATATATTCTAACGTATCATTTTCAACGCCTAAATTTGACCATAGGATGGTGCTGGCACTGGCTCATTTCTTTTTTATTGCACCTTAAATAATTACAAAGAGATTTTCTGCTGCCTTTGATTTTGTATATTCGTTGGTATTCATACACATATGTTTATGTCTCTATGATGTATTGCAACGTAAAGTTACCTATGCTTAATAATGATTTAAGCATTTTTAGTTTTTGTCTCATAATTTTTCCACTAGATGATTTCGGTAAGCACTTCAGGAATTCAACTCCTCCGTGTAGTTGTTTGTAGTCAGGGAATCGACCTACCAAAACAGTGACATGATGTTGTTATAATATTCTAGTTGCTACATCCTCGCAATGCACGGGTGTATAGGTAGAGATTGAGGTGTAAACGATACATTATTAGACGCATTTCTCCATTTGCAGCAATCAGTAGGTCATTGCTGAATAATTAAATGTAATTTACCCTCGAGTGTAAATTACTTATTTACATCTTGTGCCCGCTAATGAGTTACTAGTCTACGTATAACATTGTAGGTGATTATTTTTTTCACTTCAACACATTGGGTTGGAGCAATTGCTGTTAATGTATTGCCAAAGAACACATATACCCACAGTGGCATCGAGTTTCGAACCACTCACTTCTGTGCTGAAAGTATGTGGTAACCATTATACGACGTAATAGTCACCGGACTTTTTTGTAGCCTACACTTGTACCGTGACTGCAGCCCTTGCTTAACTAAACGCCTCTTATAATATCCACCTTTCATATACTTGTGCACGTCATCTTCATTTAAGTTACTCCCAATGTGAACCACTATGAACGCTTTTGGGACTTCCCCCTGGTACCCCACTACACCGGGGACCCCTATAACAGCAACGTCAGCGATTTGTGAGTGTTTATGAAGCTCAAACTCAAGCTCTGCAGGGATAACCTGTAAAAAATATTTTACTTAACATAACCTATATACCTCAATTCAACATGAATGAATAAATGAATGTAACTTACTTTATGTAACTTTTTATTTTGTATTTAACTTGTTGTAATGTATACAGATAATTTAGACAACTCATAGGTACTGGATTGGAGCAATTTGTGTTTAATGTCTTGCTCAAGGAAACACACGACCATACTGGTAACAATGCCGAGCCTCGTACCAACACCGTTGTGCTATCAGCGGAAACAGGCGCGCTAAATATATATTCCATACCACAATTCCATTGTATTTAATGAGATGCTTAATGCGCCCTCTGACGTAAACATTGCCTTCGTTGTCATAACAACCATAGTCTCCTGTCTTTAACCATTTGTCGTCATCGAACAAAGCTTTGTTCGCTTCTTTGTTTCCAAGATATCCCTTTAAAATTACCTAAAATATATGCAAGATTTATGTATATGTTGTTGCTACCAGACGTAAAATAAGTCTTTTAGAAATTTTTTGATTTTCAAGATCACGAAGCAATAAATGTGAATGTATGAATCAAAGTAACTTATACTTTATCTCCGCGTGGCCGGAAAACGACAGTCGTTATGAAACGAATGTTCATACAACTCGCTCCAGCTTACGAGTTATCAAGTATGTTACTATGTAGGTAAATCTTTTTGGTGGGCTGTGTGGCTGATAACTTTGACAACCCAGTAGTGACCACTGGGTTGGAGCGAGTGTCTTGCTCAAGTATACATTTGTCCACAATGGTAGCAACGACGGGCCTTGAACCATTAGTTTTGGGTTCGAGGAAGGCACGCTAACCAACTGTGCTATGGCCCAGGATGATAAACTGAATAACATAGCCCTATAACCTTGACATCATCCATGTATTTACCTGAGGTCCTTTGAAACATAATTCTCCATACTGTCCTGGCCCCAAATTGTTTCCTGTTTCACAATCTACCACCTAAAAAAAAACATTTAATATTCCTTCTTATACATCATCGCTACGTCACCACATGGCATCACCTTTAACTTAGTATTGGGAGCAACCAACCCTTGTGAATTCTCCGGCGTTTTGAAAGGTACCGATAACGTTAGGGAAATAGCTTCTGTCATTCCATAATCTGCCATGAATAAATTGATAACAAACAAGAGATCAAAGATCTAATTCGTTAGCACGGTATAAAATAATTAGCATAGTATTAATTAACTCTCATGAAATTTAAGACGTTTAGGAATTAAAGGTTTGATAAAGAATGTGTGTAAATGCGCTTTGTACAAATCCTGTACCATGTATTGACTTGAAAACGTTTTTTTTTTGTGAATTTGGATAAACAGTAATGACGCAGTAATTAAAGGTAATGTTAGAAGTTTATATTATTCATACTGTGGCGGCTGCATAATGATTTATCGCGAGCGGTAAACTAAAAGAGCCAAAAACAAGAGACATAGATTTTATAAGGAAGACATTCCTCCAGGCGTTTTGCCACCGGCGACCCCCCGGCTACTTCCACGCTGTGACTATTCCCCTCGGCTATTCCCACCCTTCCGTGACCATTCCCCCTCCTGACTATTTCCCCCCGGCTAATTTCCCACCGTGACTATTCCTCCCGGCTATTCCCCCCCCAGTGACTATTTTCCCCCGGCTAATTCCCCACAGTGACCAATTTTCCACGGCCATTTCACCCCGGCTAATTCCCCCCTTGACTAACCCCTCACGCCGGGGGAAAATAGCCGGGGGGAAATACCTGGGAGGTATAATCACGGGGAAACTAGCCAGGGAGAAATAGTCTTGGGGGAAAATGGCCGGGGTGGGAATAATCATCGGGGGAAATAGCCAGTGGGAAATGGTAACGGGGGATATAGCCGAAGGGGAATAGTCCTTTTGGGGGGGAAATAGCCGGAGAGGTATAGTCACGGGGGGGGGGAAATAGCCGGGGGGAAATAGTCATTGGGGGGAATTAGCCGGGAGGGAATAGTCATTGGGGGGAAGTTAGCCGGGCGGGAAATAGCCGGTTACGAGGTAAAAGGCACTTGTCTACGCTTCGGCGCACACACGCTAAAAATTATAAATATATTTTATGATTTGATTTCAATTAAGAGATTAAAGAATAAGTGCTAGAATTAAGAAATTGAGATAAGTGCGGAAAAAACTGTTCGACGAAAAGGGGTCTAATGGCGATTACCGTGCTAAAAAATTGTTTATTCCACACGACGGGGCAACGACAGTCGTTATAGTACTAGTGAATATACATCATTGTTTTGTAACAATTAAGTACTCTTACCATCGATGACAGCTGAAAGATTAAGTTTTTTTTTCAAAATCGATTTTAATGCTTCTGCAAATGGAGCACCGCCTACTAAGATGTAATCCAATGTTCTGATGTCATAATCCTTTGCTACGTCTTGGTTGATGACGTCAACCAGTATTGGGGGTAACCCGATAATTCCTGTTATCTGAGAACACAGAACTTGAAATAAACGTGAAACCTTTAAAATGAGAAAGGTTAGTAGCCTATTGAGTGAAACAAACAAACAAAACCGCCAAAAAAATCAATACAAGAGAGCAAAGCTACAGTGACTATGCACATATCGTTATAAAAAGTGTCGTTTTCGTGAATTTGAACAAACCTTAATTACGCGGCAATCATGCAATGTTACAAGTTAATAAGAATCATATGATGTTAAACTAAAAACAATGTCCTAGTTATGATTCATTATAACACAGAATGTCTAACACAAGAAATCATAGATCTAATGTATGAGCACGTTTTAAACTAATTAGTATAGTATTAACTAGCACTTTTAATTACTACAACGCATTTTACGGGTTTTACAAACCGACTTCCAGCCCCTACATTTTTATAAAATCGACGCCACTGCAATTATATGTTAAATAAACCTATAAGGGGCAATTTTGAATCCTTATTAAAACCAAATCAGTGGAATACAATGGATTTGTAATGAAAAACACAACTTCGACAAACAATACATAAAAGTTTGTGTATATTAGCTTATTACACACTTATTACTTAACTGCACACATATAGGCTATTAGTATTTTGGATACTATAACAAATAAAGAGCATTTATATAAGTTGGCAAAGGTGTCAATCCAGCAATACTGAGGTGACAAGTAATTCTCTATTTTCAAGCTGGGTTCACAAAGCTACATTATATGTTTATCCAGGTGACCTGGTTCAGCTCACAGATGTAAACAATTATTTGCATCAAATAGTTCACTATGAAACTCATTTGTATGTAACAAAAAGTAAAACATGCTGTTATTGTATGATTACAATGTATTGAATAAATTAACAGGTTCAACCCCTTTATTGCAAGGTCACACCCAAGAACTCTACTATTGCACTGTTAGCATTAACTAAATTTGTTTGTATGAAAGCAAGTGTACCAACTTACGGTGACAATTTAACGTCCAAACTATGATGTAAATGATTTACTAATCAGACTAAACGAAAACATAAACAGTGCAATACTTGATCGCAAAATTGTCAGCGAAGCAAAAATGAAAATCCTGATTTCTATGGCATTTGGAGTTTGTAGGGGAAGTCCCGATTGAGTCGGCCAGACTGTAGAGGTGTCCGGAGTCAGAAATTTTAGAAATTTTTGGACTTTCTCCAATCCGACTTTAAAAAAAATCAAATCCGACTCCGCTCCTGCTCCGAATTTTTTTTTGAAAATTTAGCAAAATTTACTGCGTATTTATGCGTATGTATAAAATTCTTTTAAGAGGCGTATTTAAACCCGACCCCACCTCCGCTCCGGTTCGGCCAAAAGTAGCCGAAGCAGTCCGACTCCACCTCTAGTAGCCGGAGTCCGGCTCCACCTTTACCAGACGGCCACTAAAAAGGCTAATTAATTGCTAATTATTCGGGGTTTTAAATCTGAAAATTTAGTCTAAAATTTATAAATTTATTTTATGATTTGATTTTAATCAAGAGATTAAAGAATAATGCTAAAATTAAGAATTGAGATTAATGCGGAAAAAAGTTGCAAAAAACAACAACAAGAACAACTGTTCGACGAAAACGGATGTATATGACCACTACCTTGCTCAATAAGTGCTTTTATAATATGCGCCCCTGCTTAAGTAATAGGTTGATACAGTTACGTCAATCGATGTGCGAATTCACTATCTCACTCACACTACAATTCTAGGTAATCTAAAATAAGTTACCTTGTACTTTTCAACAGCAGCTAGCATTGATTGAGCTGTCGGGCTGTGTGTGAATACCAAAGCACAACCTTGTAAAAGGAATTCAGCAGTGAGGTATAACACTCCGATATTGTACATTGATGTCATGGAGTAAATGATGTGTGACCGTGCGGTTTTGTAAGTTGCT
This sequence comes from Ciona robusta, assembly GCF_009617815.1. NCBI lineage: Eukaryota > Metazoa > Chordata > Ascidiacea > Phlebobranchia > Cionidae > Ciona > Ciona robusta. The sequence continues at coordinate 4,003,756 of NC_143245.1, read as the reverse complement.
CTGTAGTACACAAGATAGCACGGCTTCAATACAAAATAATTTATACGGCCATTATATGCCCATTAAAACTTGTAACGGTCTACGCAACACATATTGTTTGCAAGAAATCTTATTCGCGTTATTCAGAAGTAACTTCAAAGCTTAACACAATTTTAAAGTAATCAGAATATTTAAAACAAATTGATGTCCTTCGTGAAATTAATATTATTTTCCTTTAACTGGCCACTAAAATGCTCAACATTCCACCGTACATGAAAATATAGCAAATATATATGTGTATATAATATGTACCGCAACATTGCCAAACCATCTTCAACAGAATAACTATTGATTTGAATAATCTTTGGTGGACCAGTAGTTCCACTAGAACAAACCAACATGATTATTGCATCGTCTTCGCCGGTACATATTCTCGAACCTTCTGCATGAATAGTTCAGCATCGTGACGTCACAAACATAAAGTAACTTACCGTCAAGTAAACCATTGTCAAGTATTTGTTTATACGTCTTGTGCTTGCTTGATTCCCCTATGACGTATATCTGCGCCAATCAAAATAAACGATCTGTATTTTCATCGTAAATACTCACAAACTTACATATGTGGTAAAGTATACGCGAAGTTTATAAGAATATCACGTGTAACAACCACTGCTGTTGCCCCTTTCACTTACTTTGTTATCAGTTATTTCCCCTCTGACGTCATTCAGTATTTCGAAGCACCATGTATCGACAATGAATAAATCTGGTTTTTGTATTCTGAACAGTCGTTGTAGTTCTTCTGCGAGGCATAAGAAGCTGATTATCGAAAGTTTATGTTGCTTATATTAATGCATGCTGTATTGATCGGTTTTTAAAAATATGTTATCTTAGCATTATTTGGGTAGATTAAGACTTATGTTTTAGATCTTAGTATTTTTTTCATTTTTTTAAGTGTCTTTCACCTGCCGAAGACAAATAATTACAAGGGAACACTACCGCCCCACAATACATAGCAGCTAGTATAAGGATTCTCTGCTCTGGTTTGTTCTTCCCCATTACTACAACCACGTCACCAGGACAAACGCCATCTTTGTGAAACGAGTCGCTACATTTTAAAACCGATTCACGAATCGTAAGAAATGAGTAAACTTTCCCATCTTGGTCGTCGTCGATCTAAAGTAAACGAAGTAAGTAACCAGGAATAATCATAAATAGTTCGTGTATAACGCGTTTGATCAACAACACACAAAACATGATTATGAAAGAATAAAATAAATAATTGAATGTAACTTGCATTGTCCTCACTTGACTGAAAACGACAGTCGTGATAACACGGGTGTTTTGTTTTATACACCTCGTACCAGCGTTTATTCATTTATAAATTACATTCATTCATTCATGTCTTTCTAAATAAATAAGTTACATTCATTTAATAATGTGCTCTGGTCAAACACAGTAATGACAAACATAAAACCACCTACCCAAGCTGTTGAACTTCCATAGTCTTCAATTGTTTCCAAAATATATTTTACAAAGTTTCGTTTTGGTATTTCAATATCTTGGTATAAACTTTTTAACTCCATTGTTTTGCCTGTGGTCAAATTCCTATAACCTCGTGTTACTTCAATGTAAAATAAAATACAAGTAACCGTCTTAGACACAGGCGTATTCTACCTCTTTACTTTAGTTATACACATAGCTGTTTCCTGTTTGATCGTGGGAGAACAGATAGTGCCGAAGTTGTGTTCGAAATTTAGTTGCTTGTATCCCCAGACATCGGCAGTATTATAGCGAGAACCCGCCCTTATACACAAAGCAACTCTGCCATCACAATACGCTATATAGTAGGGTGGGGGAAGATGGGACACTTTGTCGGACGAGCCTTTTTTTAATTTTCTTTTTACGGACCCCCACTTAATGATAATCAGAAAAATAAGGTTACAAAATTTTTAGACAGTATTATCACGACTTCATAAACCCCGTCAAAGCTGATTACCGTTTAAATATTAAAAAAATATGTAAAATAGAAACAGTATACTTTGAACAGGCAAAAAATGCGAAATAGTAAGGTGCTATTTTTTAATGCTCGCTTAATGATAGTAAAGCCAATGAATTTTTTTAGTTTGCGTGTGCGATAGATTAAACTAGTTTCATAGCTTCATAAAACAACCTTGAATATTTCGTACAGTTTGATTTTGTCTCATAAAACTAGTTTTAGTTTTGTAAAAAACACTAAGATATAAGCAGAAAGAAAATAGGCAGGAGTCAATATGACTTTAATTTGAGATAAAAACAACAAAAAAATATTGGTTTAACGTTATATATATGAAGTTTACATGCTGGCAAAGAAACTAGCGTATTCTGTTAAACTCGAAAGGTTAACTACAAGTTGCAGAATACTGCTAATGTAAATATATTTCAATTTAGAGTCCCATCTTCCCCCGCATTGTAGTTTTGTATGTTTTTTATTGCCAAACTTTTAAGGATTTGCTTTTAATTTAGTAATTTAAACCTCAGGGGATATTCAACTATAAGATACTGATATATTAAAAAGATAATATTTTGAAAATATATTCGAAATTTGGTTATTTGCACTTGGTGATAATTTATGATAAGTAGCTTGTGTCAAAAACAGAGTAGTAATACCCAATTTGTAGCAAAAATAAAATCTTTATCAATAGTTATAGGGCCTAATCAATTTTCTGTTTTTACAAGTTCATATACGCTTGTTGGATACAATGTTTATCCATTGATGTTCGAACTGTCCCATCTTATTCTGTGTGTTTTCGAATTTGTAAAATTTCACTTGTTGTGCGGATAGTTAAATAACTCCTCGTGTGTTTTATTATTTTTTATTAAATTGGTGTCAATTAATAAAGGAATGATACTACTAAGTCGTGGTATTACCCAAAATCCGTCATCTATTTTGATTTTGGAAATATTTTGCAATATGTGCTTAAGAGTCCCACCTTCCGCCATTGTACTATACTATGCTAATTAGTTTATACCGTGCTCATGCATTAGATCTGTGATCTCTTGTTTATTTGGTGTACGCAATGATCTACTTTTAAACTGTTTACTCCTTTTCGCTAGATTTGTAATCGCAGTAGAATGCAAAAACAAATTCCTTCTGCACTTTGTTTTATCACCCTGATTGGCTCTGTCAAACGACCCGAACGTATTCTTGCTATTAATAACAATTCACTCGCGAAACAATTTAGAATGGTCAATTTAACAATTTAAAAAAAGGTCAATGAAACAATTTAAAATAAATGGTCAGTTCTGCTGGTACCTCCCCGTTAAACTTTTACTTTTTACCGTAACCTATCTATTTAACATGTTGGTTTGCTTACTTTTTTCCGCTGTAAGTCCACATTGTGTTCTCTATTTATATGTATATAAATATTTATAATAAAAAAATTACTTTGGAGTGAAAATACAAATAAAAGGTGTCTATAGTAAGTCTTTTATATCTCTTATTGAAAGATAATCAATCCAAATTAGTTGTTACACCAGGCGAAGATCGAACTCGGGACATTAGGTTATCAACTGTTTCCGGTTTAAACTAGTTTCACAGCTTCATAAAAAAAAACTTGAACATTTCGTACCGTTTCATTTTGTCTTTTAAAACTCGCTTCAGTTTTGTGAAAAAACTGAGACATATAAACATGAGGAAAATAGGCAAGAGTCAATATGACTTTAATTTGAAATAAAAACAACAAAGAAATATCGTTTTAAAGTTATATTTATAGTAGGGTGGGGGAAGATGGGACACCTTTTAGTTTAGTTTTCTCTTTGCATTTGGTTGTAAACAAAGAACATTCAATGAACTATAAAACCGTATCTTCACGACTTCCACAGACCGTTGTTAATTGTTTAATTTTTTTTGGCAAAATTTAAAAGTTTTGCTTTTAATTCAATATTTTATACCTCGGGGTCATTCAAATATAATATACTGAAATAATAAAAATATATCTATAGAAGATATTTGCAACTCAGTCACTTGTACTTGGAGATAATTTATGAGAAATGGCTTGTGCGGAAAATAGTGTAGCAATACTCAATTTGTAGCAAAAATCTTAACTTTGTCTGTTCATTAATAGTTTTTAGTAATTTTGTGTTATTACAAGTTCATGTGCATTTGTAGGATACAATATTTATCCATTGATGTTCGAACATTACCCATTGTCGTTCAAACAATATTAATTTTTGATACAATGTTATACTAGGGTGGGGAAAGATGGGACACATTTTTATTTTATCTTCTCATTTTTGTTTCGTTTTACTTTTTTTGACAGTAAACAAAGAATATTCCAAGAATTGTTAAACCGTCTCCTCACAACTTTTACCGACCATTGTTAATTGTTTAAAACTTTGCTTTTTTACGTAAGAATACTGACGAATATTACTGTAGTATCTTTTTTGTCCGTCATCAAATGTTCCGGCGCCGTGGCGTAGTGTCTAGCGCGCCTGCCTGTAACCATTAGGTAATGGGTTGACGGTCTGTCGCTGCTACAATTGTGGGCATGTGTCCTTGGGCAAGACACTAAACGACAATTGCTCCAACCCAGTGGTCACTAATGGGTTGTCCAAATTATCAGCCATACATAAAAAAAATCCCAAAAAAATAATCACCCACAAAGTAACATACATGGTAACTCAAGTTGGCACGAGGTGTTAAACCCGTTTGATAACGACTGTCGTTTTCCGGCCACGCGAGGATAAAGTAAGTTACATTCATTTATTTATATAAAATAATTAAAATAAAATGTCCCGTCTTCCACCACCTTACTATATAAATAAGACGAAATATTTCTGAGAAGAAAAAAGCACAACCTATTAGAGACATCTCTAGCAGGCCGTAAAGAAAGACACACTACCACTGTCCCATACGTTTTATTGAAGTTAGGAAAAGTGAATTTATGCCGGTTATATTCTAAACCAATGCAACAAACACAACTTTCGTGGAGCTTTGTGAACAGTACTGAAGAAAATGTGTCAACTACGAAACACTATGAGAGCATGCATGGCCAAATCAATACACCAAGCGTGAGTTACAACAATAATTAAAATTGCAAACAGAAAGTATAATAGCAAATTAAACATTATAACTTTATCTACACTGCAATTTGAGTTTTATTTAATGAAACTGTTTGAAAATCAAAAAAAATTTCTTGAGTCATTTCAAAGCAGGCAAGGACGAGATGTCAGAGGTGAAAGGACTTGGTAAAAAATGAAATAGAAATCACAATATTTAACTTTTCATGCAAATCTAGGTCGAACGTGGATGTAATATATACAACAAGTTTTAGAATTCCACAACAACAAAAACATCACGTTGCTTGGGAGGTTATGAAGTCTGTGTAAAGACATAAGAATATGATTTGCTTCTTTTTTGAAAACACCAGTCATTTTATTTTGTTTAGTGGAGAACTTTAAATTGCCAAACGCAGCTAATAGAACATTATATTTTGTTATTTGAGTAACGGATGTGTGCATTATGTAATTCATGATAATGCACATCAAGGCAGCAAAATGTTACAAACTGTAACTAAAGCAGATGACAACCTTAGTTTGACAACATAAAGCAACAACTCGCAGTGAAAGATGCTTTTGAACAGTTTAAGATTGTACAACATAAAAAACGCCTACAACAAAGAAGTTTCTAAAACACAGGACAGCCTAAATTATAAAGTAACAAGCTGGTTTTCCAATTAGCCTAGACCTGACTGAAATAAATAAAATAAACAAAACATATTTGCAGTTGAGATCAGAGTGGGAAGTGTTTGTTATAATTGATATATTGTTGAGGACTTCTTAATTCTAGATAGAGCCTGATTATTCCATTTTTTTTCTGTCGCCAACCTTGACAACGCCACCTTCAGGAAATATGGAATACCAGTTACTAGTTGCACAAATTTGGAATACAAATAAGTTGTATTATGTTTGAAAAATATTGGTATTAATTGGTTGTATTCAATAAAATAAATTACATAAAAAGTATATAGTAGGGGGAAGATGGGACACCGTTAGCACTTAATATTCAGATATTCAGACCGTGTTTTTAAAAATGGTGTTTAAAAGTCGTGGTGATATGATTTTATAATTTTTTCAATATTCTTTGTTTACTACCAAATTGGACTAGAAAATAGAATATATATATAACAAAATAAGTGTCCCATTTTCCCGCACCCAACTATATAATCTGTAGTTGTCGGGCAATATATAATTCTTGTGTACACACAATGAATCTATAGCTGATTCAAACCTTTGGAAGATTTCATTGCTCGATTCTTTTTATCTTGACTTAAATGACGGTTGTTCTGATAAATCAACATAAACTTGCCTTGTTTTGGAACTTTCTTTCTGCAAAACTCATTTCCTGTGTATATTACACTCAAACTTACATTTGTTAGATTGGCTGGAACTCTTGTTTTAAATGAATAAACCGTGTTCTATAAACATCAAAAAACTTCTTTGTAAAGAACTGTATCTGGATTAAAGCCTGAACAATAATTCTCTTGAATAATCGCAAAATCAAGTAACTGTTACATAAGCTCCTTAGTAATAGTTTAAAAAAACAATTATAAATTGATTTCCACCTTCAACAAAGTTCCTTGAAAACCATTTCATCCCTTCATCAATGATGATCACAGGTAAAGACATCTTTAAAACCATCATCCACTCAGTCCAATTCAATGGACAAATTTGGAAAACCATCTGCGAGGATAAGATTACAAAATCATGAAACAAATACAATAGAAAATTCACTGTTAAGTTAAGGTAAAATTTACTGTTAAGATTGACCAATGAATTTTTGATTGTGGAGGTAGAATCTATTGTGCAGGTTTAATTCTTAAACTATATTTGTTGGTTTGCTGTACAACTTATTGATGTATAAAAACTTAATTATGCTGAAAACTTACAGGGAGTGGATCAACATGGAGGATCATGAAGTGAAGAGTCATGGAGAGACAGATGGCACCAATAAGCCACATATTCTGCCATGGAGGCATCCGGAACAATGATTGGTTCTCTGATACACTGTGGAAATAAATATTACATCAACAGTTTGAAAAAGTTTGTTTGCTTAGTTAAATCAAATGTAGCTAAATTGTTAATATATTAGTTTTAAACTACATCTGTGCACAGGTTTGACTAAAATTAGAATATTTTTGTCCATTTCGGGGGGAAATACTTTTTAAAAAACATAGAGGGAGATTAATCCAAATAGAAATACCTGTTGAGAGCATTAAGCATTTCAATGGTGACAAGTACAGATAGAGCCATCGTCATCGGGTGGGGGTCTTCAAATATTTTGCAATCTATTCCTTCAAAATTTTCCGGTTGTGTGGAGCATGACATGTAATGGGTCTGTTCAGCAGTTTGTTTTAAAAGATTGAATTGGTAGTACTTTTATATGCAGGTAAAAAATTTACACAAAAATAAATTTATATTTTAGTTTGTATTAATTATTTTCAAAATACACAGCTTTTAAATTACTAGATGTGTGTCTATTTGATTTAGTTAGATCACCTACTATAATGGTTAAAAAACGTAGGAAGGCATTGCATTAAAGTCTAATATGTTAGTATTACACATAGGGAAAAAATTATGTTTGCAACAATTATTGACATGCAGGAAATAAACAGACAATTTAAGTGTTTAGTAATCTTATGCTTTATACAGGTATTATACATTGTTAAACATACATGATTAATTCGTTAGTAAATGGCAAAGACATGCATGTGATGTGTTAAGGTTAAACATGCTATCACAGCATGCACATACCATACTATTATTTAGTTATTAGAGAAATATGTTTTACAAGGAACCAACAAAAAGATTTATAAAATACTTGATGTTAATCGTGTGTTGTGTTAACTTCCCAACAACAAACATGCTTAACACAAATTACAAGAAATGCTGGTAACAACTATGTCATGTCAGTAATAATGCAAAAACAGTGGACAAGTAATTTTACAAACATGAAACTTTATCTGCCACTAAGTATTTATCTGTTACGAAAGAAACTGCCATGTTCACATGTAAAGATTAATTTTACTAATAAAAACGGCAGTTGATTTAAAAATGTGTATTTTTCTAATGTTGTAACAGGTTTATATTAAAACAAAATCATGGCAACATGTGAAAGAGTAAAAATGTTTTGACTAACCAGTTGCCACCATGTCATGGAAGGTCCATTGTCAGCGAACATAAACCACCAAGATGCAGACGCAACCGTTGCTATGCCAACGTATGCTGTCAAACACATTGGCCACAATAAGTTACGAACAAACTAAGAACATTACAAAATACCACCAAATTTTTTGCAGGACATTCTAACTTGAATACACCAAAATCAATTACAAAAAGTCAAATATTTAGTTAAGTTTTATATAGTTTTTATAATACTTTATACTTTTTTGTTCCCACACTAATACCTGTGTAAAAAAATATTAACTTTTTCACAAATGTGTTTTGTATCAACCAATTTAAATATGTAGTTAAATAGTTCTCTTTCACTTTACAAATGACTAATCAGATTTTGTTCGTGGCCTGATAAATCAATTGTATAACATGTTGGCATAATAGTCTTTTACCCTTTTTTAAAATTTTTTAAGTATTTTTTAAATTTTTTAAGCATTTTTAAACTTTTTAGGGATTTAAAAAAAACAAATTTAATGGATTAAAGTTCATTTTAAATTACCCTGAGATTTTGACAGAAGGCAAAGACAACAGAACGCGAAGACACCAAAACTAGTTTAAATTTAACAATATTTGACCTTTATCAATTAAGGTTATTTTTTCACAATGTCAATGTCCCATTTAAAACCACAGTGTTATTTTTCCAGTGTCCCAATTTTAACCTACATGCATTTTTTCTACCATGAGCACCTCCAAACAACTACCAACATCTAGTAATGTTGCAAATAACGCAGATAAATGCTTCCAGATCATTTCTTATTGTTAAAAATGATAGAGAAACAGGGACAGGCACATCACAGGTACGTGCTAAAATAATAAAAACGTATGATGCAGATTAAACTTTCAAAGAAAAGTTGAATCTCATAAAGAAACATTTCCCAGCGTGCGTGGGTAAATTAAGAGGCAGCCATGAGATTTTTCAGCTTTGTGAGTGATTTCTCACGTAACCTCATTTGTGTAAACACCCTAGGTGTATGGGTACTGACCACTTGCCAAAATGAGAGTTTGGGGCCGTCCGGTGCGGCGATGTACCACCAGATTGAAGCACCCGTTGTCATGGTGCCAACGTAAACTGTCATGTCGTAATAAGTTATAATCTTTTATAATGTGAAAGTTTTATTACCCTGTAGTTTTAATAATTATGGGTTACCTTCAGATACTGAATAAAAATACATTTTACTTAGCTATTATTGTAAGCAAACACAAACTGTCATATTGTAAATTACCTCCAACAACACAATATCTGAACATGAGCCATTTATTGATGAGTGTGTCTTTGGTTGACCTCGGGCATTTCTCCATGATGTCAAGATCAGCTGGGTTGAAGCTAAGAGCAGTAGCAGGGAGTCCGTCAGTGACAAGGTTCACCCACAAAAGTTGGACAGGAATCAGAGCTTCGGGAACTCCAAGAGCAGCGGCAAGGAAAATGCTGAAATCATTTATATTTTTACACATTATAGATAGTTAATTAATGTATAATAGGTTAGACTAAACATACCAAACGACTTCTCCGATGTTTGAGGAAATGAGGTAACGAATGAATTGCTTCATGTTGTTGTAGATTGCACGACCTTCTTCTACCGCTGCTACGATGGAGGTGAAGTTGTCATCAGCCAATACCATGTCAGAAGCACTTTTAGCGACCGCGGTACCACTTCCCATCGCGATTCCAATCTCAGCTTTCTTCAATGCTGGAGCATCGTTAACACCATCACCAGTCTAACAAATTAATTTATAAGTTCATCAGTTTTATAACATTTTTCACATAAATCAAAAACAGTGAAAAGACAAATAAAAAAATGTTTTAAAATAAATGACATTTGTTTACTCTTAACTGAAATGCCAACCATTGTTATGAGGTGACACAAATGTCTTTATTTCGTACATGAGTTACATTGTATGTAACTTTGCGGGTGATAATTAGGATAATTTTTCGATTTGTTCAGAATTGCTAACATTTGAGGGTAGCTATCCTAACAAGGATACATATAAAGGGCATCAAAATTGGTATCTTTTAGTTACCATACAAACACATTGCCACTGTGGCAAACCTTTTAGAAAATCAAAACAGTAATAGGCAAATAAAAGATGATACAGAGTAATATTGATTTAAAACTATCTTGATTAAAAAAATTAAGAAACTTGACATCAAAATTTAACTTTCGAGTGAACAGCTATTGCAATAACGCATTACCTAGAATTCAGCACAGCAAAAAATTTTTTTTTAAAAAAGGATTAAAAAAATATACAAGGATTAAAAAGGTTATGCTTAACTGACCATGGCAGTGATGTCACCATTGGCTTGAAGATATTCCACAATCTTGCTCTTGTGAGCTGGTTCCACTCGAGCAAAAAGACGAGCCTCAAGACAAGCTTTGAACTGTTGTTCTGGGTTCAGTTGATCAAACTCACGACCAGTGAATGAACGACCTGAGAGTTAATTATTCGGTTGGAACATTTGTTGTTTGTGTTTCTTTTTAGTGTCACTGAACGATCAACATTCATTCATAAAACTTTATTCAAAGGGGCATACCAATGAAAAAATTAAAATTTAATTATAGATAGAATTGCTCAAATGTGATCTAAAGTTACCAGCAACCTTTTAAAAAACGAAACACTATCTGAAAAAAGTTGTGTAAAAAACCCGCTGGTGTAAAATCTCGTTTAAGCATTTCTTATCAAAACACAAACTTTGATTTTTTGTTGGTATGTCCCTTTAATATTTTGTTTATACATATGGGGTTGTGGTGCAACTTTAGCATAAATCACATAGCTTGACCCATATAGAATAGAACCCGAAATTAAACCCAAACCTGTTGTATCTTCATCTTCACCGAAGACACCAATACGTCGGCAGATTGCTTCTGCAGTTGCTTTGTTATCACCGGTGATGACGATGACGCGAATTCCAGCGTTTCTACAATCCTGAACAGCTTGAAATACTTCAAGACGAGGTGGGTCAAGCATTCCAACGATTCCAACGAAGGTGATGCCAGTCTGTTAACATATTTTTTGCAATTTGTCAAATTTTCCAGGCACCGAAAATAAATTACTAAAATTTGCCATTTTTCGAAAAATCCAAAATGAAAACAACCCACCATATAAGATGTTAAGCACAGTTTACAGTAAGAAATAATAAAATATTAGTTAGTTAGGCATTTCAATGTTAAGAATGGGAAACACTATATAACAGTATATATTATGCATATAATGCTTCATTAAATATTGATTGTACAATAATTAAAAACTATAAATTTAACAATTGGAAATTTCACTCGCAGCCTTACCATTAGTGTTTACAATATTATTATTCATTTGAACTCTTGTTAAATTTGAAATATTTTTGCATTCCTGGTTATCAGTTTGATATGGTGTAAGCAGCTGGTCAATGGACAATGTTAAAATTAAAGGACATTGTTTAACATAGGCTACATGAAGACTAAAATAAAACTTTCCACAAAAAAATGAATGCAATATGTGGTCATAATAATGCACTAATTACGCCAAAATTATTTCAACTACCTTGAAATTTAAGTTATGGCTGTCACAGTACAAATATTTATTATTTCATTACAGAGATACATAAAGTCTATAACTATTTAATTAATTAGGGTCAAACTATATACCTCATATTTAGCAAATTTAGTTGCATCACTTAGATCCATATCACTAGGGCTCATTGGGTTATCAACCACACCAACAGCAAGACATCTGAGAGTATCACGACCAGTTCCGTATGCCTTCACTCGTTCCAATATACTTTGCTTGATATCCGATGTCATCTCATGTTTGTTCTTCCCAATCCTTACGTGTGTGCATCTATCCAGGATACCTGTATGGTTTAAAAAAGAATAGATTGACTATTTTACTTCACTTAAGAATAAAAACTTGTTTTTATTGTTGTGTGGAACATAAGTAAAACTGCTCTGTGATCCCTACTTAACTACAAAATACCAGTTACAAATCTTAATGCTACCACTAATTTGAGTGTATGTGCTGTCAGACAAGGCAGCTAAACAGTAACAGCTTCAATCAAGTAGCCATTATCATTAATGGGTTGCCAAAATTAGGGCTCATAGAGAAAAAACACACTCAGGTTAAGTATATAGAACAGGACACATAACTTCTGAAGTTCTACACTCATGCAAGAATAATTAAATATCATTTATTCATTCATTCATTCATTAAAAATATGTAACAAACCAACAGTGTTTAATATTTAAATAAAGTTTAACCAAAGGAAAGTCTCACCTTCTGGGGCTCCTTTCACAAACATCTTTGGATCATTTGATCCATTAGTTGATGAACAATACGAACTCATAGATTTTCGATCTCGGGAAAATTCAAGAGTGAATTCTTTTTTGATCATATCCTTGATAGCCTTTAATGGTAATTAAACACAATGTTAGGACATCAATACAACTAACTTTAAAGCCAATCTCAAATCATCCGTATCGTGAATAAACATAGTACATGTGTTATGATGTATACGGTACTAAACACGAGGTTAAACATACATCATATTGGCTACTGGTTTTATAAATTAAGAAAATATATCAAGCAGTAATATAATTTTTATATGGTTTAGATAAAGCACAGTTTTATTTTTACAAAACTATGAGTGTTAAATTTGGAAACATTGCGAGAAAATGGTAACTTTATATATTTTTAAAAAGTTACATGTTTTGGATTGTAAACCAAAGTCATACATTGTTAAATATAAGTTGTTTAGTTATTAGGCACCCATGAAAATATTAACTAAACCTACAATTACATTCCCTATTCATACAAAAAAGGCAAAGATACTTACTGAGTTGCATGGGTGGGATCGTTCGGATTTGGTCAACGTAGACAGATCGGTGTTGAAGACGTTCATCTTTTCGCAAAGCACTGTGAGAGCGGTTTCGGTTGCTTCCCCAACTTTTTCATAAACTCCCTTCACCTACACCATGATTATTGTTTAAACTATGCTGTGTGGTTAGAGATGCATTGCCACGCAAGGATAATCGGCTTTAATGCCCAATGTTGCTACCATTTAAAGCATGAGGTGGCCATGGCAAGAAACTGAACGATACTTGCAACTTCACTAATTGGTTGCAAAAAAAGAAAATTCCAGCTTTAACTTCGACTGCAGTATATAAATTAAACAAATGGGCACAAAAAGGTAAAGTCAATCAAATATTAACAGACTGAATTTAAAATCATACATACCTCATTATAATCTAGCGATGAATCATTGCAGAGAGCACATATGGTGGATAATTCAGTGAGAGCATCATAATCGCTGCATCGAATCTTCTTTCCATCCTTTGTCACCTCTCCGGTTGGTTCATAGGTGGAGCCAGATATTTCAAATTCATGAAACTTAGCTCCGTCATTTGCCAGTTTATCGACAATGAACATCTGGGAGGATATGAAAGTCAACGAAAAAGAAAGCAGAAGGGGCAAATGGTATACACAGCTGCATATTATGTTGATTCGTCACATTTTCTCCTGGTAGGTAATTCAACACATTTTTATATTAAAATGTTTATTATGTCTCACTGATACCTACTGTAACATTTTCTTTTTAAAAAAAAATCGGTTGATCGTATTGAAAATTTGGTTTACTTTTACAAAGTGCCAAGCTAATATATTCTGGGATGTAACCAAATTTGTTTCAGACCAAATACATTGGACTCTTCAATGAAGAAAAATGCTTAACAATTTTGTTTTTACCCTGCATACAGACATCTGGTTGGTAGTAAGAGTTCCAGTTTTATCAGAGCAGATTACGGAGGTACAACCAAGAGTTTCAACGGATGGAAGACTGCGGACAATTGAGTTTTTCTTTGCCATTCTTCTTGTACCAAGAGCCAAGCAAGTAGTGATGACTGCTGGTAATCCTTCGGGAATGGCTGCTACAGCAAGGGCTACAGCGATCTGTATCAAGTTTGGTTTAGTCAGTATTTACAAGCAAATAACAACAAAGCAGCCAACACTGGAACCTATAAACACTAATGTACATGTAAGTAAACAAAAGAAATTTGCATTAAACAGTAAACATGTAGATAAAATAACTGGTGGTTACCTTGAAGTAGTAAATAGCTCCTTTCAACCAAGATCCACCGTGCACTGGGTCGTTAAAATGTCCGATATTTATTGCCCAAACCGCAATGCAAATTACAGAGATGATCTAGGAAATAAGTATACAGATTTAGCTTGTGATAAAATATGGATATTAAATAAAAGAAAACTTTGCAAGCAATAGGACAAGTTATGTCAAAATCACTTTGATGTCAAAATGCAAGGCAAAGTTTCAAATCTTTTCTACGACTTTGACTTCTGAACACTTTTTGGGGGGGGGTGTGAATAATATAATAACAATTGTACCTTGGACAGCTGTTCACTAAACTCATCAAGTTTTTGTTGCAGAGGTGTCTTTTCTGCTTCAGTCTCTGCCATCTGATCTCGGATTTTTCCAATTTCTGTGTTGCTTCCTGTTCCAATCACAATGCCGGTAGCTTTTCCTGATGCGATATTCGTTCCCTGTTGATTAAATTATTAATTTCAATGTCAGGTTACTTCAATATGTATATTCTGTGATTTGGATGAATACTCACAGAGAACAACATGTTCTTCTTGTCTTGATTGACAGCTCTGGGATCAGGAACAGGGTCCGTGTGCTTGATTACGCTCACACTCTCACCTAAAAATATTGAAGTGAAAAAATAAGGTTTATTTTGTGCACACCTAAATACATGAGTAATAATACAAAAAGTGATTAGGTGAAAGATTTTCTGTGTAGGTAGATATATCGTATAAAATCACAGTGGTATTTAGGCTGCGAAATATGACGCAAAGGTTTGAAATATAAATCAACAGTCCCAATATCCTGTTTGACAGTTTATTACTGTGCAGGGCGTGATTTATATTCGTATACTAAATAATAAATTTTGCAGTTACAGACACATGCGGTTAAATAAATGACGAACCATTGATATGCAATGGTTAAACATGTAAATCAAAAAAGGTTGAATATATATACATATATTATATCAACAAACATAAATACTATTACTTGTAACTTGTAAGTATACAGCTTTCAATATATTTAATGATTAAAACCTTAGATCATAAATTAATTATAAAACATTAACTTTGTATCAAAAATGACTGTAAGATTTTAAGCCGACTTGCAATTAAAACATAAAAAACTAGAACATATTAAAAAAGATATGCTTGTGTTATGTCAAGAGGACACCATGGATTTTCTTACTTAGTATGATAACACATTGTAATTTGAAGCAAAGAAAAACAAGACAAACAATACCTAGAAACCATTGCATGTTATTTACCATACGCGTGAGTCATATATTAGAGCAATACCATTTTATTTTAAACTCAGAGGAAACTACAACAAGACGAGTTCTAGCTAACTGTACAACACTTGTATGACGTATCAATACATCACAAACAAAGTAGAACAAACTATGAATTAAGTTAGAAATTTGTAAAATGTTTTATCCGATAAAAACAGCAATATGTTTTTAGTTAAAAGATAAAACAATATAAAATAGTAGTGTACTGGACTACTAGTGTTTATACATTGTACATACAAACATTTACGAATATATATGTCAATATGTGTTTTTGGTGATTTCAACGATTGATTGCATTTTGCTCAACCAATTGGAAAAATCAAGTGTAATAAAAACTAAAAACTCGAATTTAATATGAAACAGATGATTCTTATACATATATATGTTTAAAACTTCAATGGTTTTAGTAGAAACCGACCTGTAAGGATGGCTTGGTCAACTCTGAGGGTTGTTGAATGGATTGCAATCAGACGAATATCAGCTGGAACTTTATCTCCGACTGAAAACAAAGGCAAATTGAAATTATGGAATTTTAAGTTGTACCGCAAAAAATTTTTATGTTAGGCACAAAACATTAGGCATTCAAATTAAAAATTGGGGTGGCGAGATAACAGGTAGGTTTTATGTTATGACATAATACAATAGGCACTTGACTATAATTGCAATTGTTTGAAAAGGCCGTTGAAAATGCGTTCCTGAGTAAAAAATT
Organism: Ciona robusta; assembly: GCF_009617815.1. Classification (NCBI taxonomy): domain Eukaryota; kingdom Metazoa; phylum Chordata; class Ascidiacea; order Phlebobranchia; family Cionidae; genus Ciona; species Ciona robusta. The sequence continues at coordinate 3,987,499 of NC_143245.1, read as the reverse complement.
ATGTTCTTAAGCAAACAAGACTGCAAAATGCATAGTTAATTAAATTGGTATTTTTACCATGTAATTTCTTTGTTAATTTGTTTTCTTTTAATTAAGATAATTTGCTCTTAAAAACATTGTGTTTTATTGCCCGCAAATATATTTTTTCTTAAAGTCAGAGAAATAAAGATGTCCAAAATCTTGAATAAAACTTTACAACTTCAAAAATTACATCAATGTTTAATAAATATTGTTCGCCATACAGACTAAAGAAATATTTATAAAGAGTTACTTTGAGAAATCTGAAAGTTTAAAAATTGGTCTATTTTTACCCAAGTTGACAATATACATATATATTTTTGTTTTTCTCAAAATGCTACAGCATCCTTATCGCTATTTTTATCTCAACAGAACATTATTAATTATATATTTACAATTATATACTAAAATTTGATCCAATATTATGTCAATATGGTGGCCCAGTGTTTTTTAGTAACTCAAAATTAACTATTGATTTTCTTATAAATATTATACAAACAACCTATTCATTTCTTCATTGTATGGAATATGGTTTGACCTGAAAGAAGCCATGATAAATATTGTTAACAAATGTTTGTAACCTGACAGGTGACAGTTAAGAGGTAACCAAGTCAAGCATTTTCCAGCTAGAAATATTTGTTTCATTTACCTTGTCACAATAAAAATATGTCAATGTTGTATTTTTAAATACCTTGTAATTTAACTTTTTCTAAACTGATCTTGTATGCAGTTTATGGAAAATCAAATTAACTCATTTAACACACAGCAAGGAATAACGATACTTAGATTTAACTAGTAACTCTTTAGATTGCATTTAAAAAAGCTACTTAACGGGAAATTTAACCAATTAACAACTCAATTTAGTGTGGCCAAAAATATTCTTAATAAAAAAAACAGGATGCATTATGTTTATTTATAATGGAGTAAGATTTAGTCAACAGTTCATGAACTCATTTACTCTTAAAAACTCTCAAAGTGACTGACGTAGATACAAGGTCATGACGTCAAACACATTAAAAACATCTCGAAAATAAACTGTGGTTTTAATTAAACTCAATGCACCAGTGGCTGGATAGTCACAGACACCAAGGGAGATGAAGGAATGTCTAACGTAACCTCTGCTGTAGAAGCCTGCGCATGTTAAGTCATAGAGACAGCGATCCTGTATTGAATCTATTTTTGTGAATGGTATAAATGTGGCGACTGGGGAGCAGTCAGAACTGAAGATAAGATTTGGAGCGCAGACGAGGTCATACATATATACACGCCTGCATGGGGATTGCGCAATCAATGCATGTACATGGTAAAGTTGATTGAAATACATGAAAACATAACCAACAATCGCAAAAACCGTGGTTAAAATGAAGATGAAACTAGCCTATCAACTAAGAAACAAGTCTATTCAAATTCCATATTAGGCAAATGTTACCTTCATACAAGACATATCTAAATTTCAACTTTTAATATCTAATGAATGAGAGCAGTCTATGATTTTGTGATCTAATGAAATATTAAACAGACCATGTGTTTGGAACACAACATTTCTCTTAAGATAACATAATTTACTATTATATCAAACGGTATGTAAAGTAATCTCCAGTGCTTATTAATAAACTTAATGATAGTTTATCAAATTGTTTCTATCTGGATTGGTGAAATTTAATAGCAGCTTAACTTTTTAAATTGCATTCAATACTTTGATTTTATAGCACTGTCACTTTATTTAAAGCATTGGTGCAGCTTTTATGGTAAGTATCTGTTATATGACACAAAGCATTTACCAACCCAATAGTGTAATTTATTATTGTTTTAAATTATTAACAGTGTTCAACAACTTGAACTGTTCCTTTAAATTGCTTACTAAATGAATGCAGCTGTTTATATTGTGGTAAGGTAAAGCTCCCTCTTACACAGAGCAGTTAATGGAAGAGAGAATTGTAAGCAGGACATGACTCAATTCAATTAAGATTGTCTGTTAGTGGCGTTGGGTAATTGTCGCATTGGCCACATACACTTATCAGTCAGTGTACTGTTTTAAGTGTTCTACATTGATAACAGATCTGGGCACAAGTGACTGGCCACTCAGCAACGTCGCTCTTACTCAAATGAACAAAAGTCAAAAATACTTGACTAACATTTCGAATCAAATGTTTAAATATGTCAAAGTATTCTTTATGGAACAAAGACCTTAATAATTTAACGGGCGCACAAATAAAATATATATATATATATTATTATTGTATAATATAATTATATATATAAAGCTAAATTATTTCTTCTGGTATTTATGCATACACAATATGTATATATACATTCAGATTACTAATTCCTACGAGCTACGACTGTACGAACTATATTTGCTAGGCTAATTTAGGACTTATAGGCTTGTACATTATGTTAAATGTTCTCACCTGCCACTTGAACAATATCTCCCGGAACGATTTGACGAGCCAACACTCTCTGAATAGTTGATCTGTCTTGTCTAAGCACCTTTCCCATCTCAGGTTCATATTCTTTCAATGCTTCTATAGCGCTTTCTGCATTTCGTTCCTGGTAATGCATAGACACTTTAAGCAAAAATTCTTACATAAGATAATTTACTAAATCACTTCAACCAATGCCAACATAAAATTTGTCTATTAAAAGTAATAATTTATTGAATTGAAATGCTAAGCAAAGACCTTAAAACTTGAAGCTTAAAATTCAAGCGGCTATAAATATTTTTAAAAAAGGCAGGATTATTTTTTAACTGCACTACATATTTAGGTCCTTCAGAGAATTTCTTATGCGTCTTAGGATTTGTTAAGCAATCGCTAAATATTAATTGTTTAGCACATGCTCATTATAACAAAATGTTCTTTTTTGCACACTTTCGTTTATGTCCGCAGTTACCATATACTTTGTATGAAATCTTTTGAGGTAAATAATTTTTGTATATGTACATTTACGCCAATGCAGATGGTTACAAAAGTACTTTTGGGCTAGAGACACGTGCTTTAACAAATGATTCATAGGATAGCTCTTTTAACCTTGGCCTAGATAATCCGAATAAAGATAAACAGAATGTATATATACCTGCCATATTCCAATGATAGAATTTGCAATAAGAATAAGTAAGATTACAAACGGTTCAACGAATGCTGTTATCGATTCATCACCTTCTTCAAACAAAGCCAACACCTGGAACAAAACAAAACTAAAGAGTTAGGAATAAACGCTACCTTAATTGATCAAAATTGGTCCTGGTGTCATGAACGTACGCAGTAAGTACCAAAACCAAATACGGACATTAAGGGTTAGTTAGGGGGTAAATAAAGTGTTTGTCACCAAATAAAATATTATTCGTTCAAATTGTATTTTATTCGTAAAGATGTCAAAAAGTGGATAATAGTAACTTTAACTTATATTAAACAGATTTGTCTATCAAAAAACTTTGAAACTGTTTGCCACTACCAACTTCTATAACTATTTAAAACAAGTAAAAGCATGTTGCACACTTACAAATGATATGATAGCAGCAAGCAGCAAAATTCGAACTAGAAGATCTTCAAATTGTTCAACGATCATTTGCCATAATGGTTTGCCTGGTAAGAAAAATAAGTTTTGAAAAAGGGCATATTTTTTCTACAAACATACAAAAACTTACCTTCATCAGCTGGGAGTTCTGTAATTAAAATAGATACAGTTTGTTAAAAAATATAATAAGGATGTATCTTTTGAAACAAAAAAAACTATATCCAAAAAGGAACTATATGTTTTGATAAACTAGTTTTAAATCTTTTCGTGCAACAGCAATTCTTTTCAATTAACACTCTTTTCCACACTTTTTATCATGTTAAATTTAACTTTCAATACTTACCATTAGGTCCATACTTTTCACGATTACGCTTCACCTGTTCTTGACTTAATCCTAGATTTTCACTAACATCAAAAAACTTCAGAACTTCTTCTGTTGTTTTTGCATAAGCATCCTCCATATTAGAAGGTGGTGGATGATATTCTATTTGTTTCAGAAATCTCGACTTTAACTAAATTAACTGAACTTTTTAACCGGTTGTTAAATCCTGTGCAATAGGCTATAATTAGAATTTTAAGGTTTGAGAGGTTTGACATTCAATTGGTGCTTCCAATATGAAATACTAAACATAGTTATAAATATCCATAGAATTTAAAGAAGTTTAATCTAGGAGTTCAACGCAGTTTAAAACATAAGATGCATGCACTTTGAGGTAGCTACACATATGAATAAAAAGCAATTGCAACAATGGTTTAAAACTGAAGAGCCTGACCTGTGAGATAATGGATTATTTTAAACATAAGCCAATTATGTAGTGATTTATAAAAAGCTTTTAGTAAATTACCTATGATATAATGCACATCAAAGTAAACAACATTTAGAGGCAAATTAGTATGATGGTTGCGACTGAGCAGTTTAATTAGTCAGAGTCAGTTACCTTGTACAGTAATTATAAACTACTGCAGGGTCAGAATTTATTCCATTAGACATTATCTACATGCATTGTGTTTTATAACTTTCCATTAAAATTCAATGTACATATAAATTTATTGTTTAAATAAACTATTATTATCATTAAAAACATGATTACTTTATATCTAGAAGTAATTTGACTGCGAGAAGTTTTTTTTTTCTTGATTCATGGTTTTGTGAACAAAACATGTTTTACAATCAAGTTAAACCCTTAAAAAAGTAAATCTTGTTCAACAAAAAAGCAGCTAATAAATAAACACGCGACAACCATGCATTTACATGGGCGATTCACGCATAACGAGATCTAAATGGCGAACATTTTAGACGTTGGGTATAACAATACCGGCGCGAGGCGTCACTTTTTCAAACATAATTAAATAAGTGGTAGTGATCTATAATGTACTTTATAAATAAACCATACATGTATTCTATTCTCATGCCAAACTTCAATTTACACGTTTTACTAGCAAAGGTTCTAAACCCGAGTAATCTCTTGCTTTGACCCGCTCTTGTCTCAAACAGAAAACCTTATACAGTTACAGTATTAATTTCAACAAAAGAGAGCAGGGATGACGTTGCACACAGCCAAGCTACACACGGCTGTGTGACGCAATAATCCACAGAAAGATGCGACACCTACTGAGCATAGAAGACGATAGCGCGGAACACAACCACACTATGCAATTTGATAAAGAGCGTTTCTCACAGTAAAAATTTAAATATAAATCAAGTTTTTCTTTTATTTCAGGACAGTACTAGTAGTTATACAAACAGCTGTTTTACTTTTTAACTTTAAATATAAAATTGACTTTTCTTCAAATTTTGAGCACGTAAGTGGTCATATAGATCCTTTTTTGTCGTACAGTAGTTGAGCAGTTGAGCACGTACGTGATATTATAGTTCCTTTTTTGTCAGACGGTTGTTTTTTTGAATGAATATAACTTGGCTTATCCTCGCGTGGTCGGAAACGACATATAACACGGGTGTAATACTTTACGATAGCCTTATTTGGTTTTATACATCTCGTGTCAGCGAGACTTAGCATGTATATTACTAATGGGTGATTTTTTTAACTTTTTCATTCTTTTTGTATGACCAATAAGTTGGACAACTTATTACTAAAAAGGCAGAGAAGCTGACGAGATACTATTCTATGCATAGCAACAAGGAATCAAACATGTGTAAATTATTTTCTGAACAGTGGTATTTATTTACTACTCTACATCAGAGTCCGTCCACGGTGGCATGTCACCCGACTTTGTAAATGAATGTGACATGATGTGTGTGTACCCCAGTTTTACATATTAAAACTATTTTTACCTTGTTGTTAGCTGTATATACAAACGATAAGACCCAAATTATGCAGTATTCAAAAAAAAATATTCGAAGCATTACACTTCATGCTATTCATATAACATATTAAAAATGCCACACCAGAAAAAATTTAAAAAATTGACATCTATGTCAATCTTACATCACCTTTAGGAAATACATAGTCACAGGTACTAAGAAAAAAATATCAAAGTGATACCATTTGTGACAAAAACTCTTCGTATTGATAAATTTACTTACTAATGAAAATTAACAAAGTTTTAAACTGTCCAATCTTACCCCGGCTTTATGCAAAATGCTAAAATAGCATTTTGGTGTCTGCATCACCTAATAACTTTTCATGTATTCAAATATATTTTTGTTTGTCATTAAATAAAGGTATAATAGCGAGTGCACTAATTTTCTAAATATCAGGAGTATGCCTAGCAAACCTGTGCGATAACTTGCGTCATTGTATAGGTCTACATGTGGCACTTAATTTAGATTTCTTACTGTTGAGTGTAAAGTAATTTGACCATTAAACAAGGCAACAAGACAAAATAAACAACCTAAATATGTTCCAGAAGTGGCCGTATTTTATATTTAAAATGTTTTTTTTAGCCAAGCAGCTTGTTATTTTGTTTGTTACAAAATAGTAGGGATTTTCACATGGATTCGTTGCATTATAATGGCAATCTTGACCTGGCATTTTTTACAACATAATAACAACACGTTCATTAACCTACAGGTGCTTGAAAACAAGTTGGCTATTTGCCCATTCCTGTATTTTATCAAGTAAATTATTCATACATTCGCCAAAAATACTTCTGACTTGCACGCACGCAATGTTATGCTCTCTCCCTATTTGGTTTGAGACCGCCAGACGATGTAATTGTTGGAAACTCGGTATGCCGCATACCTTGAAATATTAGCATGTATGGTAGTACAAAATCGCATGCATGTATGATGATACAAAATCACACATGTACAAAATCAAGGAATCACAAAAATTGTCATGTTTTTTAAATAAGGAGCCATATGTGCTTATGTGTCCCATCCTACTCCACCGTACTATGCATTTTAAATCACTCAATAATTAACCGCGTTAGTGTCCCACCATATCCAATTGTCCACACTAATGTTTTCTGTCTCCAATGGCAACTAAAACAAGATATCCAAATTTGTTGTGGCTTCGCATCGATTTCTGCATTGTTTAGTTCTGTCCAACCTGTTCCATCAGGAAAAGCATCAGAGATTCCTGAATTACAAATGTTCAGTTATTAATAAAGCATGGTGTAATGCCCCATGAAAAATTAAGCCATTAATAAAAGTAAAAAAATCACACCTATTTCTCTTATTCTTAAAACATATAACTGCCATACCCATGGAGTTTTTAGGAAATGTCACATGTAACACTTTTATGATTGAAGTGTAGGGTAAGATGCAATATTATAATGGATAAACGGCTTGAATAAAGTTAATTTTCAACCATTGAATGTATGTGTGCTTGGAAACAACTTGCAGGACCAGTTAAAAATATCGATCTTTAGAAATATAATGTTTTTTAAATTTAATATAGTTGAATAAATGAAAAACACATTCATGTACACAAATATTGTATATCTAAAATGTAAAATTGTGGATGCAAACCTAATCTTTCTGACACAATTCCAATTTCATTGACAACAAACAGTCGTCCTTCCACAATGCAGAAGTCAGTAATTTGAGTTGAGTTATGTTGAGTGAATGTCAAATTCAGCTTGTTAAATATGTCCCATTTTTTCTCAACATTTGAAATTCTAGCATCCTGTAACACTGTTGGGTGTAATCAAGTGTTATCACTTAATCTTTTTTGAGTGAATGAATAAAAAAATATCACTTATTTATTTTAGTGTGGCAAAACAACTGCAAAATTTATAGTCTTAGTTACCAAAAAACAAGTATGTAACTTTCTTGGTGAAAACAATTAATCAACTATCTTTTTCTCTAAGACACCACCAAGCTTCGAACTCAGTTTTCTCACGTTTGGAGGAAATTAAAAAACTATACCAGATTTACAACAAAATAACTAAGTACTTATAATGTATGGACTTACAGGCAATTTTATTGAAGCGTTTCCAATACAAGCCAGTGTTTCTCATATAGGTAATTCCCCTTCTGTTATAAATGTTACCACATTTCTCCAGCATTACGTGAGCAAAATTAACTTGAATTATCATGGTTTTGTTTTTCTAAAAATATATTCACACAATGAGTTGAGTATCATATTGTAATTATAATTAGATAAATAGCCCAACTAGCATCTTCAACATGATTTCTATATACATTTAGATTATGTTAGTTATATGGAATATGCCATTGTGGTTTATTTAACTTTTTTATAGTTGATAAAATTTAACATGATTTATAAAAGAAACAATGAAACATTAGTCATAAACCAAGTATTCAGTTGTTGCAAAAAAAAACTTACTTAGAAAATACTTTTTCAGATACAGCGGATCTTTAAATTTTTATTAAACTTTCAATCCAACCACAGAACAAAAAATTTGTTCATTTATCTGCCCATGGTAACTACACAGGCCATACAGATACTTACTATGTTCGTGTCATTATTGCACTTTACTTTGACACCTTTCATATCAACTTTCATCCATGAACCTAATCTTCCTGAAACACATAGTTCTATTTTAGTCAACAACGGGTTTGAGAGTAAATAAATTTAAGAAATTAATACCAAAGTAGAACAATAGAACATATAGCTCTAAAGAATAAGCATTTTTGGTATGAAATAAATAATAAAGAAGATGTAAAATATACAATTATGTTTGTTAACATTGTCGTGGTGCGGCAATGATGCACTGTTAATCACATTGTGTTTAAATATGGTAATAGTATTCTGAGGTATGGAAAAAAACTAAAGAAATTTTTTATTTTACTGTTTGCAGTTTGTGGTCCTGAAGAATCATTTAAATAAAACACATGGTTCCCTTTGTCTGTCATCCACACTCCAGCATAACCAGATGAAAATGATTTTATTGGAAAGGAAACAGTTGAATTTTCAGCTGGAAATAAATTGAGTGTACCTTGATATATAGCTTTAACATTTTATTTCTGTGCCCCAAGCACAGCATTCATATAAACAATTTTGTTGAACAATTTTAAGAGTGAAATATAGAAAGCTGTGCTTAATTGTAATCTTTGGTAGTTTTGAAACATTGTAAAAAAATAATGTGCCCATAATATGATACTCACATATTTTCATAATCTCACTTTAATAACATTTCTCAATGCCACTTACATAATTCTGATGTACTGAGATGTATTCTTAACTTTCTGCAGTCTGTCTCCACTTTTGTGTTCCATGTGGTGTTTGCTTGACATGATACAACCACATTACCTGTTATGACATAACCAGAATCGCATTCCATAATACAAGTTGAACCAACATAGAAACCATCATCACAAACAATTTGTCCATTGTTTGGTGCAGAGATAGGAGAACATTCATCAACTTTGATTAAAGAATTTTAAAAATACTGTTACATTAATTGCATTTTAATTATTGACTTTTGTATAAAGGGCAAAATTGAACAAATGCTTTAGCCAAACAATCTCAAAATATATTTATGAAAAATTAGATAGATTCAATTTACACAAAATTTAGCAAACATATATGTAGTGGTTTTACTGCTTACTTAATAATTTAAAGCAATGTTTATTTTGTTTTATCATGAATCACTTACGTGGGCAAATATGTTTATTGCACATTTTTGCGGAAGTGTAGTTTCCTGGACAACCATAATTTCCTTCATCATGTAAACATTCACGTGATCTATGTGATGTCCCACCACCGCATGTTACAGGACAATCACTCCAAGAACCTGTGGTTATATATTTTTAATAAAATAAACAGTGGTTGATCATGAACTTGAAAGAAGTCATATTAAATTTGGTTACACACATTAAATACTAAATGTACAGAGAGTGCAAATATGATAACATACGATACCAGTGTAATATATTAGGGTAAGGAAGACAGTAGAAGACGTTTAGCGTAATATCTAAATATCCTGATCGTGTTTTAAACAATTAACAACAGTCTATGGGAGGTGTCAGAATGCGATTTTGTAATTTTTTAAATGTTTTTTGTTTACTACTAAATGGTACAAGAAGGTAAAATGAATAGGTATCCCATCTTCCCCCGTTCTACTATAAATGCGTTGCATTGACACCAAAAATGCTACTTTGGAGGCCCTTTAAACAAGAAGTCATTTTGGGCAATTTATAAAGTGTTGTAATACATGAGAATCTTAAGTTATTCAACATAACTTACTCCAGCCTGACCATACAGGGCATCTTTGTTCTTCGCATAAACTTGTACCAGATGCCTCTCCGTGGCATTGACTGTGCAAAACAATTATACTTTCATTTTTAATTTGGTTGCTTACTCCAATGGAGTTTGCTGATGTATTAGTATCCAATAAAATTGTCTTAACACATTCTCTGTAGCGGGATTTATATCCACCTCCACAAGTTTGAGTGCATGGTGACCACAAACTCCAAGAACTCCATGTTGGACATGCAAGTTCTTGACAAGAAACTGTCTGTGCCGTCATATTTGACATCAAGATTGGTGTTCCTTTAAATGTGTGGTTTAAAGCAGGACTTGTTACATTTGGAAGCAAATCACATCCCTTTTCAGTGACTTGGCCACCCAAACACTTTCTTTCTCTATATTTTTGTCCTCCATCCCCACAGGTGACACTACATGAGCTCCACATGCCCCAGTTTGACCAAGTAGGACAGGTAACCACATTACAGGTGTCACTTTCCAATCCTGCTTTTGAACCACCATGACACAAGCCAAACATACCAAATCGACATTTTCTTTTGCGTAACCTAGTAGACAGAACATAGAAAAAAATTTAGGAAGTTAATATATAAAAAATTAAAATGTTTTTAAAGATATTTTATCAAAAAAAATGCAAACCAACCTGATACCATTACTTCCACATGACACAGAACAATCGCTCCAGCCTTCCCATTCACTCCAGGTTGGACATTCAAATATAAGACATTCTTCAGTTTCCCTCGAGTGTGAGGTCACAAGACTATCACACATCGAAGGAGAAACTTGAACACCATTTCTCAGGCACAAACGCTCACGTGTTCTTCCACCCGTGCCGCATGATTGGGAGCAGACGGACCAAGTACTCCAAACACTCCACTCTAAGGCAATACATGAATAATGAATATGTAACTTTATGGGTCGTTTTTTATGTATTCAACTGTCCAAATTGTCAGCCGTATATAAAAATACGACCTATAGTACACACCCAGCATTGTATAATATGCCATTGTTTGGTTATGATGAAATCCATTATATCAGCAAAGTTTCCACGCAATACAAAAGTATAAAATGAAAATTGTTATGTTAAGTGCTAAAAAATAATTCAAGAGATAAATCCCAATTAAGGTCACAACACCAAATAAAATACATGTATTTGCTTATACACCAAATAAAATACATGTATTTGCTTATACACCAAATAAAATACATGTATTTGCATGGTCCGGCGCCGTGGCATAGTGGTTAGCGCGCCTGCCTGTAACCATTAGGTAATGGGTTCAAGGCTCGTCGCTGCTACCATTGTGGGCGTATGTGTCCTTGGGCAAGACACTTAACGACAATTGCTCCAACCCAGTTGCCACTAATGGTTGGCCAAATTATCAGCCATACATAAAAAAAATGAAAAAATCCCCAAAAAATAATCACCCACAAAGTAACATACATGGTAACTCGTAAGCTGGCACGAGGTGTTAAACCCGTGTGATAACGACTGTCGTTTTCCGGCCACGCGAGGATAAAGTAAGTTACATTCATTTATTTATTCATATATTTACAAACTTACCTAAAATTGGCTGACATGTCTTGTTGCTGCTGGCATACATTTGTGTAATAGTTTCAATCCATCTTTCAATATGTTTTACACTCATGTAAACACCAGGAAATTCTGGAAGAGCACAACCTCGCCCAAATGAAGTCACACCGGCTAGATACCAGTTGCAGTTTGAACAACGTTGGCAAACCAAAGGACCACCACTGTCACCCTGGATATATGACATCATTTAAATGTTTTGCAGAAACAAAATGCCAATTGGTAACTCCCAAACATTCAGAAAATCATTTGCACAAAAAAATGTTCATGAATAGTTTACCAAAGATGATAACTAATTTAAACCTGGCAAGAGTCTACACCACCATGAGTGAGGTTGCCTGCACATAACTGATAATCTCTAAGGTTCCAACCAACTTTACGATACAACTGTGAACAAGTGCTGTGAGGTATGATGGGAAGGTCAACTTGTTGTAGAGACGGTGACACATCTCCTTTATATTCTAAACAAAAACAATATTTTCTCTTCGCCTTTTTCTCATCGCTTAAAAGTACTGTACATGCAACATACCCAATGTTCCAAAGCCTGTGGTATAACAACGCTTTCCTGTTTCCGGGTATTCACCGCTCGGTAGACACACCGGCCTAACAAAAACGCCAGTGACATCAAAAGCGCGATCCACTTCGATTAACGCGACGTCATAATGCGGGAAAACAAATTCTGGATGTATAACAATCCGTTTGTCGATTCTGGAAACAATTTTGTTATTGAGAATAGTTTATTGGCCCCGTGTAACATTGGTATTTGCGTTCGCGTTGTAACCAGATAATACTGTAATTAAAGCTTGATTGTGGTACCATTGTTCTGCCCAATTACTCAGACTTATGGTGGTTTCAAAGAGAATAAAGCCATTTTAGTCTCTTTGGGTGGTACGACTCGTAAGCGGGCACGCGGTATACAAAAATACACCTATGTAATAACACTATTCATAGAAAAGATGATGTGTATATTTATCTCCAAAATAGTTGCGAATAAATTTAAACCTGTACTGCCGGCTACGTTCAAACGTGGCATGCTGACGAAGCATTCCTAGTGTAACGATCACCAAACCATGTCGACTGATGTCATGTTTAAGGAAACAATGTGCTGCAGTGAGAATCCACCGTTGATGTATAAGAGTTCCACCACATAAGTTTCTACTACCGATCAACAGCCGAGCCTAAAATTTTCCAATTATTACCATTTAAAGTAATCGTATTTGAAATAACATTTAAAAAAAATCCTTAAACCTTTCCTATTCTTTTTTTGGAACGTTGCCTTTTGTTATTATTTTACCCACTTTCGTAACGTATTTATAGTAGGATGGGGGAACATGGGGTACCTGTTTATTCTATTTTTTCGTCCTATTTGGTAGTAAACATAAAAGAAAGAATCATAAAATCGTATCCTTACGACTTCAATAAACCGTTATTAACTGTTTGAAACACGATCGGGATATGTGTATATTATGTGCTAAAGGTGTCCCATCTTACCCCCATCGTACCATGTATATGGTTTTTACTTTAGTGTTTCATTATATTGGGTATAGAAAAATGCTCAAATATTTCTTGAATGGGAGTTGAGAGCTAAAACTCTATTTACCATCCAGGGCCATCGACCAATTTTTGCATCCTCTCCACCAACTATCCTATCAACGTCATATTCAATGTTTATCCCGCAAGTTGCATTGTTTGTTTTCCTGCAACATTCGTTGCTATTGGAACCATAGCGACGCTTATAATTAGCAGCGCAGTTTACATCTTGCAACGATGATCTATGGACACAACTATACGATCCGTTTGAGTTTATACATCCGTCTGCACAACCACCATTCCAAATAGAACATTCGTCGATATCTAAAACATATTAATAAAGAATGTAAAACAAATATACACTAAAATAAACGCTATACTGTATTTGACTTACCCACACATGTTAAACGCGTATTAGACCACTTAAAACCAGCCATACATGACTCGATAGTGCCATTATTGCAATTTCGCCCTGTACAAGCTACGCCTCCATTTCTTACCAGCGTCTGTGCAGAACGCTTGCAAGGTGGCAGTATACAGCTGGTAAACGGGAATAAAAATCAGTAAAAAGCTCATTTTTGCTGACCTAAATATTTTATTACGGTTTTTCCTCCTTTGGTGAAACAGCACATCTGGAGTTGTTGACGATATTCCCATTGATGACGCACTTGCGTAACCTAGTAATGACACCAACAGAGCAGCTCACGGAACAAGATGACCAAGTTTCCCACGTTGACCAAACTTTGTAGAATATTTTTAAAAAAGAACGTTTAATAAACAAAGGGGCGGAAAAGGTAATTTAATTTCTAATGGGATATAAAATTAAAAAACAAACAAACAGCTTAGTGTTGTTAGCTCTTATTGTGGCAATCCACTTTCTTTAAACACCCTAAGTTATAGTTTAGGTCTCTGCTGTGTTCATTAGACTGTTGTAAATCTTACTTGGGCAATGGTTTGTGTTGCAAGTTTCTGTTTGACTGGAAACCCCAGAACAAGCCACACCACTTCCACAAATACGGTTTCTATACCTCCTTCCACCATTACACGTGGTAGAACATTCAGACCAACTCGTCCAAGTTGACCACTCTGTTACAAATGGACGTAGAAAACGTAAAGGCATAATTACGAGTATATATAGAATGAATATTTTTTTCGTTTTTCTTTTTAAAAACTAAACTGCTTGCTACAAAACAATACATTTAAAATGGCGTTTTTTTAATTTGCTGATATCATCTTGTTGGATAACTATGGATGACTAACTCGTAATATTTATACGTTATATAGGATTGCTCGCATTCTCTGAGCGCCAGGCATAACGTATTTGGCAATTACTTTTGCAGACAGTGTTACGGTGTTGACCTAAATTAAATTTTATTCTATGTGTCCTCGTGTGGGGCAAGACATATATGTTATCACACATGGGTGTTCTATTGCATATGCCTCAAGCTCGTTCATAAATAACACGTTTGTATAAATTGTGGGTGATCTTTTGGGTTGAAGAAATTGCTGCTGCGTATTTTTTCCAACACATGTGCCCCTAGTATAGCGGCGTCAAGTTTCGAGTCTCGACCACGAACTTATACATGCGCTATATAGAGGTTTGCACGCATTTTGCCACAGCGCGGCCCACTTATATATGAAACTTTGTCTTCTTCAATGTTACGACTTTTAAATATGCCATCAGCAGTTGATGCAATAGGCCCATAAAGTTTGACCAACAGAGTCAATTGTTTATATTTTGTAATGGAACTGTAAAAAAAATTACCTCTGATTCGACAACAACTCATTTTACAAAACTGTTTCACTGTTGGTTGATCGGTACATGTCTGTAGAGTGGCAACGTTTCTACATTCACTTGACCAATCGCGACATAAACCTGCTCAAAGATAACATAAGTTGTGATTATGTTTTTTTTTCAGCAATTGAAAAAATAGTTTTATTTGTTCCACACGGATTTTTTATACCTAACAATAGTAATCGCCTTTGGCGCCCGCCTTGTTAGATCACGATGGACGAGAGTCTATTTGCAACTATAACGACACAGCATACATTGAACTTACGGTAACTTTTAATTAATTAATTAAATAAGACAAATTATAAGCTGTAATAAAAAAGTGAGCTTATAGCAACAAATAATATATCAACTTACAGCATGTTTCCATGCAAAATCTTGAAGATTGCGGAGACGAGCAAATCCTTTCTTTAAAATTCTGACAATGGTTGTCAGTTAAGATGTCCCTGCATGAGTCTAAAAATGTATTTTTTAAATCCTTGCTATGATTAAGTATTGCAAATCGTTTTTTTACTATGTTAGAGAATACTTAAAAGCTTACCGACTGCATTGCAGATCACAGAAAATATCAGAAAAATAATAGTACTTTGCATCGTAATACAACTTTCAAGTCACTGCATACGGAACCAGCGACCTAAAAATGACTTTCTTATCTTTATTTTACGAACGCATTATTTCTGAACACGTATTTGTTTATGCGACGTCATCGAATGATGACGATTCAAGGTCGTAAGCGATGTGCGGAAAAAGGTTTTGATTGATGAAAGCTACGCAGGCGAAACGGAATATTAAAGAACCATTAAGCAAAAGTTGGATAAACTGATGGTGCATCATTAAGAAAATGTTTCTCACCTATAAATTCGTAAGCTTACAATCTCAAGAGTCTATGCATTTGGCAGGGACCATGTAGGCCTATATAGGGTAAATCTATTCCCTACGGTAAACTGAATGTTTAAAAGCCCGCTAAGATGTGTATACAGCACTGTACATGTTAAAAAGTTTAAGCGGCACCATTTGTTGAAAATATGGAATGAGTGGATGTCCCACGGTTAATAATTTATCTGATAACTAAATATATATAACGTAATGTCGTGGGTTTAACACTGATATTTGACTAACACCCGCTCGTCTGTTCACATCAAAGGTGTACTCTCTGTTAAAATAGTTTTGATTGTGCTCTTACGTGTGTTCTTTTGGGTTCCCTTATTATTATTTGTCGCCATTTTCCCTTGAATTCCTTGTTACTATTTTATTTCCGCATCACTTTTCTTCACTTAATTGTTAAATGTTTCCGCGTGTTTGTTGGCACTAGCTTGATTGCTGCGTGTCACGTGCTGCGCGCTTTTCCTCCTGTAATATGTTGTTTCACTCTGTACTAACTATTACAATCAGTTAAAGCGATATTTGCACCGAGCTGTTTTTTTTTGCAAAAATTGTTGAGTAACGGCCAAATGTATATTTTAATGCAACTCGCTTTTAGACTGCTTTTTATTAAATTACATGTTTTTATAGTTAAGTCGTATTTAGTGCAGCTCATAGCAGACTACAGCAGTATAATGCCCGCGGTTGTCCCTTAAAACAGTGTCTCGGTCCAAACCACTGTTATAATATTAATATCGTACAATGCGCATATAGTCAAAGGCAGACTAAACGCAAAAATATTAAATCTTGCATTTCTAAATGTACGTAAACGCACGGCGGTTTTAAACACGCGTCTGTAGTTTGTATAACGTTCTATTGCTGGTTTATGTTTTAAATTTTCTAAACATTGTTTGTTTGGGTGTGTCAGTAAAGCCGCGTATAGTGACGTCACAATCGTAACGTGAACAGGGCGTTGTTAGTTGGTCCTGCACCAAAACTTTTTTGTAAAATATGGTTTAACAAAATTATTTCTGTAAAATTTGTTTTAACAAATTGATTATGTAAAATATAGTTTAACTTTCTTTGTGTGGTGTTTATATTATTAAAATCTCTACTACCGATATACAGTATGCAGTTATATAAAATGAACATACCGATGAGTTAATAGCTTAAGTACACCGTGATTTATCGGCGTTAAAAAAAAACAAACAAACAACAAAACTTCGGGTTGTAAAATGATAAATTATTTTAATCTGTTTTAAAGCGTTATGGCCAAGTAAGCTATATATGACACAATCACAGCCGTTGTTTTTCAAAATATAAACAAAGAGAATTTAGAACCAAGACTGTTAGTTGGTACGCTTCGAGAGAGTGACCTATTATTGCATGATGAGCTTGCTTACTGTCGGTGGTAATTATAAAGAAGTATACGTGCCTTTCTCGTCGCCTTCTTTCTTTAAATGGGTGTTGCAAAGTTTAATGATCAGGATTATAGTCACAGTGTGTTCGAGAGACAGGCGTTTCCCCAAAAGGTTACACGTTTCCCATCCGGTGTATTAGGTATCTGGTGAAAAAGCTTGACTCTTGCAGTATCATCAGTAACTTTTATCAATGACGTTATTAGTACAACTTTTTAGATTTTGTAATCTTCCAGCGATTGGAATTAGCGATGAATGAAATTCCCCATACAAGAGTTATATTAGTCAGCGTAGTTTGTTTATTAGTAATTGCAACTTTAATTTATGACAACACCAGCAATGGAAAACTAGTAAATATCCAGAAAATGTCTAAACTCTCCCCGTTATACCAAACGGATGTGAATAAATCTGAGAAAAAGAGGAAATGTGAAGTAAGTTGGCAATTGTTATACCACGCATATGTATTGTATTGACCCCTGTGTAAATTGGTAATGTAATAACACATTCGGTTTTGTAAATGACCTAAGTTTACAGGACAGATGCTGCAATGCAAAACGACATTTCGTATTCATAAAAACTCATAAAACTGCAAGCTCAACTATCAAGCATATGTTGGATAGATATATTGCAAGGAATAATATAACTACGGTAAGTAGATGGTTTTCTTTACATCACTTGCAATGAATTAACGTTACACCTCCTGTAAGTAATCTTCGAATTCATTGGATAAAATTTGGCCATTCTCGATAAAGGCTACTTATGAAACATTAGTTTGTCTTGTAAATCATGGATTTGATTATACAGTAGAGTATCTTATAGGACGTGGGTTCGGTTAGTTCTCTTTCTTAAATCTTTTTCACGGGTGTTTACACATTTAGTGATAGACGAAAGAAATATTATTGGACAGTGTTCTCAGGTCAAACAAAGCACACGACAAAGCCGGTTACTGTTGTTAAGTATTAAAATTTGATGTTGAACGAATACAACGTTGTTTTAAGGTTAAAGATTTGTACGATCGAATGTTGTAGTTTTTAATATATAGTAGGTTGGGGTAATTTGGGACATCTTTTCATTGTAGTTCCTCGTCATCCCGCTTGATAAATATAGAAATTTGTTTACAACAGAATCAGGATAGTTGGACATTTTGTGCTAAAGCTGTCCCATCTCACCCCACAAAACTATATTTTTTGAGCATTTACTTTCTCCTTATGACGTCGCACTTTAAAAGCGCGTAGGACCGCAAACACGTTTGCTTTCATTGCTGTGTTATGTGGAGTATTAATAATTTTTCTTGGTTAATTAATTAACTTTTTAATCTATATTTGGTTAAGCGGTTTTATCAACCATAGGCTTGCAGTCATGTATACTGAAACATGAATATGTTTGAATAAATACAGGGTACTATAATAAAAAATCCGACGTGACGTTACAAAGTAGGTAATTCGTTTTATAAAAATAATTTATATTTTTTTTATAAAATATATACTTTTTATTTTAATTTTTAGCAGGAACCAATACTTACGTACCAGATTGTGTTGCCTTTTTAAAACTAATCATCAACAAAAACGACCAAAATTAAAACATATACTAAAGTCAATATTTTACAAATTTGTTATATATTCACAAAAAAAGCATTCATTATACCATATCCAAAATAAGATTTTCTTTAGCATTTTAAAAACTAAAAACCGCTCAAAGTTGATTCACAAATTTTATAATGAAAAATCCCATGCATTGCTGCATGACCGATTTTTTTTACTCTATCGGTTGGATTTGTGGTTTTGAAAGGATTTTTTTTAGAAGATGTTTCGTTTTTTAGAACGTTGGTGGTACCTTTAGATCACATTTAATCATTTTCATCCAAATATAAGTTTTGTTTTTTTATTGTTATGCCCCTCTAAGTGTATAAATTCGGTGTTACACGAATATAACATTTTTCCATGTCTGTAATAACACGTACACAATAGTATTATGACATTTTTATTTAAAAAACATCGCCGAAATTATATGGTTTGCGACTTTGAATCATCAATCCAGAATCATTTGTTTCATAAAACTGGTTTAAACTTCTGTTGGAAAAACTGATATAGTAGGGTGGGGGAAGACGGGACAGCTTTAGCACGTGATATCCAAATATCCTGATCGTGTTTTAAACAATTAACAACGGTCTATGGGAGTCGTTGGAATACGGTTTTATAATTCTTTGAATGTTCCTTGTTTATTACCAAATGGGACGAGAAAATAGAATGAAAAGGTGTCCCATCTTCCCCCACTCTACTATATATATATATACATAAGAAAAAAAGAGATTTGTCATATATTTTTATTTTTTAAATATTATGTAATGTGTACCTTAGGTGTCCCATTTTACCCTATACTATATAACAGTAGCGTGGTCAGTTTTTGCTTTATGACGTTTTGGTTTAAGTTTTACTTTCTATTTAAAACAGGCAAAACCGTGGCCAGAGCCTTTCGTCGGAGGTTATCCCGGACATATTAATTTTAAATTGGTGAAGAAGTCAGATAATGAACCACATAAACATATTGAAGCGATCAACGACCATCTTCGATTTGATGCACAAGTTCTTAGACAGAATATGCCAAGTGACACTGTGTAACTTATTTTCTATTTTGGTGACTGGAAGGAATGCAACTTAAATATTTTTACCGAGACGACGCCCGTCGTTAAAAAGGGGTTTCGTATATTGTATATACCTCGTGCCCCCTTATGAGTAGCCTATAACCATGCAACGTAGTAGTACCACGGGTAAGATGAAACACCTTTAGCAGATAATATCCAAATATTCTACAAAATTGGACGAGAAAATATAGAATGAAAAAATCTTTCTCACCCTGCTATGTATAACAAGTTATGTAACAGATAAAAACATATTTTTTGTTTTCTATTAGCCATACCAAAGTTTCTAAAATATTTTCTGACATTTAACTTATTTATTTTAATAGCTATTTCACGATACTTCGGGAACCATGGGCTCAATTTCAGTCGTCATTTCACTATTACAATAAGTGGGCGGGCGAGCGATTAAAACCAAACTGTTTGAACTTACCAAATACACTAGTCAAGAACGGGTCTGTTATGACGTCCACTCAATTTTTACACCGGTGTGTAAAAGTGTTGGATCGAAGGGTTCCTTGGTATTTCAGGTAGGAGCATGACTTGGTTATCTCGGTAGGTTATGCTGTAAGTGTCCCGGTGCGGTGTTATTTACCCGGGTTCCTGTTCACCCCACGGTAAATAATGAAGAGGAGTGATCGCAACGTGCTGTTGGTGCATACTGCTAATTGAGCTAAGATCCTCATGCCGATGACGAAAACTAATCAATGATCAACGTTAATTATGCTTTCTGTGTACCACCCTAAATTTATTTACGTGTTTTCTATCACTAAAGTATACAATTGGTATTTCGAATTAAACTTGTATATTTTAAGTGAAATTTGGCATTTCAATAGAAATGGTGATCGATATTGAACTCGCGTGTCCGCGCAAAATTTATGAGTTTTAGTATTACCTATAATATGGTTGTGTTTACGGTATAAGCGCAGTGCTACTCAAACCTTGGGTTCGTTAAAACATTAAAAAACCCTATGGTTCAGTTCAGGGTTAAAAAATCTTATTTTGTTCTAGAGCAAAGAATTATCAAGCCCATGATCTCGGTGTTGATCCATGGTTAACTGACCAACAACTGATCAAAGAACGAATTCAGCAGTTGGAGAGCAGCCTCGATTTAGTTATGATAACTGAATATTTTGATGTCTCGGTTATTTTGCTCAAGGTAAAGGAATATAATAATAAAAGTGTATTAATAGCAGGGTGGGGTAAGATGTAACATTTAAGCACATATTGCACCATATTTTAAACGACATAATATATATGAAACTTTGTTGGTGATTTCATGAATTTGTAGTATCATATTTTTATTAATTGACACAAATGGTTTTAGTGATTGGGACAGGTGGGGTAAAACGGGACAGCTTAAAATCCTGGTTAATTTGAACAACTAAATAAATTAGCCATTAAAAATAAATATTTTATTTAGTAAACAGACACACGTAGGACGCACGTAATAGAAAATAATTACGTATGCTCTGAAAATCCAGTTAAAAATTTCTTTGTCTTGCTCTACTGCTATAATTTGCTACCTACAATATGTTATTGGGCACGGTTATTGAGCACGCAAGTGGTTATGAAGATCCTTTTGCGTCAGTGTTATTGTTTTTTTTTGTGCGATTTTTTCATACTTTTCTTAATTCTTAACTTTAGCATTTATGCTATTGTAGTAGGGAGAGGAAAGATGGGTCACTTTGTCAGACAATACTTTTTTTACGGACCCCATTTAATGATAATCAGGTAAATAATGTTACAGAATTATTCGACAGTATCATCACGACTCTATAGAACACAGGTCGAAGCTTATTTCTGTTTTTAAATATTAAAAATTATGTAAAATAGAAACAGAGCTAGAATAAATGTTTGGAAAGGTAAAAATTCGAAAAAGCAAAGTGCCAATTTTGAATGCTTGCTAAATTAAGTCGATAAAATTTTGTATTTTGCAAGTGTGAACGATTAAACTAGTTTAACCTTAAGTATGTATGTACAGTTTAATTTTACCTAATAAAACTAGTTTTAGTTTTGTGAAAAAAAAGAGATACATGAGGAAAATAGGCAGGGGTCAGTATGTTTTTAATTTGAAGTAAAAACAACAAAAAATATTGTTTATATATATAAAGTTTAAATGACAAAGAAACTACCACATCCGGTTAAATTTGGTAGATTAACTACAACTTGCAGAATACTGCTAATATAAATATAGTTTAATTTAGTGTCCTATCTTCCTCCACATTGTAGTTTTGTATCTTTCATTGCCAAACTTTAAAAGGTTTGCTTTTAATTTAATAATTTATACCTCACTAATTCGTAGTATTACCCAAAAACCGCCATCTATTTTGATTTTGGGAACGTTTCGCAGTATATGCTTGTGTCCCATCTTCTCCCACTGTACTAAATTTCTTGATTGAATGCAAATCATGTTATATATTTATAAATCTTAGAAATTTTCAGATTTAAAACAGTACAATTAGTGGTAAACTTAACTGCTAATTATAAAACGTGTAACTTTAACATTAATTAATTGATAGTATTTACTATTCAATAGATTAATTCTAACTAAGCAGTCTTATAAACCATAGTCATAGGGTATAATAGCCAAATTAACACATGTTAGTGAGTTAAGTAGGCCCTGTATCAAACTTTTACTTCTGGTTTGATTTTAATCGGGCTTAGTCGAAGTGGTGAAAGAAAAGTTTACTAAATCTTGCTAATTTAATATGTGCTCACTCATTAGAGCTCTGCTGTCTTCTTTATTAAACCATTGATCTTGTATGAACAGTAAGTATTGTTAGAACAAGACTACATTATAAAGTATCTATTGGGTAAATATTTAGCAAGAAAAACTGTGTTAGTAGAACTGATTGCTGCTTAATAAGACAAAGCACCTTCCATTTAAATTTGAGTAAAGAAGTATCATTTGTATCCATAGTAGTTTTAAATGTGCAAACCCTAGGGTATTATGGGTGGTGTAGAGCTATAACAGCTGCATTTTAATTGCTAACAAAATACATCATGCAGGATCTTTTATGCCTATCATGGAACAACGTGGTGTACAAAATTAAGAAGCACTTTACGTATAAAACAGAGGAGTTGAGCAACAAAAATAGAAACATATTTGAGCGATGGAATGCTTTGGTAAAAAAAAACAGATTTGTGTTTATTTATGTAAATATAATATTGTAGTGCTGGGTGTGGCTGTTGGTCGATAAAAAATGTAAAAAGTTTGTGAAAAATATAAAAGGACATATTTTGCAGGACCATGCACTCTATCAGCATTTTAACAAAACCTTGTGGCGAAAAGTAAGAGAGTACGGAGAAGAACGGATGGAAAAGGACCGACAAAAATTGAATTATCTTCTAAACAAGACAGTTCAAAAAACAGCAAAACAACATCCCAAACAACATCAACATATCATATCAAACACATCGATCATAAACATTAAGGAAATAGCCAAAACCATGTTTAGATACTCCATACCTGAAACTACAGCTGTTAAGATTGCCAGTTATATGGGTGCTAATTCTGGTGGTTGCATGAGCACTACATGATGGTTGGTTGGTATTTAAATTGTTGACTTTTTTTACACCATAAACTTAAATAAAAGTTATAAAAAACAAAAACCTAATGGCCACATTTGAACAATTAGTGCTGATCGACAATTACCACTTCCACAAATGTAGTTTCATTGAACGCGTTCCACACGGCCATCCACCGCACTAATCTAAGACAAAGTTCTAACCTCTTTCGGTTTAATTTTGATCCCAAGTCATCACTGTTGCTTCAGCATTACTTAAGTTTTGTTTTTCACCAATACACGAGTCAACCACCTGTCATAAAAAGTTAGAATAAATATGGATGAAATTTATTCAATCTCCCATGACAGGAAAATTACTTGTTATAACATAGATATAAGGATGTCACTCTGGTGACTATTCTTAGGGGCGTAACCAGTAACCTTATTTACTGCTCAAGAGTGTAGCGGTAGCCAGAACAACCAAAAAGTTGCGGACCAATCGCCTACGGTTCTTAATCTACTCTTGAAGTAATAAAGTCAATTTTATCGTTTTTCGTTTTTTTTAACCACTCATGCTTTGTTACAACATAATGGCAAGTCCAACATTGATTATTTGCATAATAGTACTGATTGAATATTTTGCTGTGTCAACTGTCAATATTAACACAATTACACGAATGCCTAAAAACAAACAATTCCAATTTGATTTAGTTTAAATCAAACATCTAATAAACGTATGTTAGTATGTCTAATCACATTTAATTATTACAAATTTCACTAAGTAAGTAACATCACCTTTTCAAATTCATTTTGTCGAGCTGTAACAGCAAGAAGAAGTTTTTGAACTTTGGTTTCTTTTTCTTTTATTTCAGCATTAAGTTTTATAGCTTCACTTTTTTCTTTCTTTAAAAAATGATTACTCATTTAAATATCTCTATTGGAACATGAAAAAGTCTTTAATTTTCCTTATTCATCTAGTAGGCTAATTAGTGACACAAGCTATTAAGGTTTACTACAACTAAAAAAAATCCGTTTATATTTGCTGCCATTGTTACATTGTTAAGGTATGTGTTCTTGCTTGGTCAAAAATACTAAGTGTTGCTTGAAGTTTGAACCCAATGGTCACTGTGTTATCTAAAGAATTAAAATAACAATACTGATTTACCAGATACAGTTCAGTCAGTTTGGCCAATTCATGTTGTGTAGCATTTGCAATATGTGCTTCTATGTCTTTATCTGGTACACCTGTTGGTTTCCTAGTAAATTAGAAGCAAATTAATTGGTTTATGCTGAAATTAAAGTTCAAGGCGTAAGACACAGACATGAAAAAATTTATATTTAATTTGAACTAAAAACTAAAAAAAATAGTTAATTTTCAGTCACTATTGTTTGACGTAATAAAAAGATTTGCATAATAACTAATATTATTTGACATAATAATAAGCAACAGTCTACAGGCCAGTCAAATTTAATTCAGAATGGAGGCGCGTGCTATAAGTTCTCCGTTTCTTGTTTATACGTTTATGATCCTTAGTCCTTACCAATCAAAATCCTCATCAACTTTTGCTTTGTTCAGTTTACATAACAGTAACTGAAGATTGCCTTCTTCAATCCACTGATTTATGCTAAGCAGTTGTTTCGTTTCAAACATTTCCCACAATTGATCAGACACAACCTGAACAATCTCTGCATTTTTCTTGTAATATTTTGGAAAGGAGGCGGAAAGCTTTCGACAGCTGAGGAATGTACATCTTATTGAATGTAAAATTAAACAAATTAAAAAATCTAGGATTTAACTTGGAATTTAATAAAAAGAAGTAACAAATTAATACTATTAACCAAACAACTTGCATACAAATTGATGTCTTACGCATAGATTATTGTGTTCTACTTCTACCTGTATATTGTTATGTGGTGTTCTTATCTATTTTTAACCATTTAATTAATTAACCTATATCCAAAGACTGTTTTGTGTTTATTTTTTTAACTTTTGCACAAGAGCGGTCTAATTGTTCTTTTTCGCTTTCAGACCATATTTAGTAAAATGACTGAAAACAAATTAATTTTAACTGCTTACCTTCCATGTTTATCACAAATACTTTTCACAAACTGTTTGATACATAAGTTTAAATTCTCAAAGCTTTGACAAGTATCTTGATGAACATCAACATCAACAGTGCTTGCATCTTGGTTCATTTTTTGTTTTTTTAGCAGCAGTTAACAAAAAAACTACTAATGTAGCCAAAACTTTTGTAACATATGCCTAAAAGTGGATAGTTGTCTAGTATAAAACTTGTGACGGACATTTAGGTTGTAAACAGGGTTCACTTCATCACTTGAACCTTGCCAATAAAAATACTTTTCCCAAATTACAATCAATTTGCACAAATGATCAATGTATTAAACATAACTACGTCAGAATATAGCTATATGGGCAACTAGTATTACATTTTGTCCTATGAGATATAATAAATATATAACCTGAAAAGCATGCGACTACAAACAAAATGGTGTTTATAGCTAACACTAACAGTGAATATTCTAATTGACTACTATCTCATGCTTTTTTAAAAAAAGTCACATTAAATTACAGTGTCTAGTTGCAACTGTTAATAGATTGTGGGGCGTAAGTATAATACAGAAATGTTTTATTTAATAATAGTATATATATTATATATATATATATATATATATATATATATATAATCTTTACTGTACAATCTGTACAAACATAAAAGATAAAGGTTAATATAAACACATACACCGAAAAAACATATGTTGTGGACCAAAACTTAAAAAATTACTGAACTTCTCTCGTCACACTTTCAGCCATCTTTTGATCTCTCTGCAATAACAAGTCACAAAGTCTGTTCATGAAAGAGGAAATCTCAAAGATATGTTCTTTTCCTTTTAAAGTTGTTTTGTTTCTCATTTTAAAAATTGGAATGTTTCTTAACTGGGAAAATTTTAACATTTCATTTTCAGAAACATCACTGTGGATAAACTGGTCTTTTTTTGTTGCCACCACAATATGAACAGGTGGTCTTTCATCAGTAGCAGGTAGCTGGTTTAGTAATTGTGGAATTTCATGAAAACTGCTTCGATCAGTGAGAGAAAAAATAAGCATTATACAATCAACATTAGATACACATGATGGTAGAATGTGATCAAATTTTTTAACTGCATGGTCTCCTACGTCCCAAAATTGGAGACAAAAGAACACAAGTTTTCCTGTTGAAAGCAATCGAGCGGGCCAATATATAATGGTTGTTTCAATTCCACCAGTTTCGTTTACAGTCTTTGGTATACCGCAGCCACTGATATTTGCCACAGTTGCAGTTTTACCACCACCAGACTTACCACAGAGAAAAACCTTGTATTTTATAATGTCGATGTCCTTGCTTGGTGATAGTGAAGGTCGTTCAAGAAGTCCGAAGTGTCTTCTTTCATTCTGATGTAATAATGAAGCAATGTAATCCTTAGCAGATGGTGTATTTAACCAATTGCTATCGATTGCAACCAAATTGGCAAACTGTTTTTCCATGCATAAGCAGTGAGCACTACAAATGTTCCAAAGATTTAAATTGTTTTCTGTGAAATTAATAATCATGTATTAAGTGGGAATATAAAAGTGATAGACATCAATAATGACTGCTAAGCAATATTTATTGTGTGACTGTACTGTCATACATATTATTTAACTCACATTGGGATTGCACAATAAGAAAAGACACATCATGACTGTACTAATAAGAGAAAGTATCGTGACGTCGTTGTTGTCTTGTCGTTGTAACCCGAACTGTTTTGTTGAATAAACTGAGTTTTGAACCTGGACATGTTATGGAGTCGGACTGTGGGCTAATGTCTTATCACTTGACGCCCACAACAGCATGATGTTTGTACTTCATTGTAGACATTTTAATAAAATGTTTTGGCAATAAAGGTTTGGCTTTAAAAATTTGCTTGCTGCATATGTGTTACTTTAGTTTAGTAGTGGTTGTGCAACATGCAGATGATGGATAAACAATGATTTACCACATACTTGACAGTATAGAAAGCTATTGTTTGATGTTATTATGGATTTGGCTTCCCATTAAAATAAATACCATTGGTTGAGATTTAAAAATGAGCATTATTAATTAAAAAACCTGGAACATTATTGGATCTTTTTTTCCCAGACTGTCACTACTTTTAAAGTTCAAAGATTAAATTTGTGTTGCCTATTTATTATTAGTAATTTAAAATCGTCAGAGCCAATATACAACTGTCACCGCTCAAAGCGAATCTATGTAAAAACAGTACACACATATTCAACATCATTAAAAAACTTCATATACATACACTAACACTTTTACTGATAACTGATGCTACTGTTATATGCCTATTTAATAGCGTACTTTACTGGGTTATTCGTATTTTGGCAATAAAATAACATAGTTTTGGTTCCTGCCCTATTAAAATGGTAAAAATGTCTTTGTAAATGCCTAATTCGTCTGTAAAGAAGACATTTTTACATATATTTCGCAGTATCGCCATTATCAGCTGTACAGCTGCTCGAACAAAAATGGCGTCCATGCACGCGTAAACAATAGACAAGTTAGTTGCTTAACTTGTGATTTCTATGGACTTTGACTTAAACTAATTCTTTTACTGTCACAGTCGACCAAGCTCGGTTACAGAAGCAACCAACACAACACAGCTTTAAGTCGCCATTTGTAGAAATACGTAGTGCACCCACCGAGCTTCTATGACTGTCATATTTTATTTTTAAAATTGTTGCCGCACTAGTTAACGCATCGAATTGTTTTTTTTTATTGGGGAATGGTCTTGAATGTAATGAACGAATGAATTCACTTTATCCTCGCATGGCTAAAAAACGACAGTCGTTATAACATAGGTGTTCATACACCTCGCGCCAGCCTACGAGTTACCAAGTATGTTACTTTGTGGGGGATTGTTATTTTTTTGCAGTTTTTTTTTTCTTTTTTATGTGTGGCTCATAATATGGACAGCCCATTTGTAACCACTGGGTTTGAGCAAGTGTCTTGCCAAAGGACACATACGCCCACAATGGTAGCAACGACGAGCCTTGAGGCCTCTGGGTTCGAGGCAGGCGTGCTAACCAACTGTGCTACAGTGGCAGTTTTCCGCATAACAAAATTAAGAACGATTAAATAACGCAACGTTAAAGCAGAGATACATAAACAAGAGATTGGCAATGACGTCATTTCGATTGTTTAACTTGAGCTCCTTCTTCTAACGTTCACGCCTGACTGAACAGGCCCATTGTCTTGTTTTTTCCACCACGTGCGGAATTGCGACAACAGACGATTTCGATACGTTTTAGTTTAGTAACTTTCATTGAACCTGTTAGGTATATTCTTTGCCTTAATCCAAAATAGGAGTATCTGTGTATGCTAAGTAGGTGTTTCGTACAAATTTTCGTGCGGATTGGCGCACCGGAAATACAAAAAGTAAGTGATTTTGTTCATTACCTGTCATAATTTAAAAGACGTGGTCTATGACACATTGCCGTAATGAACTCGTGATGGTATATATAATCATTCTAATGTACAGTTTGTGTTCTCGTAATAAATTTAATTTAATTATTTTCACAATAAATTAAAAAAAAATATATAGCCTTTTAACTCAAGGTGCTTATGCCTTGATCTGTCCTGCTGCTCATACCCAATTTTTTCATCCCTGAGGTTTTTTTTGTTAAAGCAGGACAAAGGCTCTTCCTCAAGATCCAAATTTGGGTCGCAGAGCAGTTATATAGAGGGTTAAAACAACAAAATTGGGTAACAGGTAGCAAGTGCCAAGGGTACAACATTTTTTTGGATTTTATGTTATTCTATGTACAGCTGGGTTTAACAGAAATTAGTTCTGCCCATTGATATATTACAATATATATTGCATTATTGCATATTATCTTGTATTGAAGCCGGGTGTTAATTGCCACTAGAAGATCTGGATGACTAAATTTAGAATTGGTAACTTTTCTTAGAATTATATGTTGGTTGTCATTTTCAAGAGTCCAACCCTTTCTCTTAATTTTAGAAAAAGATTTGAAGATGTCCGAGAGTGAGTTATGCACGTTTGGAATGATTCTGACAGGAACGGCCCTAGTGGTTGCCGATGGCTTGTCACCTACTCGGAATGGTAAATTGTTTTTTGGCATGGCTCCATGTTTTAATTGTTTCCTTCCTGATACAGGGTATATTTTAATATCTTCTTTGTCAAAATGCAGTTCACAAATCTCGGCATTGCCTTTATGTAAGACATCCTCAATGTGGTCATCTTTACTTTTACTGTCCCTGTACTTTCTTATAACATTTTCTAATTGCTGGTGCCAATTTTTTAGATTCCCTTTTGCAAATTTGTTGATGGTAAAGATGGATAGTTTGGAGTATTTGGTATCTGTACTGCATCCTGGGATAGAACAGTGAGTTGCTGGCATTTTTCAGTTTGGTAATTTACTTAATAATGTAATGTATATATAGTATACCTGAAACAAGTTGTATCATTATTCATAAAATAGTTTTAAACATAAAAGCCACAAAATAAAGTTTCGGGTGTTGCCGAAATTTAGTTTCAAATGCAATATCTTTAGTAGCCACATAATAAACTGTTTCGGGTGTCGCAGAAATTTGGTTTCAATTGCAATTTTTTTTAGGACCGTTTTAAAGTCTTCCGGGTGCCTTTAGACTGACGACAGATCTTTGAGTCATACATGTTTTTCAACTGTTTGGTATGGCTGAATGCTCGAATTTTTACATATTTTGAAACTATCAATTCCATAGCTGAAAAAACTTGAGTATTGTCATAGTTACTATGAAAGGAAATGTTTGAAACAATACTTGTCAGGGCGTACTGTTTCATTGTGTTAATGACAATTTGTTCAGTTTTGATTTGTGTACTGTGGCAACAATTTACCAATCTAAATTCTTTCTCTGCATGTACCAAAGCCTTTAACAAGTTATCAGAAATACTGCAAAGCCCACCATTGCTGTTATCAATCCAATTTCTCTGTTCTACCATACCAGTACGTTCATTTCTTCTAAAATAGTCCAACAACGGATGTACATATTTATTCCCAATGTATGTTCGAATAATGAAACCACCTAAAACAAAAAAAAATTAACGAAGCAGTGCTGCAATTTCTACAAACTTACCAATGTAATCAATTATTCGCAGATCTTGCGGAGTTATGTCTTTAACTTCATTCTGTTGTATTGCCGTAACTGCAGTGTATTTTTGTTGCATGTCAGTCGTAATTTTTCGGACAGTCTGCGCTGCTTCTACTTTTGGGAGACCTGGGAAATGCTGCTTTGCGTTGTATAGCATTTGTGTGACTTCGCTGTAGTATGCATCCATGTTTGGAAATAAAGAATACAGTTTAGTTAAGGTAGAAGTTATCGAACCTTCAAGATCAGTCACGCCGTTATCACGAAGTACTTTGAGTACTATTTCGTTGGATTCCCGGCCGTCGCTGCAGACGACTGAAGATGCGCTTCCACCTTCACCGTTTTTAGCCGAATCACTATTTTCCTCCTCTGTATCAATAACTACAACTATGTTTTTCAACTGCTCTGGCGAACAAGACGATAAATATTCCATTTCAACGGTTATTAGACTTCCAGTTATCGAAATATACTAGAACGTTGAAAAATCGTATTTTTCCGTCATCGGCGTATCCACTTTCCCGCGCATTTATAGGGATTGTTCATTGAGGCGTGACCAAAAATCAAGTTACCGGTCAATTCTCTCGCATAATGACGTCATTGCCAATCTCTTGTTTATGTATCTCTGGTTAAAGGAACAACAAAATGCTGACAATAAACTGTTTGTGGCCAAAAATTAGACTAAATTCCCTTTTTTCGTTACCGTCAAGCTTTTGTACAATTTACTGTCATGTATTCTGTGTAAAAAAAACGAAAGGTTAAATCAGAGATGGTTAAATGCACCAAAATATAATAACAATAAAAATAATAATAATTGCGGCTACCAACATGATACCATCACTTGAATTATAATAACCTATACATCCGAAAAGGAGGAAACGTAGTTGAAGAAAACGATAAACTTAAGCGAAGATATAAGGCTAGCTGTAGAACTAAAGCATTGTCCCAGACTCAGAGTCAAGGCAACTGTAACTAAGGACATGACAAACACCATGGCGTATATCTTGCATTAACAGGAAGAGTGCATTTATAAATGTATTATTACCTTCTAAACTTCGTCAAACTAGTTCACTATGATTAGGTTAAACAGATTTGTATATAGCAAAACGTAAAACTTTGTTTTACTCCGGCACCATGTGTTGAAATGTAAACTTATACTAAATGACTTTGACACACACCTGCATGTCACTCAGTTTTGTTCATGTATTCTTTTTTTATTTAATTTTGTTGATTGTCTACTCCTTTTTAATATTTGTTTACATAATTTTTTATTATCTTATTCTTTCTAACTTTTTAATTCTTAAGAAAACCCTAAACAGATTTACCGCTTACAGGTACTTTAAATTGCAGGTCTAAACCAACATCGGGAGGAACCCTTCATGATCATAATTAAACATTGACCTACAACGACAATGGACAAATTCAAACAATTCGCAACTGACCCGACATTGTACTTGTTGCCCATTTTCCCCTTGCATTGTGTGCACTCAAAACTGTTTATTGTAAAAAGCGGAGTTTCTTTTGTGGGGTTTGTTTGCATGATCCAATCTTTAGATCAATCTTCTTTAAGGCCGACTTCCCCTATTGTACGGGTCGTGTCCTTACGCACAACTATCTTATAATTTAAACATTTTATGTTTTACTAATGTTATATATTAATTTTTTTCATTGTATCGTCTGCAGGGTGTAACGGTCATGCCTTTAATTCAAAACATTATTTTTTCCTTTTTCAATAACCGTGTTTTAACAACTGTTGTTTTACCCTTACTACCCGTCTTTTCGCTTTTGTCAAGTCTCCTATTTTTCGTTATCGTGACCGAAAAGACGAAATAAATTTCATTCTTTAATTCATTCATTGATACTTTTGGTTTGTTTAAGATCGAGTTCGGTCGACCGTGGTAATAAAGGGGTTAATTTAATTTATGCAATTTAAAACACGTGCTTACTTACCAGGGCTGTGCTCTCTTGCTTTACCTTAGTCTCTATTTTTTCTCATAATACTATAGAAGGGAATTTTATCACTACTCGTATAACTTATTATCATTTATCGTAATT